>NC_079531.1:4965190-5265190 GCF_003711565.1 Takifugu flavidus | reverse complement strand
TGCCTCCAACATTTTCCTGTCTACCCGTCACTTCTAAAGCACAGAGATGTTGTTGTCCACAGCGTGAATATGTCGTCTGCTAGTTTTGCATGCAAATAAGAGGCTATTACGTGCACCACCACTGAATGGTATACATCACAACTAACCATGGGTATACTGTAAATGAGCCATCGGAACGTTTATTATGTCCTTGAAAAGCTTTGGCTCCTTGAATTTAATCAATTTTGTCGTTAAATACATCTGACTGTAGTTGTTTTGTGCAACGCATATGAAACGAGACTATTATCTCATCTATCCGATGCTTTAGTGGCTAAAGCTTCCATATGCCTCCACATTTGTCTAAAATAAACTTCTAAAACCTGTTAAAATGAGAGTACGATGTTGAAAACGGTTTTGTGAAGGTCCAATGTGGAGCCGGAACAATAATCCAGTCAGTGAAATTGATCACGGCTTTCACCTTTGATACGTTTTGATTGATTTATCTCTCCTAAATCCTTAATGCAGAATCACAACAACATTGCGATAGAATAGATTACACAAGGGGTTTGGAATTAATTGTGCGTGCGTGTTATCACCAATTTTCATCATCTTGCTGAAATAAACTGGAATTCCTGACTGTAAAACACCTGCACCCACAGAGGTGCAAAATATAAAACCACGGGGCAAAAATGATCCATCGATGCCACGATTTTAGTCCATGAGACACATCAGCTGTCACTGCTCAAAGCCCAGCAATGGTTTATCTCATTTTGGGCTACAAATGACCGGCACCCTGCTAATCTCCTCCCTGACACTGAGGTTGCTGCTACGGTTGCTAATGCTACTGTAAAAAAATGAATTAATTTTAAAAAGACACCCATTCACGGCGTGAATGAAATTTAGCATGAAGTCACGTCTTACACACACTAATGCTGTTGTCTATTGAGTGACAGAATAATTGAGCAGCTGAAATTGACTCTCGAAAAGAAGAGAAACCTAATGTAGTAGCACATCCCAGAACACGTGGAAAAGAGACAAATCTCTGCTCACTTGGCTGCGTTTTTCCATAATATTGAGAAATGCTCGATTGATTCTTGAGTAGCTTGAGAAACCGCACTATGGCTTGTGTTTTTGATGGAGACCGTTGGGTCAGAGCTGCTTTTCAATGTGTCAGAATACAGTTTTGGACCTCTCACGGTTTTAATCAATCACCAAAAAACAGGACTTATTCACCAAAAGAGGAGTGGGTGAGGGAGTGCTTTTAAACAGAGGATAAATCTTCGCTCACCTCTTTTTTTATATTTTCCTTCCTCTTCCTTGTAATTTACATCAGAGAGATAAATGCTCAGAACATATGCCATAGCTGTAAATGGCATCTGTATCGTGTTGAGCAGTGCAGCTATGCTAACCTATGCTAAGCTATGCTAAGCTAAGTTCAGCTTTGCTCCTCCCTGCTGCACTGCTCCTATTTAGCTTTCATTGCATCTTGAGCACTTTACTGACTCGTATTTGAGGTAAATACTTTTGTATTCCCGCAAACTCAAGTTTGGCTCAGACAACTGCAGATGAATCCAGATCCAATTTCAACTTCCTGAGACTCGGTGTTGCTCGGAATCAATTATCCGCACAATGTGAGACATTCAGGGATCCAATTTAAACCTCCTGGATCTGGTCAGGGATCATCGGGACTGCCTGAATTTATATTAAACAAATTGAATGTCGAGGATTTCTAAATCTGGAACATTACACACCTGAGCAACAGCTGGAATTTCAGGACAACATGCTCACATTAGTTAAAATACTTTTAGTTAAGATGCGCAATAGAGATATATATATATTTCTGTTTTTGTCCGAATGTTCGTCCTCCGTGGGCCTTTGTATGTTTGGAAAGAAAGTTGCAAGTTTTGTGTTGTGCGTGTTGTGTGTGTGCGCACGTGGGGGAGTCTTTCCTTTATACCTGCCAGAGCAAAGATCTATCCATTCAGAATCCCTGTGGGACATTCAGCACACCAAAAGTGCTTCACCGCTCCAGCAAAATCCATTTTCCTTTTAAAGACGAGAGAGCCGTATGGCCCGTGCATGTCAATACGGCACTGTGTGCACGGATAAGAGCGCCACAGAGGAGGGAGCGCATGCACGTCACTGGATTATGCTGGGAGAGAAGGTGGACAGAGGTAACAGGCTGGGCCGGGCATGGAGGAGACGGAGCCCTTTCATGTCCTCTTCAGCCATTCAAAGACAACAAGCCTCCACGCCGCTGACATTAGCGGCCGGCGCTCGCACATGTGCACCCGCCCAGCAGGCCACATCTGAAACACAGCGCCTCTCCTCTGGCCCGTGAAGTGCGGTGGGGGGGCTAATGATAACCTGAAAGATTCGTTCACTTTTGCAGCTCTGCGTTTTTCTTTATTTGCACACGCGCGTTGCGGGCCGTTGACATTAATTACCGAAGCTGAATAGCGGCGTTCTGCAAATACGCTTTCTTCTGCTGACTGCACTGTCTGGCTCGCACATCAAGGGGGAATGTTTTGAAGGAAATACAAAATGGGAGCAGAAGGCAACATAAAATCCCATTTGATGGAGGCCGAACAAACAGAAAATCTCTCTTTTTTTCCCCCTTTCTTTTCATTGTTATTGCTACATTATGTATGCACTAGACATTCTTATTGACTTCAATTCGCTCATAAAGTTGAATTTAAGAAATGTAAAACCCATCTGTAATTGGATTCTGGACTTCCGGACTGGAAGGCCGCAGGTGGTGAGGGTGGGAAGGCGGGTGTCTGCCGAGCTCACAGTGAGCACTGGAGCACCGCAGGGCTGCTGTCTCAGCCCCAAACTCTTTACCCTGTACACACACGACTGTGTCTCCACCCAGGACAGCACCACCATCCTGGGCCTCATTAGTAGGGGGCGGCTGCAGGAAAACAATAAGTGACATCCTGTCTTATGGGGAGGAAAAGAACCTCAGCCACAATATATAAAAAACCCACCTAAAAGAAATCACAGTAGGAATCCTGCCCTCTGCAGCCCCTCACCATCAAAGGGGCCAAGGTGGAGAAGGCTGACAACCGCACATTCCCGGGACTACAGTTGACATCGGACCTGAGCCAGACTTTGAAAATGCCTGCCACAGTCGGGAGGGGGACAACCCAGCAGGGTCTTCAATTGATCAGACTGCTCAGGAAGGCTGGACTCGTCTGTGCCCTCTGACCCGGGCCTATAAAGAACTGCTACGTAGGGGTGTCTCCACAGGCAACAGCCTGCTACACCACACAGACAGAGAAGAAAGCTTTTCAAAGGGCCGCAAAGACCGCCGAGAAAATCACAAGGTCTCAACTTCCATCTGTGGACTGTGTACATGCAGCGAAGTCGGAAAGAATCACCAGAGACCCCCCCACCCCCCACCAACCCAGCCCTCCCCTATTCAGACACAGACAACATAGGGGACAGCTACTCACACACAACACACGATACTTCAGTAGCTCTTTTCCATGACACAAGGAAAAAATGATCTGCGTTATGTGCAATACAGAATTTCCCCTCACAATATTTATCTCCTCGTACAACATTTTCCTCTGACATTTACTTTATATGTGTCCCTTCTTCTTAACCTGGACTCTGAGCACCTGCACAAGGATTCCGATGTGCCTAGGCGGCTTAGATTCGGTGCGAATGGCAAATAAAATCCTTGTAGCTTGAACCTTGACTTAAATGTAAGAAGCTACGCTGCGGTTTGAACAACTGATTTATTCATTAGCGTATCCTCAAGCTTTATTTGCGAACCAGGCGGCTTGTGTAGGTGGTGGAGATGTTGATTCAAACACGTATTTTAAAGCCTCCGGGCAGACTTTTGTCTTCGCCGGATCCACTGTAGCGGAATGCTGCAGCTGTTTGTTGCGTATTTGCAACGGCGGTGCGATCGCTGCTCTGAAGCCACCTGGCAGCAGAACAGACCAATCAGAGGCTACCGAAAACCCCAACAAACAAACAAATAAGCATCTGCCTCCAAACTGCAACACTGATTTAACTATTGATCGGAAATAGTGAGCTCAATCCAAAACACGACTGCCTAAAACACACCCAATCGGTTTGATAAAAAAAGGGTTCTATTCATGAGACAGTACAAATCTCCAACATATTTTGCTCAAATTCATTTCCCTCAGTAGTTCAGTGTTAAAGATTTCATGCTTTGACTTGGAGTGTAAGAATTATTAGCTCTGTGATATAACTACGGGTCAGACCGCGCGGCACCTCAAAGGCTATTAAAAATAGCTCGATACAATCCTGAATTTAATTTGCAGCTGCAGAAATTGGAATGAATTTCTATGATGTGAGTCACACTAGTCTATTTAAGAGATACATTATGTAACAGCGTCATTGAGTCTCATTCCCAAGTGACTCAAATTAGATTTTTCTTTCCACCCTTTCCACTGATATATGTGCGTGTACATGGAGACTAACTGTCCTTTGCTAACTGGACTGGATCACCAGTTTAAACCATTTTACTGTAAATGTATGTTGACAGTGAAACTATTTTTGGTCAGATCTCCCTCAGTTGTTCTGGGGTAAAGCCCCATGGTTGGTGGGGGCTTCAGGGCCTCTTCGTTGGCCCTGTTTCTTGTGCGTGTGTGTTGGTTTCATCACAGTGGTGGAAAGGCGAGGATCATCGAGGTGCAGCCGGCCCATCCGTGGTGAATTCTCCGTTCTCTTGGAGGTCTGATGCAGAGAGTGGTGAAAGCCACTCTCCTCTCTCATTTCCCCGGATAGACCCGCTGTGTCTCCTCTCATAACTCTGCACATCCCATCAAGGCCGATTCATCTGCGCGATCCCGAATCTTATCGACCGCTCCCGGAGAGTGGCCGCATTCCAGCTTTTAAAAAGGTCTTAAAGGCCAATTTTGCTTCCACAAAGGAGCCTCGTGACCTCCCGCATTTACAGCGGGCGGTGCTAAAAAGTGTTTTGCAAACTCTTCCAGTAAAACTGTGGAATGCTTTGTGTTTGTCACTTCAGTTGATATAATTATGAATATGGCGATCATCCAGCGAATCTACGTGCACATCCTGACCCAAGACCGAAGATGTGAAGTTGATAAATGACTGCGATAACGAAGAGGCAGCAGGCTCCGGTTTCAATGCCATTGTAATCAATGCTGACCAAATTTTGCCCAGCTCCGCTCGCCGCCATTATACTCTCACATATCTGCAGTGTCTGATGGGTTCGTTGTAAAAGGAGCCACATAAAGCTGAGGCTGGGGTGGAAAACAGCACAGCACCTGATGTTTAAGTGAGGGATGGAGAGAGAGGGAGAGAGAGAGAGCTGATAGAGCTCGCCCGATCAAGACCGCCAAGAGGCTTTAGCCGGATGAGGCAGGTGCTGACGACAGGGTGCAGCCATCAAAGCGGAGATCTGGGAGCGCCGTTGTCACCAGCAGGGCACAAGAACCTTTCATCTGTCCGTGCCCATGCGCCATCTCCCACATGCACCCCACCCCAACCCACAAGTGTGTTTGCTGTACAAACCTAGCGTAGCAGCTAAACAAGTGGAGCGGGGCTTCAAAAGGAGGAGGAATTGTGTGTGGGTTCTTTTTCATTCGTGTCCAAAAGCCCACTACTCACCCTTTTGGAAAGATGATGGAGCTGTGTCCTTTTTAAGACTCCTGTTCTGGACATATTTAGTAAATCAGAACAGAACAAAAACAACTTGTACATGGAGAGTCGGCTAACGCACCCACGTAGGTGCACGTCAGCATCTGAAAGCATCTGGAAACCTTGTCGAGATGTAATGAGAAGTTCACTTTGATTAAAGAGCGGGCCATATGACATACAGGTCCCTTTATGAATCTCCTAATGTCTTTCTTAGCTTCTGAGGGGACATCCGCAGGGATGTGCACTCACATCAACCGGCCTGAACGTTGCCACTCAAGTGCACTCGTGTCACCCTCCCTCTTCGGCATTCAGGGCTGCGTTTTCCAGTCCGCAGAGGCCACCAGTCTGATAATCAGCACGCGCCTCACTGACATTCGTTGCACACGAATCGCGATCAGATTTCTGGGCTTCTGTTTCCAGGTGCTGGAGGTGAGAAAATACTGTAGACGCATGTGGCAAAAGTGTCAAGCAAATCATTTAGACCATCCTCAATTTATGAGGACGGAAAACCGAACACGGGCCTGCAAATTTATATGACCTCAGTCTGCAATTTTCACATCTTGTTTGTTCACTGGCCGTTTGGGGAGGACTCCTCCTGCACGGGGACATAAATAGCAAACACAAAACTAGACGACGTCCACTAACAGTGTTATGAAAAAGCTGCTGTATCGATTCCTGGGCGATGGAGGCACTGCTTTTGAGCAATGATGTTGATGTAATAAAAGTTTAAAGCTAACTGTGCTGGTTTATGGATGATACACTCAGGGAGGTGGATTCAGTACAGCTCTGTCTTTATTTTTCCTCATACATGTATAAACAGTATTCATCTTTGAAAGATACAAGCCTACAGCTGCCTGCAGGACTAGTGATCGGCTGCATTTGTATAATCACCCCAACCGGCGCTGGTAGGGATTAATCCAGCATCGGTTCCTTTTCAACAGGTCAGAGCTCAAGGCTTCACCTTCTCGCTTTGAGCTCCATATGGCCAGATTTGAAATCCGGTTAGTCAAGGAGGTGGGGGCATATAAAGCAGAAGTGACCCCAAAATGGATTAATCATAGGTGCCGGCAACAGATGAGGGATTTTAGTCCGTGCGGCCTCCTTTGCTCATTAAATTGGTCTGCACCTGTGTCCCTGCTGCACAGCACATCTGCCAGCAACTCGTCCCTCTGCATCCATCTCGTGGAGGGGTGTGATCCGCCATCACAGTCGCAGAAACACCCGTCTCGGTGCCGCGGCAGCGCTGCGCCACCTCAACGCCTTCAGCTTTGTTTCTGCTAATTGTTGGACACTGAGTAAATGTATGCACGCCTCCAGCCAAGGTTTTCTTGTTTTTGTCGAAGCTTCCATTCTGATGATGGCTCTGGCCCGAGGCACGATGCTGAACACCTTCCTGTTTCCTTCACCCGGACTCCGGCGGAGTTAATCGTGACACTTTATTTACGTATTTTTTGCAGCAGCAGCGTGGGGCCAGCTCTGTATCTGTCGCAGCAGTATGTGTAAACCATCTGACCCAGAACAGCTCTTGTGTTTGCTCGGAGCTTGCTGTGATTAACCAGACTGCGTTTCCCAGACACCACTGCTGCTGCAGCCTCGAGCGTTTTGCCTCCACTGTATGTTGTATGTAGAGAGGAATCCTTTTCATCTAGTGCCACGCTGTGTGAGGGATTATGCTTTCTGCACAGACAGAATCTAAAATTGTTGCAATTTATATACTTTTAGGTCGGTTTCAGGTCTGTTTTAAAGCAAGATTTCACCAATTGGGTGGCCATTTTGTCAAGAATTGGCCAGGCATTTGCAGGATTTTCTACATAGACTTTTTAATTTCTACTCTGCTGGGTTTAAATTAGGGTCTTTTGCACTGACTGCTGCAGGAACATGGCTACTCAAGGAGCTCCCCTGAGATCTTTCTGGTTGCATTTGCGCCACCATTTACCAGCAACCTACCGCTTCCTGCCCAGCACTCTCTCATCTATTGACAGCAAACATGGAATGTGTTTCAATTATAACATGTTAACCGTTAGGAAACCTAAGGGAGGAAGAAATCTCTGGATTTCACCTTTCACCTTAAATTAGCGCGTCTGTGACAGTTATGGAAACACGGGGGAGGGTTTTTTTTGGTTTTTACTTCAAACATCAACAGAAGTGACGCAGGATTGCACAGCACATCTTTAATTGTGCATGTTTATGCTCAATTTTCCATCTGCACATTTTCCCGGAAAAGGTCTACGCGGTGAATTTGATGCCGTCATATTAGAAGTGGTGAAAATATCCTCCTTCTCCTCCTCCTCTGTCCTTGACTTCTTCTCCCTGCCTCTCTGAATACGATCCTACATTCCTGCCGAAGGAGCACGCTAAGCTTCAGAGCTTAAACTGAAAGCATGTCCAATATTTTCAAAGAATGATAAACTATTCATGTCATCTTTGGCTTTGCCTCCATCAGAGCGAGCAATGCTGCACACAGCGGCCATTTTCTGTAGAAAATCAAAGGCGAATAATAACCAACCACGGGTATTTTAACACGACTAACCAAGAGTATTCTCCTCAGACCTCCCAGCATGTCACAGGACTGACATAAGGTCACCTGCTTTCAGTTTCTGATGTTAACCGCCTCCCTCTCTGTTTGTGCACAGTGGAACAATATGCAATCTTCAGACAAGCAGCCGTTTTGTGTGGCAGAAAGAAAACAATTCGCTGTTTGACTGCCACAGTCGTGACAAAAAGAGCTAATTTTCCTTTTCTCTGCCTTTTCGTCCCCCCGTGGAGGCTTTGCAGTTGATGTCTGTACTCCAGGAAGAAAGCCAGGCTGATATGTTTATTTTCATTTCGAGCTGCAAGCTGCACCCAGGACACCAAACAACACTCCAACACAAACAATACCAAACAATGCCTGCTTCCTCTTCCTCCACATAAGCAGAAGGAAGGACGATACGGATGCAGAATCATTACGGTGATGGCGGATGTGTCAGTTTTTTTTTAATGCAGGAGGAGGGGAGCGAATGGGTTTAGGCTTAAGTTAGAGAAAGCTATGGCAGTATTAAATTATAAAAGTGGACAGTTGGGTTATTTCTTGCTGCAATACAGGTGTAAAAATGAATATTTCTGACGCTTATCTTCTCTGGCCCCCGCCCGCATTTTCAAATGGCTCTAAAATGTATGTTTAGGCAACCGAGGGAGGGAGGGAGAGAGCGAGGACGTGTACATGGCTGCCTCTCAGACTCCATTAAGGCTGATGGCTGATGCCACCCCCTTAAAGCGTCTCCAAGCTTCTGCTTTTTGCCCTACATCTTAACATCCAAAGTGACGTTTGAACCCGACACATTCAGGTCACTCTTGGTTTTACTGTATATAAATATACATAAATATGTATGAATGAAAAGGATTAGGCAAATATGTGAACATCAGATGATGTCGACCTTTTGCAGCAGTTATATCAACACATCTCTCTTAACTTCAACACTAACGTTCTCCTGTGACACCTGCAGATCCAGCAAAGGCAGTGGACAGTAGATCTGTCCCATTTGTTGACAAACTCAGTGGGGTTAATGTCCAGGCTGGTTCATCCTTTATCAGTGTTCTGGCAGAATCCTCTTGTATAAGTTAAGCCAGTCCAAAAAACCCATCTAAGAAGAAAGTAGAAATCCTTGAACATAACTAAGGCTACACTTCACAAAGTCCCACTGTTCAAATCAATTGCGTTACAGAATAGAAATCTATGAGGGTTTTTTTTTTCATTGTTTAGCTAGAAGGAAAATGATACGAGCAAGTTCTGCTCGGTTTAAAAATACCCATCGCCCTTGAGGAGAATGAGAGAGATAAAAAAGTGACAGATGGACGTTTCTTCAAAAGATATTAGGAAGGGACACGGCCGGGCAGTAAGTAAATGTCAGCGAGAAGAGAAGTGGGGGAGATGAGCGGCGGCCCGATGGGAGCTGCCACATGCATGGCAGATCTTTAGTGGGAACAGTCTCTTATCGCTGTTGTGGTGAGATTTATTCACCGCTTCACTGTTCTTTGGGTCGGCTGTTTTAATAGCTCCTGTCCAGATCGAGGGCAGGGAAACCTAAATATCACTGTTTCTCAATAAGGAAAGAAAAAAAAAATAATGCGAGATTTGGGTTCGTCGTTCTTCTCATACCTGTCAAAATAACCATGATTTATGCCGATTACTGAAGTTTCCTTGAGAGGTGACCCTATTGAAGCAAATTGTGGCGCCCAAGGGGCCCTGGGGGAAGCACAATGGTGGACACATGTATCAAATCAATTGGGTTTGGTTCTGAGTGTAGATGGACCTTAAAAGGGGCACCACTGACATTTATAGCTATGTGAAGGCAGTAGAGGTGAGAGATGCAGTGGTAGGTTGGTGCAGGGTGATGATGAAGTGACCCAGGAGCGAGGCGCCGCTTCTGTTCTCCCCCTGCCCCTTTGCCACCTGCTGTAGCCAGAATTGATGAGCACAGGTCGGCCAGCAGACGCCGGGCAAGATTACAAACGCCCCACTTTGTCTTGTGTGCAGCACTTCTTCAAAGTGGTGGGGGGTTTGGGTCGTGGGAAGGAAAATAAAGGAAAAGCCAGAGGAAGGAGGTCCTAAAAAACAAACAGCTTCCAGAACCGCTGGAATGTCTTCATTTTCATATTTGCACCACTGGGAATTTATAATCACATGTGTGCGTGTGTGTGTTTGGTTTATTTTTTGAAGAATGGAAACCGCTCAGCCTTTTGGTGGCTGGCTTTTCATTTGGTTTCTTCACTGGGACCTGACCCAGAAACAGTCTCTTCAGTATCGGCAGGATGGATGACGAAGGATTGATCATATATGACTGGCTTGAGTTACTTTAAAAGCTGCTAGCACAAGTGACATCAATTAACATCTCCCTTTAGGTTTCAAGACAAGCGTGCTCACCTTTAAATGTTGACTGAGTAGACTGGGGTCCAAAGGTGTTCTGGCTGATTTTGGATTTTTATGATCTGATCAGGCCTTTGGGCCAGTGCAGAGGGGGTTGCATATAATCTGCACTGCACTTTAGAACTGTGGGAACCTGGCAGCTTTTGGGCCTTTGGGGTTCATAGCCCAGTCCAGCAAGCACTTAATAGAGACCTTGATGATCAGCACGCCGCATCCTTACAGCCTTGTGGCCCGCTGGAGCTCCGAGCAAAAGCGAAGAGAGAGAATTAAAAGCATGTTATTCTTCCACAGCAAGGGACTTTAATTGTGAGTTTGTGAACTTGAATTTATAGAGGAGCCTTTGAGAGGTGCATGTGAGTGTGTATCCTCCTGTGAGCACTGTGCATTTATTATCTTTAATGTTATTCTTGAACCAGAGTGGAAAGCTGCTAATCAGGCTCACTGGGTGTCTGAGCTGCAGGAATCTGTGGAAGTGGGACAGAGACAGGTTTCATAGGGTTTATGGGAAATGACCACCAAAAAGAGATGGGGAGAAGTGACAAAAAGATGCAAGAGGTTTTATGAAATCCATCTCAACGTGTGTGTGTTACCGAGGGGAAGAAGACAATGAATTAATAAGGGAATTACAACTGCTGGCCCACTTTGAGCAAAGCATGTAAAGATTGTAATCACCACTGCAATAAATAGAGCTGTATGGGCGGCGATAGCCTAACCTGGTTTCCACAAATCCCCAGTTCAATAAAGCTTCAGGTTTATGAAAAACAGTGATCTAAAGCTCGCCGAAAAAGTTTGTAGTTGTCAGAGCGATGCGCAGAAGTTTCAACAACAGCTCAGTCAGGTCACATGACTTCATATACTGATCCGTCTTTGCATCCAAACTTTAAAGGTATCCTTATCCGCTCAACACTTCCCTTATCCTGCATCCCTAGTAACATATGCAAACGTTTCATGGGATTATAGGCTGATGTGTGTGCAAGAGATAGGTTTGTTACGCCACTCGTCCTTGGGAGGTGTAGTCGTGGTCCTGGCCGTCAGTCAGACAGGGGCCTTCGTGTGAAGTCACGACTTTTTTTCCACCTCTGTCTCTTTTTTTCTCGAGGTCAGAGAGGCCATTTTAACCACCTCTCTTCTGTGTAGAGGACACGTGTGGAGAAACACTGATATTCTCTGTTTGCGTGCAGTGTTTGCTGGACTGAGGAAGGTATCAGGTGAAGTGGAAAATGTTTGATTTTCCTTTCATTCGGCTGGCTGATTCAGCTGTGGCGCTTCTGGTGAAGTTCCCGTTTCCTTTAGTAATCACTGGGAACTCCAAGGTCTTAGAAACTGTCCTACCGGTAAAGAGTAACGGAATTGTAATTCTATATTAATAATCCTTTTATGAGTGGAACATATAACTATTCTAGTAGTTCTAGAATATTCTAGTGGGTTGGGCCTGATGATGTGATTATATCAGAAACAGGAAATGCTGTATTGGTGTGAGAGACTGGTGGCGGCTTTACAAAACGCTGCCATTTGTTGTTTTCTTCACAGTCCTGTGAATGTAAATGAACAAAAATAAAACATATCCAGATGACTCAGTTGATTTGCATTCCATTTAGAGCAGATAAAAGTGTATGTCATCCTTGCCTGTCACCCAGGCACTGTTGTATCTCCGTCTCTCTGATAGACTGCCATTAAAATCTTAAGCGGCGCACGCCACTGTTGCTCACACCAAACAGACGACGCGGCAGGAAAACGGGCCTTGACTTCCCTCAACTGTCATCGTTAATTGGAGGAGATTTATGTCTGTACACTTGACTGTAATTGCACTGCGATGGGGAAAGAGTGGACACAAATGACACGGCTGACTCCGCCAGAGGTAAAACACGGCAAACAAACCCAAGTCATCAGGAAGGTGATAAACGATTCCAGGCCATCTGTGTAACACGCTGCAGTTTGAAGAGCCGTCCTTAGATTTATGACCCGCTCTGTTCCTTTAAATGGCTTTTTGTTTCTTTCATCAAAACCATAAAATGCACCTAATGAGGACAGCGCTCGCATAGTGCTGACAGTGCGCAATGCCCTCTGGGTAGGCACTTTTATTGTTGACTTCAGACGGCCCATAAAGTGATTGGGTGCCCCCCTCAGATCAATCGGGAAAACGCGGCCCGTCCTGCGAGTTGTAAAATGCAAAAATGTTGACCTTTAATTGTCCCCACAGGGCCAATCAGTGTCGCTCTTGCCTTAAATGCCAGAGCAGCGTTGGGACGCATCGTCAAAACACATCACATTTCATTCAAAGTCAGCAAGATGCAAATATGCTTCCGTTTTGTTTGGAACGTGCAACTTTCAGACGTTTTCGATATTCAACATGGTGTTCAAGTCTTACGTGTACGTCATTTAGATATTAGCTCTCACTTCAGAATGTGTACTAAACGTATAATAAACATATATTCACACTTGAAGAATCCCGCTTAAAAAGCAAAACCTGGTAAACAAAAACAAAAAACAAACAGCTGTTTTATCATACTGAGCAGAGACGTGAAGAATTTGGCTATGAATTTTTTTGTATTGTCCCCTCACCTGAAGAGAAGCAAAGCCACGCCGCTTCCTCTCTGGCAGCTGGCTGAAATCACCGCGGGAAATCAGCAATTCAAGTAAAAATACATGAGGCGGGTCGGCAGCAAATGGGCAGAAAAGACGTGGAAGCGACAACATTTCATCAGAAGTGATGTCTAACGGAGAAAGAGCCTCTTGGAGAGGATTTCCCCTTTGCAATTTAGGCGTGTTGTAGTGTCGGATATAGGGATACAAACACAAGAATGACCTTAATGCTATCAATAAAATGACCCCCACAGTCTACAAACCTCTGTGTTTTTGACATGAATTAATCATCTTCTATTTTCCCCTCCAACAGCTGACCGAGCCCACTTAAATAATTGAGATAAATGCTCGATTCCTTCAATGCACAAGGTCATAGGTGCATGGAAACAAACCAGGCTACTAAAAGAAAACAAAGCAAAACAAAAAAGCGCAGTATAAATGTGGCTGCATGGCCAGGTAGAAGGGAGAGGGAGAAGGAGAGGAGAGGAGAGGAGGGGAGGGGAGGGGAGAGGAGAGGAGGGAGAGGAGAGGAGAGGAGAGGAGAGGAGAGGAGAGGAGAGGAGAGGAGAGGAGAGGAGAGGAGAGGAGAGGAGAGGAGAGGAGGGGAGGGGAGGGGAGGGGAGGGGAAGGGAGGGGAGTGTTCTTCAGC
Source organism: Takifugu flavidus (assembly GCF_003711565.1). Classification (NCBI taxonomy): domain Eukaryota; kingdom Metazoa; phylum Chordata; class Actinopteri; order Tetraodontiformes; family Tetraodontidae; genus Takifugu; species Takifugu flavidus. The sequence goes on along the minus strand of NC_079531.1, from coordinate 5,251,427 downwards.
CGTGGCCTCGTGTCCAGTGCCTCTGGGTCTGTTGGAGCAGGTTTAGATTTGCTGCTCATCCTGGAGGCTGTTCACCCTTTTACTGACTGTACAGCTTACCTCTGCTGCATCACTGTGGGTGGAGATTTGAGGGAGCAAATCACAGCTTTTGGCTCCAGAATCTTTGTATTATCGCATGTTATGGGCATAAACAACACATATGAATGAGGCGGCATCCTTATAGCTGTGTTCGAACTTTTGCGATGGCTGCTCCAATTTATTTTCTTTAGTCAGTGGGAGGAACTGTTGCGTTAAACCCTACCAAAAGCATAAAAGGTGTCAATATTAAGCTAATTACATCACTAAATACAGTTACACAGAAGTGGAACATTAAAATCAACTCCAGTGAAAACATTTTATGTGCATTATTTCATCCTGAACCACCTCATACACGTTAGTAGTACAAGATATTAAAACCAAAATAATAAAAAAAAGCACTGACACAAATGCAACCATGAGTGAAATATACTGACAATAGTCACAAATACTCTATATGCAGACTGACTTTTATCCCTTCACATTTTCTGGCCACCTTCTCAGCCTCCTATTGTTGTCTGAAAAACCATTAAAAGCTGCCTGCAGAGACGTCCACCACCACTGCTGCTGTACTAATGCGGGCTGTCACGCAGAAAACACAGCCATTCTATTCTTCTCTGCAAGACGCCTTATATTATAAATCTTTTCTATATATTGTATGCACATTCTTTCAAAATAAAAGCGTGCGTGGAGAAACCAAAAGTTCCAGCATCATAGAAGAGCCCTCCCCCACCAGACTGCAACTTGATGCACCAAGGTTAATGCAGTCAGTCGTGGGCTGAATGTCGACTCTGTTGAGCCTTAGATGCTTCCATACATGATGCAATAGAGATAATGGACAGGGGGGGGGGAGAATTGTTCCAGTTGACACCATTAGGAGTTTCCTTGTTGCGCCTGTATCAGGCCTTAAACACCGGTGAAAAAACTGCCCAGAGTGACTGTCCAAACAGAACAACGGAGCAGAAACACATCAGGAAACCAGCTTCTTCTGACCATCTGCTGCTCAGACGTCATCGATGGAGCAGCCCAGTGACTTAATGAACTATTGCGCAGCCCCCCTCGCGTCTGGGGTGTAAATATGTGTAGCTTACGCCATGCTCCGTCAACTTTCTCTTGTTAAATAAATGTTTAAAAACGTCAAGTGTGAACAGCAGAAAACAGAGCCGCATCACGGAGTTATATAAGCAGAACCGGCTGTCTCTAAGAATAGCCATAAGTTACAATCATTACGTGCATCTGCGCACGGCTTAAATTATACAGGAACGCTTGTGCAACGGAATTATGCTGTTGGGCACATTTTTCCCAGCGAAAGAGCTGATTCAGCACGAAGGGGGTTCACGTGGCGTCGTAGCGCTTCACGCAACATTGTTGCTCACTTAGGGATGAAACAGGCGAACAGTAGTTTGACCAAAGGCGGTTCAGATTTGGCAGATTTAAACAGGTAAAGCTGCTGCAGCAGAGCCGGCTACTCAGTATTCCAACATCACATCACATCACATCACCTTTTGTCGTCTGCTTCGCTCCTGCTATCTTTATCTTTCCTTTACTATTTCTCGTTTTCGTGGCCACACGGCGTTGCTCGAAGTCGGATTTCTTGTGGGAGTTTACCACTTCGGCTAGCTCCCCCCGGGGTCACTCAACCATATCCTGCACTTGCTGTAATACACAGCCAGATCTGCAACTATTTACATCGAGCACACGCGCGCGTCCGAGCGTCCTCGGGGTACCCGGAGTCTGCAGGAATACACATTTTTGTCACGTTTTACACAGAATTTGAAAAAAAAGTCAAAGAGCCTGTTGTTGGACAAGACAAAGGGAGAAGCTTGAAAACATGGAAGCATCTTGTGTGTTTTGTATTTGAAACTGTGCAGCCTAATGTCTCAGTGAATTCCTTTAATAGTAATAAACTGCTTTAATTCAGAACTGGAGATAAAGATTAATTATGAGACTCGTTGGCATTGCAATCTGAACATGCTGCCTTGAACATTCACCGCTGGAGTGTGAAGACTGAGGCAACAAAAGCTCTTGTTTCAAGTTTTGGATATTTTATAAAGTATGCAGGATGGTTTAATTGACACTTGAGAAAGAACACTGAATTTACATCCTGAAAGAAAAGTTCAGATTTGACCATTAGAATAGATTAGAATAGATCTACTCTATCAACACCAAACTGGGAAACTGCATTAAGCATATCTAAATGTAAATATGTGTAAATGTAAATGCGTCTGTATCACCTCAGTGTGTTCATACATTTATGCATATATTCAAGGTCACCTGCAAACGCAGTAAAAGAAATTCTGACGTTTTGTTCTGCCGCTTTGGCTGATTCCAGCTCTCTTGTGCTTAAATACCTTTTCTGTGTATCTGTTGAATGGAAAAATTCCTTTTTTTTCCCTTTTTTCAGCCAAAGCAGCAACGAAATAATATTTTTTCTCCCCGTGAGTGCCGGTATATTCACGATTTAGAGGACCTGAAGGCTCATTGTTGTAACAATGAAGCAAGCAGTCCTGGGCGAAGGTCATGTATTTGACCTTACACCCTATTAGAACCATGACCAACCAGAGGTGTTTAAACTGAGTGATAAAGGATTTTCCATCAAACAAGGGTGTCCTATGCTAAGCCAAGTCCTCATGTTTGCCTTGCCTCTGTTAGTCTCTATAGAAGAGTTTTACACCCCCCCTCCTCATATAGACATTTAATCTGTCTCGTGCCGTTTACCAAGCAGCAGCAAGAATCAAAGCTTCTGTCGATTATGAAATGAATGTCTAGCCAGTTGAAGTGTTTGGCTTAGTTGTTAGCAGAATAGAAACAAAAAAAAATCAGATTCAAGGGCACTTTAATTTATCAGCATTCAGAGCTACTCGTTGCAGCGTATAATTTAGGTGAAAAATCACGGCTCTGACCTTGTTAACATGCCCGGGTGGTGTTTTTTTTATGTATCCGCAAAGACGTCGTGATCAAGATAAGCAGGCAGCGTCATGCTGAGGAAAGCTGAGGAGACCATTTCTGACCGCACAGTTCTTCTGCACAGGCGAGCATGGAGACGACACAAAGGTTTTCTTATCATAATGCTAACACCTTTAGCTTGATGTGCTCCAGCTACATGTGTGCATCAGAGGGGGGATGTAAGGGCACATGGAGATTTATTTTACGATACAAGCAGATTAGATCGAGTCACAATAAGTATTCTAAGTTTGTTTGCCATGATGGCACCCCCGCCTCCCTCCTGTATCTGGGCAGGATCCGGGTGTAGACTCACCAGATATCCCCCTATAACAGTCATTCTGAAAGTATGTTTTCATTCATTCCTCGCTGGGTCTCCCGACTCCTGCTTGTCCTGGCATTCCCATATGCAGAGAACGCCAAACACCACGGTGCCAGGAAGACGCCGAATTAACAATGCAGGGACGCTCTGGCCTTAGCTGCCGGCACGCCGCTCGGACAGATTGTCACATGTCGGTCGAGCGCCGTCCCGTTTCATACCTCGCCGCGTGGACCCGCGCGGCTTATCTGGCAGCACAGGCTTCTTTTCATTTCCCTGATTAATTTCTCTGGTTTCCTTTTGTTTCACGGCACGCTCGCACACCCATTTATACACAATGGGATGTGTGTTGTCATTGTCATTCAGCCGGAGACGGGGCACGCACTTAACAAGCAAAAGCTCATTTGATTGATTTTGTTTCCCCTTTTTTTCTGGGTACGCCGTCGTCCAATTGTGAAATATGAACAGAGACGCACCATATCATTGCTTTTAAGCTGACGCCCTGTCGCCAGAAATGATGGTATTACACTGACGGTTCTGCACTCGAGCAGACGTTGCCTTTACAGGGCATGCTCTTGCTATTTTGCCTCCATCCTTGAGTGGAGTTTCAGATCACACTGCATTTAATTCTCCCTCTATGTCGACTTTAAAGGGGCGTGACACCACTACGGGAACATTTCCGTAGTTGTTTCCTCCAACTGGTTGTTTTTCTGAGGATACGGTGACATCCTCTGTTTACCTTCTTTGATTCCCTGTCATCATGTAACTGTAGATGATTAACAGCAGCAAATGAAGAACCCCGATCTCGCTCACCTGTATCCCCGGTAACGCCGGCAATAAACGCCGCTGACACCCCCTATTAATCTTATCATCCCTTTCTGTCACAGGCGAGTAAGGACTAAAAGACAGGCTGTCCCTAGAAAGACGGGGAAGTTAAATTTAACTTTTATTCGCCAGCGTTCACCTTCGTCTCGTTTGGTGAAAGACGGGAATATCGAGCCTGTGTGCACATGCTTGCTGCACAAACAAAATGTTATTGAAAAGGACACGGGAAGGTGAATGCTGAGTCTGACTGTCCCCCGGCGTCTGCTCCTGGAGGACCCGAACTGTGATGTTCTGCCGGTTAAAGCTGGTCCAGTGAGGTGTGAATTATCCTGGAAGGCAGTAGCGCCAGTAGCCATTTTAGCTAATGGGATAAGGAGCCCACATCATTCCAGGTGTGAAAATATATACTTTAAAGCACTTCTCCTTGTCAGTCTTCACATAATCATGCACTCCCTCCCAATGAAGCCTCATTTGATCTGCTGTCATCAGGTGCTTGGACCACCTCAACTGAACTGATAATGTTTGTAAATGCTAAGGAGCAGCAGTTGGAGCTTGATCCCCGAGGATCAGCCTTCTTCTAACCAACGTTTGGAGGTGAATACAGACCAGAGCAGTGATCAGAAATGAGATTTAAAGATCTGATTTCATTTTCTTCAGGGCAAATTTCATCATTATATAGTGGCAGCATCATTGAGATGCTCACTGGCCCCCCCTCTGATGAGGCGGAGCATCCCCTCTGTGAAAGCTAGAGGCAGATCTTGGGAAAATCCACGTGAAGAGGCCTTGTGGCTAAGAGGCGAAAAGGGTTTCTCTCCTCATTTACAGTGTTGCAACTTCGACACGGTGCTGCTGATCTTCTTCCCACGTAAACACTGTCTCACTACTGAAGCTCCGGAATGTTCTCCAAGGAGGAAAGAGACAGTGCAGGTGAAAACCCGCATGCCCTGTAATTGAAATTAACAGTCTTGCGTGCACACAATCTCACACGATTACATTCTAATTGGCTGCCTCATTAAACAAAAACACGTGTTGTGTCCCAGGGATCTCGGCACGGGGTCTCATTTCAGACCAGGCTTTTTCCGTGTACAGTACTGTTTATCATTGTCTTCTGTCAAGTCATTTGGTGGCTACATGGAGAAAGGGCGATAGCAATGGCTGGCAGCGCGCAATTTGCTTTAAACTAATAAGCTTCATTATTGAGGTCCCGCTCCTCTGAACTTCAGTCCCACTCAGTGTCCAGACCCCCTCTACTATACCACCCGGATCGTTGCAAAATTTAATTACAGCTGCTGAATAAAAGAGCCCTGAATCAGATGGATTATCCGCGGTAGCCACGACACTGGGAGGGCTGGGAGGACATGTCCAGGAAATTTGTGTTAAGCAGTGTTAAAGCTCGTAAGGCTTCGTTCAGGAGCAGGATTTAGACAACAATGATGGACGAGCCTGTTCGATACTGCGCTAGAACATGGCCTTCAAAGGTATTAATGGCTATTGTGCAGGTTACTGACATGGTTTCACACACCATCATACAAGAAAATAGATGCTAAATGAAGTGAATACTGTAAAATGCCAAAAAGAAACAACTGAGCATGAGTTATTTAAAGTCAGATTAAATGTCAGTTCTATTGAGAGCAGAGTGGAAGTGGACTAATAAACAAACTCATTACAGTTCCTGCGTGGTGGAAATTCTCCCTCCAGTGTAAATTTATGAGTTAATGGTTCAGAAGCTGACTTTGACATTGACTGACTGAACTGTGCAGCCTTAATGGTGGACCTGTTCATTTTCTTTGAAGCAATTCCATTTGCTCTGCTATTAGAGAACAAGTGTTGCACTTTAAATGATAGAAATACCTTAAGTAAGGCACTTCTGAAACTATATTTTCCATCCCTCCCTTTTCATGCTATCATTCTTGTAACATGGACATATCGTGATTTCCCACATTTAATATAACCCAACGCACACACTGGCACTCATATAGCTATCTTTGTGAGGACATAAAAGATTTTCCAGCTCCTTACTCTAACCGTCACAACTAACCTTGACCTCAATCTTTTAACCAAGTCCCTCAAACAGACCTTTGAAGCTGTGAGGACCTGCCAAAATGTCCTCACTTTGCTAGTAGGATGGGTATTTTTTTAATCATCGAATACACACACCAGCATAAATTAAATTCAAATATGGAACCGTGTGTTTTTATTTCCATTTATTATCCTAATTAAACTATTTGAAACATTCTCCCGAAGAAAAACAGACCAACTGGCTCATCAGCGGTCCGGTCCAGGGCGACGGTGGCACAAATCAAGCAGACGTTTAAAGCCCCGCAGGAAGGTGTCTTCTGTGGAGTTATGAATCAGTCAGATCCTGATGAGCGGTTTGTTTCACAAATATAGACGTCTCCCTCGTACCGCATTTATGCTAAAAGCCGTCATAGATGACAGCCACATTTGCTGGCGTTCTGCTGAAGAACCGTGTGGGTGTCGCTCATTAAGAAGTTACAAAGGAGTCGCGTGCCGAAGGATTCAGAGGTTCTGTCACAGTCTATTGTTGATCCTCACGCAGGTCCTAATGGATCACCAGGCTCAGCTGAGACGTTGTTTATGACTTCTGTCAGTCGTCTTTGTCGGTCTCTAACATTCGGTTGTGATCTGACAACAGTGTTGTGCCTGGCGTGAGTTATAATACTCACATCAGCCATCCTTTAATGGTTAAATGGGCTTGTTGCCATTTCTCTGAAACAGAAAACATACGTGACTTAAAACCCCTCTACTGCAGCTTAGCTTCCACCCATATTGGAGGAAAAGACTATTTATCTGGTTTTCCGCTTCCTTCTTGGTCCCAGGTTAGTGTATTACCCCCTCCCCACCCCCATCTCCTTCATCTCCTCCTTCCCAGCCATTATGATTCAACGCGCACTGGCCTGTCTAATTAGAGCGAGGCAAAGAAAAACAAAAATGAAGGCCTTGGCTTTCTTTCTTATTACTTCCCTCCACAAGTCCACAGCTTTTATTTTTTCCCGTGACGCCTCCTCCCCCTCCTGGCTGGGAGTCTAACTTTCCCTCTCCACCCTCACACCTTAGCTGGTGGAGGGTGGGAGATCGGGCTAATTGTTCTCACAACAATATCATACTTACCGGTGCCACGTGTGCCATGACGCTCATTTGTCCCTACCTCCATGTCTTGGTAGGACTGGCTGAATTTGTTTTCTAACCATCTAGTCCCAGTTGATGCTGCTTTTGCCTTCATAACTCTGGTTATTGCACCATCACCTGCTGCAATCCTGGAATTTTCCAGGCGCAGTTCAACTTATAAAAAACATGTTTATTCTGTGAGATCCCAGGTGATTTCTTCAAGACAGATATTTTCTTGTACCATTCTCTCCGTTTCATCTGTCTTTGTGTCTGTAGCCTGTGCGTTCTCCCTCTGCAGCAAAGCATGATCAATATTTAAAATGTCATTGCATTTCCAGGCCTGTTTACGCCCGCTCGTCTGCATCAAAGACGGGAGAAGCCCGTGATGTTGCCGTTCCAAGCGCGCCCACGTCGCTCTGTACAGTGGCGCTGCATGCCACCCAGACCAGTCCACCCCCTCTGCTAACACAGCCGGTCTCCACAAACTGCTGTCCCAAATTACCCATCTGCCCCGGGCCCGGTCTGGCTGTCCCACGCAGTCGTGCTCATACACCCATACGCAAATTCCGCCCTCCATATGCATGTTTGTCCTGCTGCTGATGTCCCAGCGGTGATCCGGCATATCACGTGGTCCGGTTCTCCCTCGAAGCCCGCCACCTGCTGCCCAGACCCGCCTGGATCGATCACGGCGAACAAGAAATTCTAATCGGCGTCCCGCGGGCGCACATATCCTCTGAGGTAATGGAGAAAATAAACAGACGTAGGTGACAGAGGAAGCCTGCGTCACGAAAAATCTCTGCGTCGACTCGCGCCCTGCAGAGAAACGGCCCGTTTTGCTTAAGACAACAGAATCCCTGATGTTCTTCACGCTTGCCTTGCTTTGGTGATACCGGGGCTCCTACCTAATGATCTGCATCAGCCTAAGCGGATAAATCATTAAACACAGTTGTCTGTTGTTATGATCAAATTGACCTTCTTGGCTGTGCAGCGGATTGTAAATGATCTTTTTGTTTTAAACCGTGCTTTTCAGCAGTTTATCTCCCCCGCCCCTCCCTCCCTCGCCTCCCCCTCACCCCCCTCGCATCTCCTCCCCCGCCTGAAATTAATTTGAAATTGCCTCACTTCATTAAAGCCATTTGCGCAGGTATAAAGAATTTGACATCCGTTCTTCGCCGGCGCTCATTCCAACCTTTACAAGCACCCGTAAAAGCCCCTCTTCAGATGAACTATTTGCATTTTCTCATCACCAGATTCAAATGATGCCTGGAACCCTTCCTTGGCTGGGGGCTAAAAACCCTGCTCCTTTCTTTGTGCGACCGCCGTGAAATCCGACCGCAACTTTTCCGTCACGGTCCAATTCGCACCGACCGTATTTACTCGTATTTTCCCAGGACACGATTTGAAGCAATTTTGCTTTTTAGCAAATGACCGTAGAGAAGCCTTGAAATGCCTCCCCGCCGCTTCCTTGGGGTTGTTCCCATAAGGCGAAAGATAAATGAACCATTTTTTGAATTTTCACTTCAGTGTTGCTGCTTAGAATATTAACCAGCTTTCCCAGAACCTTGGAAAACCTGTGGAACTGGCATCCCGTTTAATGCCAACTGGAATCCAAGCACCGGGTCATTGAAGTGCTCCAGCGGCAGAGGGGGTAAAAATTGAGGCCCACAAACAAATCAGGGGAACTAATCAGTAATCAATAAACCCATTTCTGTCAGCAGATGGGTCTGCTAGGCTGTGAAAGAAAAGGAGAGGCAGGCCGAGTGGAGGACGTGAATGGAAGTCTGTCTGCATCACGCAGCTGCAGAACGCAAGGGAATAGATTTCCTTCCAGATCCACGGATGTTTTCCATAAACATGTATGCGGAGGATGTCAGAACCAGTACATTATACGGTCCGGTGGTTCAAAGGCTGTCCAACGGCCTGAGCAGTTGTGGTATTTCGCTGCAATTGTGGTGGCTGGTTGTAGCTTCACTTGCCTTCCAAGCTGATTACAGCAGCAAAAAATACTTTAAAGCCAGCCAAGCAACCTGGCTTCAGTCATGTTTAACACATACCTGCAGTTTTCATCGGCTCTCTTGAGGTTATACAGGGAACAGCTTAAGATTTACGCTAAGTAACATACACCAACTTGGTAGGTACAATCTATATCTCACCATTGCTTTCTTAGTAGTACTTTAACATTTTTCATCTGTTTAGACACCTGGATGTGCTTTGTTGGCGCAGCGCCGACTACAACCTGGTCAACATCTCCCTGTTCAAAAACCCAACTCTAATCAAAAGAATTATTGACTCAAGGAGAAAAAAGACGGAGTGAATCAGCCGGCCGATTGAGCAAAGTCAAGTATGTCGCAGAGTCGATGCTAATTGAATTAAAAATGGATTCCAATAAGTTCCCCTCGAAAGGTTAATGGAGACTACTCACAACAACTGACCATCTTTTTGAGGGAGGCAAAAGGATTTTCAGGTTTTTCTGTGCAGGAAAATGCTGTGAAATGCTTGTGTGTTGTTGTTTAAAGGCATAAAAACCAGGTGCCATGTAAACTCTCCCTCCCTCTCTTTACGTTTGGATTTTTTTTCATGGTTTGAAAACAGCCTAAAAAGCAAGGCTGAGATCATTTGTGCACAGCGACTGCCCACAATATTCCCTCTGTGCCCCGGGGACTCTTAACTCCATCAAAACAAACAGGATCAGCGGTACATAAAGTGCTGGCTCCCACCGTGAATTGGAGTATGCGCTCGTCTGGCGGGGCCAGAATCTCTACATCTGTGCACTTGCAAAAAGTCATGAATGACAATTGATGCTCATTAGTCGATCTTGACAGCAACACCAGAGGGCCGCGCTTTCATTTCTTTATTTTTACGTTTCATACATACATACTAGACTAAAGAAGAGGCCTGAAAATGAAAGTTCTTAGTCTCACTGTAGCTTCTGACAGCTGAGGATACGAGCTAGAGGAAGAACCAATCCAAGCACGGCGCACGCTCAGGGAGCAAATCGGTGTTCTCGGGCCCTCCCTGCTCACCGCAGACCTCTGTTAGCATCCGTTAGTATGAGCACTGGTTGAGCTGATCCGAGCTGGTTTTTGTCACACGCCAACAGACGGAGCTGCTTCGGCCTGTCCGCCGAGAAGCTGGTCTGGGCCCATTTACAGCGCCGCGAAGCGCGACATTGGACGCATTGGACGCATCTCCAGAGCTATCTCGCCGTTTAACAGTCCGGCTTTTTGAAAGATTGATGAGTAGCTAAAGTGCGGGGCGGCCTCAGACGTTCAGGAGAAAGTTAATGGACCCGGCTGGAGCTCATCCAGCTCCGAGTGACAGTCTTTACATTTACATCTGTGCCACTAGATGAAGCGCACGGCGTGACCTTGCCAGAGGTTTTCCCAATTCAACAATAACAATATGGACACAGTAGCACATTTTTATAGACTTTCAGTTGCTGTGCTTTTATTCATATCATTTGGCTGCATTTCAAATGGAATATTAAATCAGCATGTGCACATTTCTGGACTGTGAAACATCTTTTTAACTTTGTGTAATAACCTCTGTAAAACTATTATGTCACCCCAAGTCCAATAGCGCCTCTAAACAGTGACTTCCAAGAACTCGCTGTTGGTTGCGTAATTCCCATATTTTGAAAATAAAGTTACGTCACATCATGTGTTCCATCTGTATTGGAGAACCGTCTGGAATTCCTTTCCAAAGGCCATTATTAAGCGGAGCACAACCCATCCATGCAGCGTAGTGCACATGTGCAAAGCTCACATTAATGAGTTTCTATTAGCCACTCTCTTCCCGCAACTAGCCGCCACCTACCCTCACATGAACCCCTTGTGGCCAGCGGAATTGTTACGGTTAAAAATATCACAAAAGCTGCAGCGATTCTGATTAATTTCTTCATCAAAGCCTTGGCGGCAGAATTCCATGTTACCCCCTGACCTTCCCTGTTTCATGGCAACAAGTTAAGCAGATAACGGCCTTCGTTTGCACCGCCGGGGCAGGGAAGCTCCCATAATTCTCTCGTCTGCAGCACATGGGGAAGTAATCCGGCATGACAGAACCATAAACCAAAAGAAAAAAAATGTTCTTTTCTGTTGCCTGACTCCTCCTTGTGGAACAACTCGACTACGTTCTGCACACTTTTTAATTCAAGATGCACTCTCTGTCTATTAAATTAAATTGTACCCCAAAGGCATGCATTTCAAGGAGGTCCGTTTCCCCCTCCGCAAAAACAAAAGATGGAAAATGATTCTTAATTAAAAGTGTTTTCGTTCCACACGCCCCACAGAAAAAATTTACCACCGAGCTCGGCACACTGGGGCAAGTTGTAAATAAGAAAGAAAATATATAACTAAGCATTTTACCAAAGCAAATGCACGCGTCAGTGACAGAAATCGCTCTAATACGATGACCCAAATACACCCGATCAACAGCCCCTCTTGCAGCGGAGCTCCTTAAAGCGCGCCGGTTGTGGCCGTAATGCCATATTGTGCTGAACCGTTCCTTTAAAGCGGAGCCTATTTTGCTGTCTCCCGGTGGGAAATTTGATCCAATTCCAGCTGGTGACTGGGTCAAACTGTCCGCAATTTCCCACGGATGTAACATTTTTTTCCCCTCACGCCTCCTTGGCGCATACGTGGTGAACGTCGGACCAAAGCAGCTTTGTCCTCCACTTTTAACAAGGGGTGATCCGACGTCCTCCAGAATGAAGTGAACCCGTGGTGCCGACTGGTCCAGCTGGGTATGCATGGATGGATTTGCAGAAGTGGTGTTTACTGGAGTGGGCCGGGAGAGGATGGATTAGCCCTCTTCCGCCAGAGCGGTGGGCTACGGCTCTCTGCTGGAGTCACCAGCTCTCAGCCAGATAAGACAAGAAGAAATGCCTCCTGGAGCAGCTAACATCACACGCTCGTGACGCACCCTTGGAAGTATCCTCCAGACACAGAAACTCCAAGGGTGCCTCTAAAGATACTGTTGATTCCCAAAAAACGCAACAATTTCTTGCCTAATTTGTGTTTTCTGTCGCTTTTCATTTAAATCAGGGTTTGCACGTTTGCCTGAGTTGCGCAGACTGGATGCATGAACAAAGAGCTTGCATGGAACGGCGGGATGATGAGTAGGATTAAAGGCAGCGAGACAACAATAGGAGACAGGGGAAGTAAATACAAGTGGTGCAGAGATGGAGAAAAGAGGAGCTGCATGTGAAGAGGAGGCAGAAATGGATTCCCACAGAGTAATGGGGAAGGAGAGAAGGTTGTGAGAGATATGATGCAAGGGATTGGCTCTTTCAAACGGTAATCGCTTAGCTTTTCTCCCCACCGCTCTCCATCCTGAGGAAGAAACAGGTGGAGGATTGAAATGTAACAGCAGCAAATGAGAGGAGCAAAGGGCAAAGTGGAAGAAAGATGAGACAAAAAGGGTGCCAGTCCATGCGCACGGGGGTTTCGGTGCACATGCTCCATTGCGCTCTTGTCTATGTCTTCAGAAGGAGAGATTACCATTGTCAAAAATGATCTTTGAGTATCTCTGCAACTCAAGCCCGTGGATCTCCTGCTGTTGTATCTTATCACAGCAATAAATGAGGGATTAGACCAGGACTTGACCAGCTAACATAAAGAGCAATAGCCAGAGATACAAAACTATTGTTTTGCTCCAAACACAGCATTTGCGTACTGTTATTACATACTATAGCACATCAATGTGGACAGATGTGTCACAGCTGTAGCCTGTTTTTAAGCGGAACAACGAATGGTTAACCAGCTTTAGAAAGAAAATCTGCAGCCAGTCATTTTAGGGCTTTACTGAACGACAAAGTCTCTTCTTGTGTGCTCGGTGCCTGCATCATTCGCCGGTATAAACTGTTGAAAAACTAAAAAATATGAATAATTCATTGACCTAATTATGACCATGACTCATTAACGTACATGTGGAGCGCACATGATGCTCAAAACTGAGTGCTCTGAATCACAGATCGCCCACTGTGAGAGTACATCAATCACGCAGGCCTTGTTCAATGAATAGATAGTAATTGGGCCCAAAGAAAGCTGGTTATTTGCAGGAAAAGCCTTAAATGTAGATGTTGTCCCCGGGGATTGAGATTATGCATTTTCCATGCTTTGGCACATTCATACAGAAAATTCGTGAGGCCTCTCTTCTTTTGAGGGTCAGAAAGTTTTTTTTCTCCCCTCCAGATAGATTGCTGGATGCATTTTAGGAGTTCTTCTAATCAGGCTGCAGAGGACAGTGGTCTTTCTATGCTTTCCTGAACTTTCTCCTGAACTTTCCATGACCTCTGATGAGAGCTGGTGTGTCATTGACTTGACATTCGGTTGGGTTTTGGGACACAAAAAAAATGACAATCACAGCTTCGTGCCGACGATCAGCTCTCAGCTTAACCCATCACCCACCAGCTCCCCGATAACGACGTCATACCAGCTCTTTTCTGGTTGTCTGGGAGAGCCTTTAAATCCCCAATAAAGGGGTTACTGTTGTTATTCATTTGCATAGGGAAGTGATGCCGACAAATCCTCTGTTCTCGGTTATTTAAAACAGCCATCTGAAGTTTTTATGAGCTGCTTTTTTGAAGTGAACTGAAGTGCTGCCTGGGAGGTGAGGAAAATCAATAAAAGAAACTTCTGTTCAACTTCGGCACTCGTTGGCAGCAGCGCGAGTGTTTAAATAGAGGCATTTAGCCGTAATGGGACGGGCTCCCTCCGTGTCGTTATCAATCTCGTCGCCAACTCGCGCGCATCTAGAAAACCTAAAATGGCTTCTCCTCCAGGCCAGTCGTTACTGTCGACATTTGGATTGGCTCATTTGTTCAGAGCCGTCCCCCCCGCCACCACCACCCCCCAATTTCTCCGCTCTTTTCTCGCTCCTACGTTGCCAAGACATCAACTCCAGTGGTGACACAAAGGAGTCCTTTTCAGTATTCCAAGGAAACATCAAGTCAGTAGGATAACAGGAAGTGAAGGACATTTGTTGGGAGGAGGAGGGGGGTGGAGTGCACACACGTTGGTTGAGGTGAAGATTTGCACACATCAATTCTTCTGCAGCCTTGAACCGTCTGACCCCTTCTAGTGACGCCAGTTGGAGCATATTCACACACAGACTGAGTGACTTCTAAGGCTGAGGCTGTGCTGGGTTCTACCAGACTGGACCCGATGGCACGTCTTGGAGGATTTCCCAGGTTTTTTCAGCCGTCTCGTGCACCAGCGAGTACTGAAACCTTGTGTGTTCTGCACAAACTGACAGGCAATCTGTGCTCTCTTTTTTTTTAGCTTTTTTAATTGATCACAAATGTCTGCAAATAAAGTAGTTCCTTTCATCACCACCTGTGAGCAGTCTTTTTTTGTTTTTAAATTTGGTCAGGCTTAAAAAACTCTTTACAGGCCTTTTATGCTTGCTTACAAGTTGAAAGGTGATTTCCAGTTTAGTATTTTTTACATCCACTGATAACGTGCCAGTCCTGACTCTGTTGTCCTGAGCCTTTCAGATCTTTTTCACTCACCTTTGTGGGTTGTTTTCGACCGAGTGGAAACTCCCACCACCTTGGTAATTGTGTTCAACCAAAGAGCTGCCCCCTTTGATTCCTGCTGGGGGCTCGCTCGTGTCTTGCTAATTCAGGTTTCATTTACACCACCCACTCTGTCAAAGCTGCTAATGAACTCGACTCCCCCTTGAACTTCAGAAGAAAGGTTTATTATCCCTTTCAAATAGGCTCCTAATTGAACAATGGCTGGAGGTAGCAGTCATTTTGTTCACATTATAGGACATTCTGTGATTCAGATTTCAATATGGCTGCGTTATTACTCTTGTAACTGGATACCTCTGACTGGCATGATTGTAATATTGCTGGGCCTTCCTGTCTTCTGAAAGCTGCTGTTAAATCAGTTTTGACTGTGCCTGCGCGATGTCACGTTCCAGCCGTTTTAGCTCCACTTCCTCAGGGATCCTCAACCGCGGAGCCATTTCAGGTTTGATTATTTTTTAGCACGAGCGATGCTCTTACAGCCTCTCAGTGGATTTGCTAGCCTGATGGGGCAGAGGAGAAGATTGGTACCTCTGATGATGGTCTCATTCTGTCACTTTAATTTTCACATTTAGACACACACTACTCACTTTAAACAGAAAACAAAATACATTTTTCCAGCGAGAGGTTGTCGATTGCTTTCCAGCGCATTCCCCTGACTACCATGTAGATGTGTCGTGTGTGCTTTGTGAGCCCCTTTCATGAGGCCAAACGACGCTGACTCTAACACAAGACACAGAATAAACACTGGACATCACGCATATATTTGTAATATTGACATGCTGAGGGGGCGGCCATCAGGGGCTTGGATAAAAACATCATGAAAACAAGCGCCAGTTACACGGGAACAGGAAAAACATTGAATATTCAGGAGTTTTCGCGCCAGGCTAGTAGTTATTAGGAGTTGGGAGGGAGCAAGTCACATTGTGTGTTGCCTTACGTGAGGTCTGGTGGAATACTTGATCCAGTAATGCCACCAGGAACAAATCAACATCCTTTCAAAAAGCCCCCGGAGTTAGAAAGATAATATAGGTGCCGACCTCCCTTTCTCATGTCCATGAAAATCCCCCCATGATAGTTTGAGCTACATCCAACTTTAAAAATGTATCCGGGTCCAAATGGAGCTGAGCGCTGAGGCCGATCCTCCTCCCAGCAGCAGGAAGGAAACTCACCCTCGGGAATACGAATTTTAGCAGAATTCAATTTCAAATAATCAGTTATATCAGTTTAATAATGACAACAAAAAATGAGCCATAAACATGGAAATCTAATGTGTCAAACACAAATCCTCATCCACGTTTGCTGTGAAACAAGAGCATTTGTTGTTTGTTTTGTTTGACTTTTATTTATTGAGATTTACTTCAATTAAGACTAATGAGCGGGGAGCGTAATAGAGTGCATAATAAGCGGAACAATTGAAAATGCAAACAGAATGTGGAGTGCAATTAATTCTATTAGCTGGACTCTCCCTGATGGGGGGGGCACTCATCGGTTTGTCAATAGAGAGTTCAGCTTTTCGCTGCTTCCGCAACATGCAAATGCCCGTTCATCCTCAGACGACTCCAGAAGATGCGATAAGCTAACAGAAAAGGGGATTTCCATTGTTTTAAACATTAGCTTGCACGCATTTTCAAATGGAATAAGAATACATGCTGAGGGGGAGGTGGTTCTATGAATTTCCAGACTGATAGACGTGAAGGACCTCGTTTGTCTCAACAACAGCAGAATCACTGTCGCGAGCACTTTTATCTGCGTGTATATCTTGTTCCCTATTGATCTCATTTAAGATACAAATCTGTTTATGGCGGCGCGAGATTAGCGGCCGTGGCAGAGGAAAATGTGCACATTGGTCACCGCGGAACACGGGAGCTCTGACTTCAGCAGCCACGTGCCACAGCCAGACCCGTCCTGCATGCTACGTTGACCCTGATGAGAGGGGAGTGTCTACTGTAGCATTTACTGAAGAGAACGAGAAGCTCTGGAGCATAATAGTGGAAATATTCAAGAACTTAAAGGACTTGGAAAATGTTCCCGAAGCCCATGGGAGAACATGGCAAAGGTTAAGTGAGTTAAAGAACTTGGGTTTTAAATCACACACCTTGCTCTTGACCTAGCTTATTGACCAAAGACTGTTGAATGTGATTAAAAAGCTTACTATTATTCAACCACACACTGCTGGAGTGTCTGACATAGGATAAGCTTGCACCTAAGGGGAGAGATAAGGAATGATGAATGTTTTAGACGAAGAACCGGGTGGGAATGGACCAGACATCCACCGTGGAGACACCAGTCTCTGGAGAAGCTAATCTAGGATACATTTCGGCACACGGTTAACTCAACGATCTCTGGGGATTTTTCCAGGCGGTTATTAATTATGGCTTTATTTCTCCGTGTCTCCTCTTGGAAGACGAACTTAGGAAATATGTTTTCACATGTGAGAAGGGAGAGACTTGTTTGGAGTTTGAACATTTTGTTCTCATTTTCAAGGCCCATTCAAATTATGCAATAGCTGGAACTTCTTCTAACAACACATGGCTTTGTAAAGTTTATTAATTTCTTTTGCCAAAAAAACTCTGAATGTATTATCTCATGTTCTTGTTAATGTTGTACCATTTCGCTCTATTTACTTTAGCATTTTCCCTACAACAAGCTGACACAAGTTCCCAAAGTATGCCCAGTTTTTATTTGGTTTTAGAATTAATTTCATTAACCTTTTACTCATTTTCAACCGTGTGGATTAATATTGCATATATCACTATATTAATCAGCTCCATAGGGGTTCTTATATTATTATTTTATATGCTATGTAGTTGAGCTAGGATGTCCGTGCACCCACAAGTCTGTTTTTTTCCAAGTCAGAGAACAGTAACATATTGACTTGTCCGTTCTGTTTACGCTCACGCTCACTTTCCCCATTTTCCATTGTCCTGTCACATTTGGCCAGGCTATCTATCAATCTCCACCCTGCCTTTTACATCCCTTATTCAGCCTCTTCCTCACGCACAAAAACATCCTCAGCCCTCAGAATATGTGATGGAGCCGGCTTCCGTCCTGCGCTTCCTTTCACGTCAGCGATGAAATATTTACGCGCCATTCCTGTTTGCATTTAATTGCATGTCAACATGCCCACCAGCTGACCCGGGCCGGGCGAGGTTCGGGCCCATCTACCGCCAAGCGCTGTCTTTTAAAAAACTCAGAGACGGGGAAGAGACGGCTTTGGCATGAGAATGTGGGGAATGGGTTTCGCAGCAGCAACATCATAAGTAATTCATAGCTTTCATTCCTTCCTGGTGAGGGGAAGGTTGACCTTCAGATGACCTTTTGCCTCAGAAAGCCCTCGCATTCTGATTTGTTCAGCGTAGGCAGAGGTTGCTTGTGCATCACGGATTACTAAGCAGAGATGATGAACTAACC
The DNA here is from genome assembly GCF_003711565.1 of Takifugu flavidus. NCBI lineage: Eukaryota > Metazoa > Chordata > Actinopteri > Tetraodontiformes > Tetraodontidae > Takifugu > Takifugu flavidus. The sequence continues at coordinate 5,233,191 of NC_079531.1, read as the reverse complement.
TGCTTAAGCTCACTCAGAGCTCAGTTTTGTGTTTGCGTGTCCAGGAAATGCGAGTTTTTAGTCGAGGCGGTCCACGTTTGAATGCGGGTAATGAATCAGTCGGCGATATGGCAACGTGCGCCTCGGCTGTGAGTGTCCAGACGTGCCAGGGCGGCGAGGACAAGGTGTGATGAATGCGCAAAGAAGCCCGTGTAGTTGGGGCGCTTAAGCAAGGTCAACGTGCACGAGTCCCACAAATGCCTGCATAGTCTAATTATTCATACAGCCGCCTCAATCCCCCACCTCCAGCCGCACGGCTCTTTCTCTCGTACACGTCAAGCACCGCGGAGCGTGTAATCAAAATGTGAGCTCAGGTGCACCAAAGTCAGCCCTGGAGAGGTCTGCTCAGGTACGGCGGCGGGAGGATTGAGATGTGGCGTGAGAATAAAAAGGAGGTATTGTAATTATTTCTCTGTCGGGAACAGGTCTGACCTGCGACCCGGTCCCGGTGGTTTGTGAAACAATACAGCCAGCTATCAACTCATCCCCGCTTCCATCTGCCATCGAGCAGAACCGCCGGGCGCCCGCTAAACATTCCCATTAGCTTTCCTGTATTAGATTCCCATCGGATTTAATAGAAACGGTTTTGGAGAAAAAGAGGAAGTGCCGTGCACTCCGAGACGCCGATTCAATGGGGCAAAGCAAAGGAATCAATTCAAAAACCTGCGACTGCACAGCAAATCGCTGGAAGTGTGAGACCGGTTGCGGCGGGGATCAGCGGCGTGAGCCGCTTTCACACCTATCCATATCAAAGAGGTTCGGGGGTGGGGGGGTGGGGTCTGCGGGCTTCTGAATGGCACGGAGGGATCAGCGATGATTAAAGGTAACCTGTGCTGGGTCACGCAACTCTACAGGAGCCCCCGCGCGGACCTGAAGTTCTTGATTTTCAGGCTTCGGGCTGTGAAACATCCACCTGCATCTTTGGCCTTTGAAAGTCCGATGAGAGTGGCTTCATCAGGAGCTTGAAAGAAAACATCTTTTTCACACTACACCAACATAAAAATGGCGAGCCGATGTCGGTTTCTGCGCTGGCGATCACCAAGTGCTGCTAAAGAGGTCACAGATCCCAGATTTAATATCGACGTTTCGCGCGTCGAAATAACAACCGCGCCTCGCTTTCGCTTGTCCGTCTGCAGGGGTGCGAGACTATTCATCACAATTATGATTGTCAATGTTGCGCTCCGTGATTCTGATATATCATCATTTGCGCATGATTATTCAACGCCTCCACGTGCGCATACATTAATGAAGCTTGGTAGGTCGCCGGAACACCTTAAAGCTCCCCCTGCTCTTTCGCTCTCGCCCCACCCTTATGTAAATCATCTGTGATTTCAGCCATAAATCTTCATTAAGGGTTGAAATAAGAGAAGGGAGCTGTTTTATGATACTTAAGAGCTGGCCGACTATGGAGATAGATCTCTTGCAAACGGTAATTTGCACCTTGCAACATGACTAAAAGGTATTATTGATTGCTCTCACCACCCCCTCACCAACAAACAGCGCCATCATTTCTCTCCCAGATATTGTGGGACACTCAGAGCTAATTAGCTTCCGGATCTATGGAGGAAATGCAGACTTCGCATCAGTTGTTGTTTTCTCCTTTCCTCTTATTTCTCATTATAAGGCCCGATAGGATTCAACCGCTGGGTGTGTTTGCTTATCTTTTAACAAGATAACAGGCATTGTTAAAAGTCCTCTCAGGCTGTCAGTTTTATTACGGCTTATTTCAAATGCTCCAGACAAAAAGGGTGACAGATTTGATAAATAGATCGCACACACTTAATGTGCCTGCCATGAGCATTATCTCTGACTCGCTGGGACATTTATCGCTGCATATTTTATCAGAACACATTCCGCGTGTTGGGATATAGAGGCGCCTGGAATCCTCCCACCGACTGGAGTTGCGTAATCCCAGCCACCGTTAGACCCAGAGACCATCGCGTCCGACGGGCCAATGAGAAACCATTTCAGAACCCGAGGATGTATAAAGTTAGCATATTCCCTTCGTTCTCTATACCTGTGAGTTCCATTCTTCAGTGTTTGCCCCCATCTGTGTAAAAGTGGAGGCCGTGCAGAATGAGCACGCACCGGATGATGTTTATCAACGTCTGCCTGTGTTCCCTGCCTCTCCATGTGAGATTAATATCATCTCTCTTCATTACCGTTACGCCTCCATCCACGGTGAACGGAACCTCTGGCTGTGGTGCGTCACACCGTATTACACTGCCATCTCCCATCTGCCCTGGCAACTTCTCTGTGCCACTCAGGTCCAATCTCCCCATATTACCTCCCCTCAGGCTTTACCTAAGTGTGACTGATAGAGCCAACATGGGGAAACAAACAGCAGGCCTTTCCTCCAATAGGATTAGGGACTGTGGAGCATCAGCACAGTCTGTCTCGCTCCCCCATCTGCTACGACTGAACGGCACACCCCACCTGCGAGCGTGTAGGACTGACTCAAGGCAAGCGGCTCTGGATGCAATAGAGTTGTATGAATGTGGGCCGGAGTGAGAATCTCCCAGCCTGAGAAGATCGAATTATCTGGCCAACAACGCTGACGGCAGACGGAGGGAGGTTCGGCGACGGTTGTAGCAAATAAGCTCAGCCTGTCATGGCGCCGAGGCCGCACTCGCCGCTGCTCATTTATTCAGGCGAGCACTGGTAGAAAATATGATCTGGGGTTGGATTTCTGAGTGCCCTCGCAGCGCACACGAGAGCGGCTCAGTTTGGAGCATTAGGAGGGCACGGCTGGCCATTAGCCGACCCGTGCAAGTTGACGCACTCTGGCGGAGAGGTTCTAAGGTTACAGGAGGTGCTTCAGGAATGAACGGAGCAGTGAAACAGGTCAGAGATAAACACATGATGAACGACTCCGCTCTTTCATCCGGGGTACTTTGTGATACTTAACTTCAGTTAAATGTTGCTGCGCTACCTTGTGATTATCGAACCAAGAAATTTGGAAACAGAGTGCACAAGGGAATACATGGACCAACGAGCACATGTGCACGCTGCAGACCATTAAAGAGAATAACAGCTTATATAAGAAGCGATAATAATGAGCATGATTGTTATGAGGATATTTTATAATGTGATTCCTTAAACACATTAGCTTCCCACAGCAACAAGGAAATACAGATTTCATAATTATCAATTAAACTGTTTTCAACACCAATTTCTTTTAAAATGGGGAAAAGACTTTAGAGCTGCAGCAGCCAGTCCCATCTACAGTGTGCAGGAACATTTATTCATCTATTCACAATAATGATAAAAGTGACGTGTCCACCAGGGCAGCGCGGGGATATTCAGGATTATGTGCATGTCATTATCACACACTGTGTACCTAGGAAAAAGCACAAGTGAAACCCTGCTCGGTGGGAAACATAATGCCTTCCTGAGTGCATCTGCAGGCACAAATAAAAGGCTGCTGAGTGAGAGAACAGAGACCTCGCTGCAGGTCCATCAGTGGGAGTATCAGGAGCGGAGGTGTGCTCGTTTGCTCCAACATCCAAAGTCATAAGTCTCATCGTTTCTTTTTAAGCTATCGTTTATCCCACAAGTGCTTAATATTCATTTCTGATGAATCGTTGTCCTCTGGCTCAGCGACTTGCATGAGCAGCCTTTCAGGTGGATGCGATGATGAGCTTTCCATTAATTGGTGGAGCAGCAGCCAGTGAAACCTAATTATAGAAGCAGGGTTTCGAATAAAGCTTTAACCTGAACGTACAGCTCGGATTTTTAATGGCACTTTTCCCACTCTGCCATTAGCGTCACTATTTGTGTCTTTTTAGGCTGCAGCAAAACAATTTTCGTTGATGTTTGTGGCGCCTTTACAGATCGAAACAAAGGTGGTCTTTAATACTGGACACACGCTCCGTCAGAATATCGTGTCCACTTAAATGTCGATTATGTGGTGATTAACGGGTCAGCAAATGTGTTCCGTCGTTAATGGAACCCAAGGATTAGTGTGTGTATGTGTGTGAATGGGAGGGTAAAAAGAACTGTTTGCCATCCTACCCACCCCTCCTCCACCTGACTGTAGGGCAATTGCATTTGAAGTGACTTCACGCCATCGAGACTCTTGACCCCGACGCGGTTCATCCTGGGATTGACCTTGGTGTCTCCAATCAGACAATAGGATTAGATGGTTTATCTGGGACGGCTCAGACGCTTGAAACAGACAAGAGTTATGAAATATCATAAAGTACAAAGGTTCTCATTTTGGAAGAGACCCGATTTGAGACGTAGCGGTGTGGCCATTCTGAATGAGCCCCCCAGCGGTGAGGGGCGAAGACCTAAAATGGAGGGAAATATTATTGCATTCATTATTCGTCCCGTGCAGCCCTCCAGCCTTGAATGCAACGGCCGTTAGTTTCACTCCAACGGCGCCGCTGCTGCCTGTTTAGGAAATGTGTGAACACGTGCGTGCCCGCGCACGGTCTCACGTGGGACGCTTACAAACGTCTCGTCCCTCACGGCTGACGTGAGGGCTCTTTCCAGATGGCTGCCGGAAAAACTCGGTCTTAATCATGGTCCGCACCTGTCCTCTCAGGCGGAATGACGGCATCCCACTTCTCCCACTTCCACTTCGTCTCTCCGTCTTTTCTTTCCCACACCTATAAGTCTTTCCCCCGCCCTCCCCCAGAAACCCCCAGGGTGTCCTCATTCCCCTCTGTATAAATGTTACCCGTAGCTCTTGCAGTTGTCTCACGTTGCCGATTTTCTCCTAAAGTCGGAAGAATCAACACTTTAATTGCATCAATAACAGCCCAGTTTATTCAGCCTTCTGCAAATAGATCAAACAGAAGACTGCAGACCAGCTCCTGCCTGCAGTGCCTCCCTTAAATTCAACTCAAGTGACTGCTCACCACACTATTACATCCGTACTCACATTTTTGGGACACTTTGCAGTGTCAAACATGAAATTTGTGCTTTTACAATCACTCTGCTCTTCGGAGCCCCTTCAGCATGAAAATACTGTAAATATCTCTTTCCTGCCACCGTATTTGCCCTTCCCCTGTCATTTGTGCCCCATATATAGCCTATTCTTATTAAACTCAAAGGCTAATCGCTTCCTTCAATATGTACCCATTTCATCTTCCATCATCAATTACTCACAGAGCTATATGGTTGAGGCATCAACATGGATGCTAAACTGATTCTGACAAGCCTTTGAGGCGCGGCGGCGTGCTTCAGCGTGGTTGACGCTGGGCCAGTAATGACCGATTCCTCCTTTAATGGCATCTCAATGAGCTAGCACACTTGAGTGATCTTCTCGAGGGACAAAAAAAACTGAGGTTGGCAGCTAATGGATGCCATAACTCTGGGGACTAGCCGTAAAACTTCCTCAGCAAGGTGTTTCTCTGGATTATCGCAGGTTTGTACTCATTTGCACCCTTTAATCATCAGCGAACGATCTTCATCTTTCATCCTGTTGTTAGGTTTGAAATTGTCGCCACATTTTATTGGCATTAATGCGCCAACACCTAAAAGGTTGCAGAGCTCCTGTGCTGCAAGCCAACACCAGTAAACTCATTGTTGCCACTCCAGTGAGAGGTTAATTGGCCCCAAACACAGCAATCGATTGGCCTTGGTCTGCAGTGGGAATAAGTGTTTTACCAGTCTCCAGGTGGAATGGGCCGTAACTACAAACAGGTGCCAGAAAGGTCGATTCAGTGGTCAGTTTGTGAAGCGCCGTGCTCATTCAGGCTGAAATAGAGTCGTCCAACATGACTTCTTGTCTTTTCCCCTCTGCGTGCTCATCTTGTGCTAATCATGCCCCCCCACCTTGTCTTTCCATGACGCACATGGGCAGAAATCAACACAAACACGCAGCTGTACACACTCATTAACCCCGCAGGCTCGCGCTTTTGTCCCTTTTCATCGTTTTATCTCCAGTTGGTGTTGTTTCACCAGCAAAAGTCTCCACAGCTGAAGCCCGTCCATCCCTTCCATCCGCCCCGTCCTCGCTGAGCTGGAGGGATGAGCTTACTGTCAACAGAGGACTTGTTATGGGGATTCGTAACCTCTTCGATGCCTTGTCAATTTCCCCTCGCCGTCTTCCTCCAGACAGGTTCTCTAAAGTCTCTGACAGAGATCCCCGGGTCGAGGCTCTGACTGCCTCGAACATGCCATCAAGGAGAAGGACGAGATTTTCTGCCGCTTCAGATGCGGGGTGAAAAAGATGGACGGAGACACAAAGATAGTCCACCTTGATGGATAGCCCCGGAGAGACCGTAAGAGCCCCGCTGACAGCAAAGATATACACACACTCTCACGCAGGGATCGAAGGTAGGGCTGACTGAGAGGAGAACATCACAAAGGTTCGCCGGGGCTCAAGAAGGCCTATCTGACAGCTGCTGGGAGGAGTGATCTAGACGAACAGAGACAATGCTAGTAAAGAGACAGAGGCAGATGGACGGATGATGATAGACGGAGGATGGCAAAAACAAGGGATGCTTCGCTCTGTCCAAGCTCGGGCCTGCCCCACCACAGGGCTAATGCAAGCACGCTACCACTCTGGTTATGCACCAGCCACGAAATTAAAATGGATAAACACATAAAAGATTCATCGACCTGTCACGAAAAAAAAAACCCAGTTGGGTTTATGTGAGCGCGAGAGAGTCTGCAAGCGATGAGCGTCCTTTGCTGTTCAACACTGCAGCAACTAAAACACAGAGACTGCATAAATATCAAGGTTGATGATGGTGAGCACATAGTTGCAAGAGCTAAACAGAGCACAGTCTGGATCATTTGAAAGCTTCTAAGGTCTTATGCTTCAATTAACTAAACCAAATCCATCTCTTGTCCAACTCTCATTAGGCCTGTCTATCTTACTGTCAGGACCTGTCACAGCCCCTCTTTTAACCTGGCAGCAGCGAAATCAACACATGTACGGAAATATAGGTTGGAGGCTCAAACATTATGGCACGCTTAATGCTAGTAGGTGTGGCCATGTGGTGCATTTAGAGAGCCATCACGTCTCAATGAGCCTCTACTGTGCCCCCGCATGGCTCCTGTAAGGCGAGAGGAAGTTAGAGGAAGCCGCAGAAGTGAGATCCAGAGATAAAGTGATTTTCAAATAATTGAATAATAATAATTGAATAATATGAGCGCGCCTGTTTCCGTCTCCGTGAATCCTCCGAAAACCCAGATGCACGGCTGGTGTGCGGCACCTGCACTCAGGCTCCCAGTCGTGTTTTCCCTCCTCTGCTCAAATATCTACACGCGAAAAGCTCGCAAAGGTCAATAAAGACACATAAGCTGGAAGCTTTATTGATCTGTTCATAAAATATCAAACATGCAGGAGTTGTTGGTTGTTGACATGGAGTGAGCAGCTTCTTTCGCGGAATGGCAAAACTGTAACTGCCCCCCCCCTCTTTCCCTCGTCTATTTTGGGAAGTGCCGGTTGAGCCCGTGGGCTGTAATTTAGCCAGAGTAATGCATCTGCAATTTCATGCTGGCTTTGCTGCATTCTGAGGACAATGGCGGCAGCATGTAAAAAAAATAAAATAAACAAGCGGAGAGACTCCCGTGTCACGGCTTTGTTGCCGTGGTAGACATTATTCAAGAGCGCCACGTTTAACAATGCCGCCCCAGCTGTCTGCTGTTGTCCCTGAGAAATAAGTTGTCAGAAAATCAATCGCCGGGAAGCATTACTACAAATAAATATTTATGGTGACCGGCAATCGCTCAGTCTGGATGCCACTTAGAGTCTCTGAAGACGAAGGAACCATTATTTAATTGTAAATGACCTCTCAAATATTGCAGATGGGAAAATGTTTATGTAGATGTGTCATTTGTTTTTCTCCTGAACGCCTCATACTTTAGAAAAATGAACCAGAACAGATGTCGTCAAACGATCGGGTTGTTTTTACCCGAGCCATTTAAAGACGGACATTCTGGACATTAGGGTAGCGCTGCAGTCAGTTTTCTGAAGGCCTCCTCCCTCCAGGGATTTGCCAAGTCATGTATCAGAGGGGAGGGAAGTGGAAAAACCCTAAAAACACTCGTTAACGATCGAAATCCAGAGAGAAAAACACATTCATCATATTCTTCAATGCAGCTCCCCTCTCCCCCTTATCCATTCCACAGATCATCTGTCTGCTAGCAACATTTACTGTATCTCCTCTTGAGATGTTTACAGGGCATTTCTCAATGTCCCGGCAGCAACCTGATGCCCCGCAGAAGTGCAATATTCTTTTCCTCGCTGCGGTTTTTTGCATCATCCTGCAGCTGATGGAGAACATATCAAGATGCAGAGAGTTTGATTATGATGGCGACATTTTAAATGATGAAAAGGTTTAGCCTGATCCACGGTGACGGTGTCAAAGATCATATGAGATCAAGATGTATCGCTCGGATTATAAGGTTTCCTTTGCGCAATGGTGATATTTCGGCTAAACAAATGTCACTGCCAAGTGCCCATTAAAACATTGATATTTTATTGGGAAAAAAAGGGAGAGGGAAGAGCCGTATCTCATAATAATTGTTTGAGATTCCTGATTTACGCTTTGCAATAACCTAAAGGTCACGGTGGAAGTTTATTCCAAATCTACGGATGCAGAATCAGTTTTGCAGCCTTCCCGGGATTTGCCGCAGTGCCTGACTCCTCAGAGATTTGTTAGTAATGTATGACTACGGAAGCACGGCTCAGGCTAACACGACAACCACATTACGGGTCATAAAGCGCTAATCCAGCACAGTTTCATGAGTCAAGATCAGGGATGTTGAACGCGGAGAAAAAACATAAACAAGAGAATTTCCATTTACTTGCGGATCATTATCCGATAATTATCCGTGGTACTCTCCCGGATCAGCAATAAAACTATCGCAGATACTACCGGGAAGGCATTTTTAACGGTGAAACAAAAGCACCTCTGTGTGCTCAGGTACAACTGCTGAGCTGCACCTGTCTAGTCTTCATCCATGCCAGCTACCTTCAGCAGTGCTTCCTGACTTCTGCTCCCTCTAATTATTCCGATCGTGCACCCTCTGACAGGTAGAGCACCAGACGTCGCTCCCGTCCGTCACAAATATTAGCATTAATGCAAAGTGCATTAGTAGCACATAAATGGAGATGAAGAGCGAGTGTTTGCTGTAGTTTTTTAAGAACTGAGGGAATCAGGAAATCTTGCGCATGGAGTGAGGAGAGCTGCGTGTGCACGTGGGCGCGTCTGTGTTGTGTTGCTGCCCAAGTGGGACAGAAAGCAGTTGTGTGAAGATGAGTTCCATGGGATGAAAGGGCCGACTGTTCCTGAATGCCACTGCAGAGGATAATGTCAAGTCGTGTAACCCATTTTTCTTTTAAGATGTGTTACCGCGGACACCTCCCCTCATGGGGGCTCCTCCCAATTCAATCCTGTCTTGAAGGTATAACAGGCCAGCACAAGTCCCTGTCGCACAGTTTTATTATTACCACCAAAGTCCCCAATCCTTATTTAACTGGAAAACTAATTTGGAAAAAAAAATCCTTCCATGCCTTTGGAGTATTAGGATTACAAATTTAATCTGAAATTAGCTCCTAGCCTACTTAAATCAGGCGGCGTTGAAACTTTGCTGGCAGTTTCCCAAGGAGAAGAATCTTCCGAATGGTCAAGATCGGCGATACCTCGCCTAGCAACCTGTCGTTTGGTGCGTGCTAACGCTAATAACAGTCAATACAAGACAGTCTAGGTGGTCAAATGCTCTTTTTCCTCAATTTTACCAACATAATGGCTCCCAATTTGATTTGTGTTACATAGCAATAACAGAGCAACGTTTGGAAAAACCGTCAGCGCATCAAAGGGCAAAACGACCACCTGCCGACTTGATTCATCGTCTGCACGCCGTGTGAACTGATTCTGCTTTTCCAAACACGGAGCAGGGAGCACAAAGAGAAGTTTCTCTTCTCTTCTTTCTTTCTGGATGACATTTCCCTCCAGTTAGCTTTGAAGAGTTTTTGACGCCCGGCGTGTTTTTGTGTTGTCAGTTTTTTGGCAGGGCTGGTGAGAATGCGAATATTCCGCATCCATCATCATCCAACACGAGGTGCTTTTATCCTTTAAAAAAAACAACCTAAAAAAACAATAATTTCCTGAGAATTTCTCATTCAGGATTGGGAAAATCCACAAGACGCAGAGTGAATCAAAAATGCTTCGTATACTTTAAATTGCAAGTATGGATTGTTTTGTCTGTTAGATCCGTTTTATTAAGAAGATGTAATCAATAGTAGCCAGCTAACCTGTAGAATTCCACACAGCAGAGGACATCGGCAGCAAACCTTTAAGTGTGTTATCTTCTCGAATGCAGCATCATTCTCTCTCATCATTCTTCTCATTCATGAAACAGCTGGACAGAGAAAAAAATAAAGAAAACCCTTCCCTGCACTCAAACACATCTTTCACATTGCCTGCTTTTTTTTTATCCTGCCGGAGAGGACCGAGAACTGAAAATATTGTTATCGAGGAGCAATCTCGGTCCAGTGAAAGGGGGGATATAAGCCACGGGGAAAAAAAACGGCTGCCTGAAAAATGGCTGTCTGAGATAAAGGACCAGCGTTCCCGCCATCTCATTGACGGAGTTGTGTGTATTGCCAGTACATAAGATTTGATGAAAAATTAGGTGAAATAAAACCTCCGCCTCGGGGGCAATTATACAGTAGCACGAGCGCTTCACCTCTGCCGGTGATTAAATTTAAGTCTGCTATGATGGCCGGCAACAGTGTCCCCGCTATCATAAATCACAGCAAAGGAGGGAGTTAGCGACTGTCACAAGGTTACGAGATCCCCTCCAGCCATTTGTTTTCCTCCCCGTGTCACTTATAGGTGACTTTGACTTCTCAATCGAGGAAGCTACAGTGGGCAATTGTGGGATAATATCCCCTCTAAACTGCAATCCAATGTCGGTGAAAATGGCACTTAATATTTCCCAACACTTCATTATATTTCTGCCAGTCTTCATTTTCTGTCGAGCTTTTCTCTCAAGGTCACTGTGTTCAAGTCATCTGGCGCGAGTTCCTTCCTCCAGAGACGATGAGAACGCTACGGACCTCTCCTGACCTAGTTGCAGTGATATTAATAAATTTGATGATACGTTTGTGTTTTTGCCATCAACCGAGGTTAAATTCGACAAACGTCTACTGCGTTATCGCCCTGGACGAATTTCCTGTTGTTGACTTTTAGGATAGACGCCAGCTCGCCAACCACGCTAGTCCACACGGATCAGTATTGATCCCATCAAAAAAATGAAGTTTGAGCTCCTTCCCTGGATTGCCTCGCAATACAACACTGTTCTCACTCCTGGAGAATCCAATATCCACAGGCACTAGTATTTCTGGCCTTTGACCCAGGGCCATATCCAGAAGTTAGCCCTCTCATTGAGGGGGGGCTTTATCTGTCCAACCCTGTGGCAGAAGACTTTCACCTCTCTGATCCCTCAGCAATTGTTTTTAATGCGGATTTGTCCTGCTCTTCCTGCTAGCCTCGGGGGAAAGTGTTACAAGGCATCGATGTTACAAGGTTTGAAAAGGACAACAGTAGCTTTAAAGTTCCTGAACATTTAAGCGCCAAGCGTCACGCAAGGAATTATTGAGGGGAGAACAAGGCACAAAGTTCCTGCTGCCATAAAGCTCCCAGGATCTCAAAAGTTCTTGGTTACCCTTCACAAGGTGGGATAGTGAAAAATGTTTGCGATGATGTGGCGCTTCAAGAAGCTTCGTTTAGTTTCCCCATCAGTTTGCTAACTGTGCATTGAGTTCTTCCTCCCACGATTACTGCTAGTTCAGCCAGCCCATAATGCATCCGCAGGAAAAAGAAGCCCTAGAAAAACAGAGTGAGCACATTATTCCTCTTCCTCCTACCACTGGCTGCACATTAACTATATAAGTCATTTTCCCTTTGATCTAAAAGGCTTTTTATTTTAGCTAAACGGTCCTGCCTACTAATTCCAGACTTCATTATCACAACTGAAATCAGTTGTATGCCAAGATCCACTGTAAGACACCGCTGGAGATACTTATATGCTAATGTTGCAGGCTAGCAAAGCAATCTTTAGGGGTTTGCATTTGGAAATCGACAGTTTTGACAAGATTAGGCATGGAATTGTGACTGTAACCACTTTTTCAATTACAGTTTCAGTTCACCCTACTGTATAATTACCCAGAGTCCCCAAGTGATGACGATATATAATCCTATAAACAAACAAATACCCACAGCCTCACTAGCACAATGTAATGGCAGCAAAAAACAAAAGCAACAAACAAGGCTCCAGGAGCACCAAAATCTCCACAGAGCATCACATAAATATGATGGTACGCGCAGCAGAATTAGGCAATTTTACGCACGTTAATCAACTTACCTCGCGCTTGAATAGGCTTGAATAGACAAGAGCGCTGCATAACCTGATCAGAACATGCAAGTAGACTATCTGTGGTAAAATGCCTTTTAGTTGATATAATATCTACTTTCTAGCGTCGGGCACCCTTTTAGATTATTCACTGCACTGTTAAACTAGAATCCAGGATTTGGCTGGTGTGTGGCAAACCCAGTTCTGCCATATTAATGGACATGGGCCCTATTCCATCCTGTAGGGGACCTAGGACCAGCTGTTACGTAGTAGGTAGAACTGGAGGGTCAAATTTCAGCAAATGTCAAATTCAGACTGGCCGAACAAGCGGGTGAAAGCACAGTTTCTATCGTCTCATTTGTTAGACAATGTTTATAGGCTCTTAAGAGAAACCGGCAGGCGCCTCCATCTGAAACATCAACATTCAGAGCGGAGTCATTCCCATGGTGTTCTTTCTGCGTAACAATCTTATTCAGATCGATCTTTCATCTGAGGAACAGAACTGTGCAGAGGAATAATTCTCAATTCCTCTGTTTCTCTACATCTTCTCCAACTGGCCTTTCTTTGTCGGGCGTCTGACAGAGTCAGTGTGAAACCCGTCCTGCATAATCAGAAACACATTTAAAAACCGACCTTTAAACCAATAAATTGGCAACATAATGCTGGGTTAATAGCTTGCCTTTTGTAGCCACTTTTCCCGTATATTGCTGCTAACCTCGGGTCACAAAAGGAGCCTGGCGAGAGCCAAATCCACCCCGAGAATTCTCGGCGTTTGACATTTCATTTGATAACTGCTCAATACTTATGTGCCAGTTGAAGCTTCTACAAGCTCAAATCTGTTGTTTGGTGGCAGCATTACCCTTGGTGGGCTCATGTCTGTGGCACTCAGAGATTAGAATTGTTTCATGTGATGATCAAAGAAAAAAGAAAATGGAGAAGTTGAGACTCAGCCAAAAAAAATATCGCCTTCGTACGCTGCTTGAAGCACATGTGGAAATAAAAAATGGATAGTCACAGATTATAGTCAGACAGCGCTTGAATCATCTTTAATAGCCAATGAGGAAGAAAAGCGTATGCGATAAATATGAAAAAGTACTGGATTTTATGTGTTGGCTTATTTGGAAAGCATATTGTATATAATGAAACACATAAATACAAACATAGCTGTGGTCCAGGAGGCTGTTTTCTGGCTGTCAGGTTATACAGCCTGCCGTCAGTTGGAAAGGTGGGGAGGGGGGCAGGTCTGCATAAGCTGCCAGTCAGGCCCGGCTCCGTGACGGCTGTCCCTCCAGTAACGGCGATGAGGAGAGTACATCCGCTGTGACGGGAGCTCATTAAAGAGGAAATTAATTGGAGTTTTCTTTAAAACGACTGTCCTCGAGATGTGTTCATACATGTCTGGCAGGACTAAATATCCCATCCCCCTCCTCCAAAGACGGGCAGTAAAAACATGAGGGGGCTGTCGCTCACTCACCGGGTTCCATGTCCCCATCGGTTGAAAGCAGCAAGAGAAGAAATATGCAGCCTTCTTTTTCGCAAACAAAACCAAAACTCTCTTCCAGTTGCTCAGATTCTCGCTGTGGTCTAATTATGACAGAGCTGGAAATGATTTAATTGTTCGGGCTTTAATTAAACACAACACGTGTAAACACGCAAAGGGGAAACATGCAATTACTCGAAATTACAGGGGTGATGTTCCTCTCAGTCAATCAGCCGCCGCCGCTAAACTTACAATCACCAGCGCTTCGACCCAAGATAAGATTTCCTCGTTGCAGCCGCGCCAATAAAGTGAGGATCACACGTTCTCCCGAGTTCTGCCACGAGACTCCCTCGGCCACCATGAAATATTCATCTGAAAGTTGACAAATCTGTCCACAAAGAACGTGCTTTTTGATGCAGTAAAACTGCGCTAAATTCCAGTGCTGCGAAGGCGCCTGGCGAGGAGCCGGCTAATCCGCTTTAACGTCGGGCGGCACGGATGGAGAAAAAACGTCCACGTGTCCCTCACATGTTCCCGCCATGAGCGGGACGTACACGGGCACTTGATGAACATGTCAAAAATACAATGAATGTGTGAGATCCTCGCCATCAGTGGTGCTGAACCGTTATTTTTAAGGTCGTTCTTTCGCTAGAATTGCTAATCGGGCATTTCTGCTAGCATTGTGCTGCAGGTTATTTGAATTTAGTGGGTCGTCCTGTCACAAACCTTTTCACATTTTTAAAAAATCCCTCCTTGTTGGCGTTTTGACAGTGGTCAGCAGTAAAATTAGCGCCATTTGCTGTAATCCCGTGTCCATCTTATCATGACACCTGGTCCCACCAGGGGAACCGCCCCCCAGTTTGAAAACCACTGCTTTGCCTCCTTCGGCAGTCATATTGCCTCCTCACAAGGTTGCAAGGATTCATTTAGGTTTAAATAAAACTGTGTAACATAGAATTTTGTTCCTTTCATCATCCCGCAAATGTGTGAATGTTTTTTTTTTTACCTTCCAACAATTTTGGATGGCATATGCTCCTTTTTGAGCCGCATTATCTCGTAAAGAGAAAAGAGGGAAAATGACAGCGCCTTTTGAGAGAGAGCCGCCATCCAGGCAAAATGATAGTCTGTCACGTTTGAAGGCGGCAATTATGTGGATGATTCCAGTTTTTAAAATGTCACCCATTCACAGTTTTTCCACTCAAACGTCACTTGATGGTCCTGCTGTCTGACTGCCGGTTAATGCAGATGATTTTACTTCATCATCATCATCGAGCCGGGCAGTAAGAGACAAACACAAGCGGCAAAAATCCATCAAAATGTACCTGTAGCAGCTGCTGCAGAGCATTGCGACACATAGATCCAGGCTATTATGCGATAAGAAATGAAGGTGATTTTTTTAGGCTGCCTGCTGTTCCTCCTTTATTACGGCTAAATTCACTTACTGATGTGATTAGCTTGAATTTGTGATTGCACATTAACCTGGGAAAAGCATGAAAAGCACAGAAGACACAGAGGACGGCAGTGTGGCTAATATGGCTTCAAAGGGCCGCGTTTGTCGCCTTGTCGTTTCTGTCAGAGGAGGACCTGGCCCGTGTGAGGTCTGACATCTTCTAAAGCCCCACCCTGACGAATTATTGATGTGACCAGAGGCTTCGGCTCGGGATCAAGCTAGAGGAAGCATCTGACAAGTCTTGGATGAGCAGTGATTGACAGGTCACAATGTAGAAGTGAAGGAAAATGAAGACAGTTTGCTGGTCCTGTGCAGCGCTATGTTTTTGGAAGCCGCCAGCTCAGTCAAATAAAACTTTTCCCATCACAAAAGCTGCTGCTGAGACTCTGCTGTCTTATCTGGACTTCTGTCGGCACTCTGCTCATCACCATCTCCTTTGCTTGCCTGTCTTAGGCACATTACTTATGAGGTTCCTGGCTCTCCTGCTTTCTTGAAAAGATCAGTCAGAGTGTTTGTCAATGTGCAAATGAGCCCTCGGATCTTTCTGAAATGTAAACAAAAAGCAAATGTTAGATGGAGAGAGATGTTTGGACAGATGTCGCCATAATATTTAAAGGGGATTAATTAGCATATCAGACTTGAATGAGCTTTTCTGATGATAAACAGGAGATTGACTGAGCCTCAAATTATTAAAAATGCAATGCAATCTTTGGCAGCACAAGATGGCACCATGCAAGGTTACCAGCAATGGCGACCAGCAAGGATTTGCAGAGTGAGAGGGGTAAAGCTGTATACTATGTTGACTCAATGCTGTGTAGTTATTACATGATGTTTATAAGCACTGAATAGGCATGGCTGGTTGGTCATTATTTCACTTATCTGCCCTCTTTCCAGCAGGAGCAGACGGCATGAAATGGTCTTTTAAACAGAAAATCGCAGCTAAAATGTCCTTTCGAGAAGGACATCAGTCTTGTTCTTTTCAGCACAATGGAAGTAGGGTTTGTTTGTTTGGAAACGAGTGAACCTCAGAAAAAGCTGTGCATTGTGAGAGAGATAAACTGCTGTGGGAAGCTGTGAAAAGTTGCAGGTGGCAGTAACACTTTAAAGCCAAAGTCTTGATTTTGTCATGATTAGGTTAGCGTCACTTTACACACACTCAAATGTACTCTCTCCCAGTATTTCCCTTTGATCTTTGACACAGAAATAGCCAGTAGTGAACTAGCAAGTTCGCTCAGGAGACAACATACGCTGTCCAAAAAAACCCAAACAGTTTTCTACATGACAGCCAGCTTCTTCTGTCTAAGCTGTTCATTTATGGGTCAGAATTTGGCACTAGCACATGTGCAGAACATCTGGTCCTGTTCCAGTCCAGCTGGTCTATATACATACAGGAGTGGATCTGCTTTCTTCTCATCATCCAGCTGTTAGCTTGATTATTTCAGTCATGCTAACATGTTAACGTCCACATTTAAACTCCATTTTAAGCCAGAGTAACATTATAATTCAGTTTTAGGTGCAATGTAAACCCACTGACCAAGCAGCTCACATGAAATGATGCTGTATTTCCAAAAGTTTCCCACAATTCTCTGCTTAATCATTTTCCTGTTCATCGTGACACCTGTCTGACTGTGTTTATTCTAGTGCCAAACCTTTTACAACATAGGGTCTAAAATCTTTATTACACTATTATGCACCAACTTTTTACATAACAAAACTGTTTCCATCAAGAAATTATAAAATTAAAAGCTATATACAATTTTAAAAAAAGGTAATTTGGCCTTATTTTTATTGTGCATTATAAGCTTAAGGATAACTTTATTACCTTTGCCTGAGAACAATAACCTTGTGTTTATGTGTATACAGTTGGTTTGTATGTAATAACCACATTTTCTTCCAATATCACAAATGGGAAATGAGAAATCATTGATCGTGAAGAGCCATCCATGCCTCGGCACCCCTCAGAAGTGTCCATCCTTCAGGAGGATACTACATTCTCAGAGAACAAATAGTCTTTTTATGGCCAAATACACAACGGGAGGTGAAATATGAGCCTCTGTTGTCCATGGGCCCATTTGTGCTTTTATTACGTTTTAATGGTGGTGGTGAAGCCACCATTTACTGGCAGTGATGACAGGATGAGGAGACAGAGAGTCTGGAGTTTCAAAAGTGGATTTAGTGAGCTCTGTGCACTGAATATGACAAAACGGAGGGTGGAAAGAGTGAATATATCAAGGTGGACGGCAGGGACGCCATTGTCAGATTGAAGGCTGATGGAAACTGATCGTTGTATTACAAGTCATCCAAAAATTGCAGAAAGCAGCAAGCTTTGTCCATTTCTGTGTCTGAGTCCACCAAATGCCCCATAACCGGTTTTATTTGGCGACTATGAGGACCCGGGATGAGGTTTTAAAGCACAATGTACATGAATTCTGCATTCAGTTTCGCAGTCTTCCTGATGTCAGTGGGGCAGGAGGGGTGTAAAAGTCCTTCGAAAGACTTTACAGCGCCATGTCCTGCCAGCACATCACAAGCACTCACTTCATAACCCCGCAGCCATGATGCGGTCTGTGCTGCTCTTCAGAGAGATACACCTCCATTTCCTCTATTGTTATTTCTAACTGCAGCAATCAGCCAGAGTCCCATGCTGGGCGGCAGACGGCATGTGTGACAGAGCCAGAGGCAGGAAAAAAGGAGGAAAAATGCAGGAAAATCAGTATTCTCCACTCCCCTTCTGTCGCTTGTCTCTATATCCTAAACTGAAATAAGATAAGCAAAATAGTCCATGTTTTCTCCTTCAGTCGAGGGCAGCACCAAGTGCATTATCCATTTTTGTTGCAGCGGCACTTTATTTTCAGACTCCATAGTCAATGTTTTGCCATCTAATGTTGGTCTCGCATCACCTTTTGTCAGGATCTTCTGCTAATGCCATTAGATGAATGAATAATGATGCTTTATAAGGTGACCAGAAGCTGGTAGGACCATAGTTGGACAGGCAGCATCTACGTTTACACAGAAATAATTAGGAAATGTTGTGAAACCAAGCCTCTTGTTCAGTGATCACGGCCTCTGCTACAGGGAGGACAACAGGACGCCATCATATCATGACCCTGGGGCAGGCGTCAGCTGAGGATTTAAAACACAAGGTTGTAAAATGCGTCAGATTCGGTTATATTTCCGACACCGTGAGCACGTTTGTGCTACAAAAACAGCCTCTTCACTCTACCTCATTTTCATGTAATCACAACTGTGAGATAGACTTCTCTAAACTGTTGTAGCGTGGGCGTTTGAAATCATTCAGCACTTCACAAGACAAATTTCCCAATAGCTATAAAAGTTCATTTCAAGCCTCAGTTGTGTTTGAGTCTCTGCTAGAGTTAATAAAGTGAGCAGCTGATGCATTCACTAATGCTAAAGACAAGCCGGGCTGCACAAAGCTAGATTTATCAATCCCCAACTCACTTGGAAAGGGCTGAACAAACACACAACACAAACGCACACCTTTGCACAACTTTATTACATATTTGCTCTCTGCAAAGTGGATTCCGTCTCATTTCATACAGACATCAAATTTGTAAACATGCGATCACAACTTTAACCAAAAGGCAAACTTCAGTGTTTAACTTTGGGCTTTCCAGACTCCCACGGATGACTGGGACCCAGTTTGACTTCAACAACACTGCGTCCTAATGGCAGAGCTGCATAGGTGTGCACGGGCAGGCCGGCTGCTGTGGAGGCAATGCCTGCCGCTGTGGCAAGAGCAGAGAGGTGTGAAGATAATAACCCCATCCGGGAGATATGCAAGTCAGGGGCGCTCCGTGAGGCTTGGTCAGTCTGCTGTGAAGGAGTCCTACAGTGCACGCTCCGGCTGGAGAATTTACCAAAATAAATACTTAATTTCTCCAAAACTATTTCAAATGTAGTTCGAGTCTCAAGCTGATATTAATGGCTGTGACGTGTCCTGAGGTGCAGTTGCAGTGCGGCCGCTCTCCTTTTTTTGGCCCATCTCTTTACTTAGTCTGTGGTCAGTCAGTCAGTCAGTCAGTCAGTCAGTCAGTCAGTCAGTCAGTCAGCGTTTGCCTTTCCCAGTCTCGCCGTCTACGTAATTCTGCCACTTAGCTGTCTGTTCGGTGCTAAATGCAAAATGGTTCTTGTGCTGTAGCAGACGCCCCGAGGTGTTTGGACATTTCCTGCTCTCTCCGGCCGTTGTTGATGCAGATTGTGCGAGAGCCGCGCCGCTGACCAGCCTTGTGTCAGCCTGACTCATGGGACACTTTGGTTGGCGCTTTATCCTCGCTGTTATATTTGAGACTTTGCAAAGCAATGATCTCTTTATTGAGCCAATCAGAGGGGAGGATGGCTTTCTGCTGCATAGACTTATTGCTTAGTGGTCTCTATGCATACCGCTGAATTGATTTTACAAAATTGCCCCAGAAGGACAAATGCCCAGACCACTTAGGGGCGGAGCCATAGCGGATCACGTATAGCTGTCACACACTTTTTAAACAAGATTGTGTGTACAATGACGTGTTCACACACTCTGATTGTTCTTCTGTCAGCTGCAACACACGATTGGCTTCTACATATCTCAGCAGTAGCTACTGCGCTAATGTTAGCGCAGTGACATACAGAAACGCTGTGGGTCTACAAAAGATTCTACTGTAATTTGGAGCGAAAGATCTCTCCGGCTCTGTGTGTAATTTCTCTTCTTATGCTACCTGCATCCTTCTCTCTCTCTCTCTGTCTCTCTCTCTGTCCTTGGCTGTACTTGTTATCCATCTTCAAGGAGAGATGGAGGGAGTGGCCGGAGGGAATCCTGTTTCATCACTGAGCTCGAGATGGAGCCCAACATCCGCCCCCGTCAGAAAGATGTTGTTGTTTGTGACTTCCGCAGTTCAGCCGAATCCCCTTTCTTTGGTCGTACGGCGCAAGTTCATCACGCCAAGTCATTACACACAATAAAGATTAGTCTCAGGCCATCACTAAGGGGGGGAGGAAAATAAACCACTTATCTATGACTGTCTGCAGCGAGGCACTTGGCTGTAAGGGGAGGGGGTTGGGAGCACTCCTAGCGTGCGGTGCTAGCATGCAGACAAGCAGCTGAGAAGGAGGGGAAGCCACTCACCCAGATGAGTAGTTTGTGTGGTTCGCCTCCAGAGGGTCGATGTTCACAATGGAAAGCAAAAGAGGAACTTCAAATAACGGGGTTGTCGAGCGAGCAGGCACAGCCACAATGTGTGCAAACCGCGAGATATGTAGCTCAAGGGATTCAGCCACCTGTCAGCATCCTTTGGGGATAAAAGACAATTATGAGCGATGAATCTTTCATTTGTCTCAAGAATGAAAGTAAAGTGATCCACAAGGTGGATGTAGGCGTTTTGGCACATCAGGAAGATAAAAGTTGTAAGTTTTTACTGATTGGCTGTTAATTCAAAGAGGCTGGTAAATTGTTACCCAAATTGATGGAGTCACAGCAGTCGCTCAAGAGCAATTCCACTTCACTGCAGAGAACAAAAGTGGCACAAGAAAGATAAGTTACCATATGCCGCAGCTCAAAACCGAGTGAATGAAGACGGAACTGTGCGGCTTGAAGAAAAACACGAGTTGAAAGTGCAGAAGGCGGCGGTTTATTTCATATTCAAGGAGTGTGCGGATCTTTGCCAGGGGCAGCAAAGGTGCCGCTGAAATTACCATAGACTTTCTCCCCTCTGCTGTCACCCAAACAGTCACTCAACATACAGAATAGGAACAATTGTGATCATGAGGGCCGGTTTTGCTGGTGGGCGTCAGAATAATAGGCCGCTTTGTCATTTGATAATAGATTGAGATCGACGTTAAAGCTCTCAGCTTTTACTGAAAACACACAAATTCCTCCTCTTAAAACCTCACCGAAGAACTAAAGTGAAATCAGTGTCCTCAGCTCAGGCTCCCACCCTGCGGTCTGTGCCGTTGGCCTGGCTTAGGCCAAAGATGTGTGACTGTGCCCACGGGTGCCAGAGTCCTATTAATAATAATTTACACAGCACCTCCATACAGGCCAGTCCAGCTCACTGATGCTTCCCTCTCAGCTTGTTTGTGCTTCCCTGTAGCTCTAAATACCCAATAAGCTGTTCCATAACAGCGTCTACCCCCCCCCCCTCCCCTGCCCTTCTGAAGCATTAAAATTAACCATAGCAACTCTAATTTGTTCAGGTTAGCTTACAAATGACAGAAGGAACACAAGTGGATGGAAATGCCCCACAAAGATAGCTGCACAAGTATGTGTGTGTGGGCACATAGAACACCAAACTCCCACCTGTTATCAATAAATGATCCGCAGAATCTTGGGTGGGCCATTATGTGTAAGCGGGGGATGGGGGGGGGGCCATAAAGTTTGTCTAAAGCAAAACACGGAGTGGCGGAAGGTAAAGACTGCTGAACCGGAAAATACCTTCCTCTCAACGCAGGTACAGGTGTGTAGTGACCTGATGGTTCTACAGTAAATCATTTATAGATAAAAGCCTTTATAGTCTATTCTGCACCAGAACGTGCTGCGGTTTTTAGCTGAGGTTGGTGGGGGGGGGTGGTCACTTCTACACGGGTCAACACGATGCAATTTTAATCTTCAAGTGGCTGAACCGGAGCTGGGCTGGCAGAACACCGGCTGTTGACAATGGGAAGACGACGACTCCGTGGATAACCCAGCGGCGACACAATAATATGGCGGGAGGCAAAACCAATCCAATATTTTTCATGAAAATAATGAGAATTGTAAATCATATTGGTAAATTATTCATGCTAACACATTTGTGAGCTGCAGTGAACTCTTCCTAGACCATTCTTATGCAGATAATGTGTTTGAGCAGACAGTTACCAGTCCACGGCGCCGAGATAAAAATGAAGAGTAGATGGAGACAGATTGTGCATTCCATCAGGACGCTATTGTATGATTATTTTTCTCTTCACCGTATCATTTCCCCGCACGGTAAATGTTCAGCACAGCAGACTCGATTTTGCCATTTGCTCTGCAACTGTTGATATGCTGTCTCACTGGGGAAATTTCACTGTTTTTAGTCATTCTCGTCACTGGGACAGTTCTCTGACATACAGGTGCTTGACTGAACAGGACACATGACCAGGCAGAGTGTCAAATGTCCAGACTGCCAGACCCCAGATTGGGGTTGGCGGGTGGACAAGAAATCAGCCCCGGCGCTCGGCAGCAGAGCGTAAAGGCACCTCGGCTGCAGGAAACGGGAGGCCGAATGTGGGCGGGTGTGATTCGCGTCGCTGGGCGGTGAGGGTTCAACTTTTTCCACCGATGGAGGAGAGTTGCAATGTTCTCCGGCATACTGGGAACGCTAATGGGGCCCAGGTACCTAAACAAGCACGTCACATACACTTTAAATCTATAAATGTCCAAAAATGACTATTTGCCGCTGCTATTCCAGCAGATTGCTACGCATGTAAGGACCACCAACTGAGGAAAGGACTCTGCTCTCGAATGCTGAAAAACAGGCTGTGAAGAATTGTTGGAAGCCTTCGCAACAATGACCGATAATTATCAGCTACTCCGCTGAAGAGAATAGCCTCTTATGTTCTCTATCGCTCGCTAAATTACATAAAGGAGCGCTGAGGATTCATACGGGTTTGCAGAGCTATGAGTTCAGCTTTCTCAGTGCACTGTGATGCTGCCACAGGCGGTGCAATATATTTGAATCGCTCGGCTTCGTGCTGTTGTGATGAATGGACGCAGTCGCTAGCTGATATTGTTGCTCTCAACAGTTCTGAGTGGCGGCGCTCTGCGTCTGTTTGCGTGCTTCCTTCTCCGTGCACTTGGGGCTTATAGAATCTATCCACTCTGAGCCACGAGAATGTGGAAAGTAAAAGACCAGCAGGTGCAGATGTGCCAGTTAAGCAAGTGGAATTGGCACCTGCTACGCATCAATTAAATCGGTTAATTAAAATGAGATAGTAAACATCTGTAGATGGGCTCATCCGCCCGTCTGGATTGTCAATGTCCTTCATGTGGGTTCCGTCTTTGAAGGGAACGCGCTTTTCTTCTGACGAACCGTAGGTGTTATTTTGCATATGCTCCATATGGCGCCGCTTATTAAAAAAAGTTCCTGTGAGTTCATGTGACTCTGCTTTTCTGGCAGCTTTTCTAAGCGTTGTGCTGCGCAGATCTCCAGAGAAATTCATCCTCCTGCAGCAGCAACCATCTCCACAGTTCAGATGAAAAACGCCCCACTTGTCTCTTTTATTCTGCCACTCTCCGAACTGGAAATACGCTGAAAAACTATTGAGAGGTTGGACCGGCGTGCGATTTCCTGTGGTATCGCGCTCAGCAAACATAGATATCGCTAATGTGCGGGACAGGCAGGTCCATTAATCCCCATCATAACGCGGCAATCTGCACGTCAGCCTCTCCTGACCAGTCTCTGTTTCACCGCTCCCGTCAAGTTAAGCTTGTTGGGTTTGCTCTGGCAGAGATGCAGTTATATAAACAGAAATGCACAGCCAAGCTGTAAAAAGAACTCGCAAACATGATTAATCTGTAGGACGTGTGGATGATTTCACACGCATGCTGTGCAGGAACGAACAGTTTAGTCACATTAAAACCCCCAGTTTCAAGGACCGTTCCCAACAAAGACGCTGCTACTGGTTCTGGTACGGACTCGAGGACTGAGCGTCAGAATTGATCTGGAATTGGGGTTGGCGGATGGACTGACTGTGGGACAGGTTCTCAGTCAGTGTAGGAGGGTTAGGCTGCACTGCCATGGACCAGGACCCAAGTGCTAAATGATCAGTGTGCAGTTTTGGACCATTCTTAACCAAACAGGCCAACAAATGTGAAGCAGCAGACTGGAAACCAGGTTGAAACTTCAAACCATCATTGCTCAACATGGCGAGCGAGCAACTGACTGGACACCTTCAGAAATGGCAGTCCAGCACCAGAAGGAAAGATGAGCAGGTTTAAATACACCAGGAGATAATGAGACACAGGTGAGACACGTGAGCGTCATCAGGGTTCAGACTGACACGAGCAGGGAGGGACGGGACAAGACAGACAAGCCTGAAACAACAATTAAGATCAGAAGATGTGTCCTAACAATAAGTAATGAGATGACGCGTGAACGTCTCTCAAAAGGCTTGAAAAAATGGCAACTGTTATTTTCAGTGTCACCTGTGCAGCATCATTTGTTTTTAACGTATATGATGAAAACCGGTGTTTTCTAAGTTGAATATTAATCTTCGGAGACGCCAACATCTCAAGGAAATATCACAGGAGCTTTCATGTTATCCTGCTATTCCTGTTCCCCTCTTCATTCCCTGGAAGAATAGTGTGGCAACCTTATGAGGCAACACCGCCTGCAGCAGAACCGGCAAACAGAACTGTCTTCTGCTGCAGTCGGGCAAAATAAACACCTAAATGTATATTCCTGAGGAGAATTGCAGCTGCTTCGATGTTATTTTTCCTATAGGAACAAGTGCCTTTTTTCTTCACTTTAATTAAAAAGGGTTATTTTGATTTCCTTTTCTAGAACGAGGCTTGAATTACACTTGTAATTAAGTTTCCTACAACCTATTCAGAATTTAAAGCATTTTCCTGCCTTTATAGATTAAAAATATATAGAACTAACACATTTTACAGTCATTCTTAAATGCCTACGCATAAGGATCAGAACTTAACAATCCATAACTTAATGTTTTACCAACTAGATTGCACATTCGCAAATTTGCTTCCAAAATAATGATCCTCGGAAAAACAGTCGATAGTCCAGAAACAGGCAGAATATACGTAACTTTAACACCGGGCATGAGTGGAAGCAATATTATCAACCAGCCAATAACAGGAGCGAGAACTCCAGGGTGCTTCTTAGGGTCTTTGGAGAGATGTGGGAAATTGAGTTTGTCCAGTCTAATGATGGGCACGGTCGTGCAGCTCTGCATTTCCTTCTATTAGAACAGATGTGTTATTCATGAGGGTAGACCCAGTGTGAACTATGCCTCGCTAATATTCAGCGAATTTGAGTCACTTTTGAGGCTGTCGGCAGATCCGGGCTAATATGTTTTATTCACTTATTTATTTATTTGCAGTTAAAAAGGAAAGTCTGTGGGGGCAAAAGTCACACAACCTTGTTAATACCTCTAACCAGAAATAGCATTTTTTTTCCCCCCAAACCCATTATCCCATTTTCATAGTCTTTTGTTGTGCCAATAGTTCCATTGGTATACTGTACAAGAACGCTACTTACAGACTAAAAGAATGGCTGGCTGAGAAGAATGGCTCATTGTATAAGTGCACAATACAGTTAGGAAACATTCAGTTCTTGCATTGTCCTGCACTTATTTCTCACCCTCCGATCGACACAATCAGGCTTGTCACATTGATTCATGTGGTTTCAGCCTGTAAACACGTGTTCTTGTTCCAGAGCTGTCCGTGCAGCATGTTACTGTGAAGATATCAGCTGCTGTGATCAGTAAAGTGGCAGGTGATAAGGCCTCCAGTGGAATGCGTGTCTAACGCCAGGTTGGAAAAAGTGAGCGCATCTCCGGAGAACGGTGGAAAAACTAGATGCAAATGAACCCGCATGCAAATGAGAGAATGTGAGATACTGGAGGATTTGATAAGCAGCTACACTTTGACTTCCAAAGCCTTGATTGGCAAGATTTTGTTCACGGAGAAGAAAAAGAACCATTTTACACCTTGAATCCAGCCTCATGCTGCTGAAAGCTCCTGCCGCGGGCACGATGGAGTAGATCTCCGTTGTCTTAAAGTACGTCTCACTCCCATGAACGCTTGTGAACGTTCTCATTGACGGACTCAACCACTCAGACACCAGACTGAACCACATTGTTTAGCTTGTTAAATTAGGCTGCACCATAAATGCTTTGCAAGACCATTTAGCAGCACCGTGCTGATGACACCATGTTAAGTTTTAATAAAAATATAAAAAAGTTTTTTTCAACGTTTTAAGGCAGCTTATTGTAATTTTGACCTGACAACTATAATAGTGAGAGATGAAGATCATTGTGTTCTCTCCTCTACCCCTCCTCCCAGCTCCCCATCAGCAGGAGGGTCCCCCTACATGAGCCTGGTCCTGCTCAAGGTTTCTTCCTGTTAAAGGGGAGTTTTTCTTTGCCACTGTTGCTTGTTGGGGGTCAGGCCCTGGGATTCTGTAAAGTGCCTAGAAACAATTTTGATTGTAAAAGACGCTATATAAATAAAGATTGATTCATTGATTGATGAACAGCACATGATTCTAATGGTCTTCAGTTCAGCAGCACTTTCATTTTGATTCTCTCACTTTCACTCCATGTTATCTACTTCCTGTCTTACCTAGAGGTGGGTTAGACAGGTCGATCGGCTGACTCACACAAACACCTTTGTTCTCCGAGGAAGAAGGAACGGATTGAAGGAAACCCACTCAGTCACAGGGAGACCATCCGCATAGAGAGCCTGGAGCTAGACTTAAACTCTAGGATAACCACTGCATGATAAAATACTAATATTAAATATCAAAATAGCTCCATCTTATCGCTGCTCATTTATGCAAAAGTCATTTAGTAGAAGCTGAGAATATTTATTGTCCTATCTTTTTTGTTTGCCTGATAATGTGAAAAAGCCTTTGTTTTCCTGAGGAATGCAAAGTGGCTTTTCTGTATTTATTCAGCCAGCCAGTGCCATCTGTGGTGTCTTGTGTGTTTTTGGGTTTTTTTAATCATTATTATTATCGGATATGGCAAGTAAAGAGAAAATTGAGATGAAATCAGCATTGACAGTGGAACAGCATCCTTGTTTGATCTTAATAGACGTGTTTGCAGCATTGAAGAACCCAGGGCATGGTGCACACTTAAAGGAAACACAAATTAAAGGCGCTCTTGTGGTCTTAAACACAATACATGCATGTACACAACGCTCTCCCATTCAGATGTCGGGAACAATGCTGAACCGTGATGAATCACTTTATTTGGTGACACGTTTCAGGGTGAGGAGGATGCACGCATTGTTGCCCAGTGGCAAGGCTTAACAAATTGGATTAGATCTGTACCCAGGAGAGCACACGCCTGTTCGGGTGATGCACGATTCCATACTATAGTTCTGCAGCTCGACACCAAGAATTGCTGTTAAAGGTCGGAGGAGTCGTGCGCTGAGTGCCACAGCTTAGCCACAGTTTTGGCGAAAAATAACACAAGATAAAAGCAGCTGTCCCCTGTCGGAAACAAGCGCACGTCTTCTGAATTTACAATACTAAAGACCCAGGGTAAAGAGTTACCAGGTGAGTTAGGAGGCAATGGTGGCGTATTGATCAGAGCCGGTGAATTAAGACAATACTGCGCCACGAATAATAAATTGCCAGTCTGGGTTCTTCCGATGCAACTTTCCTGGTGAGCCGTGGCTTTGTGTTCATGTGGCAACGAAGGAAGGAAGCGGTGTCATGGATCAGAAAGTGCCTCGGAGACACTAACGACAAGTTTAAATAAGCTTGCCACGCTCTGTTTAGCAGCATTATAAAAATTGATCGCCAACTCAATGCTACCTGCAGATTGGTGGCAGCAGACAGGTGGAATCAGGGTCTTAATAGGACATCTCCCTCAAGACGACGGCCTGCTCGAAAGGATTGTTTTTGAAATTGCCGCACATGTGTCCCAGATGAGGGCGTAGCAACCGCGATCTAATCAAACGCTCTAATCTGACTTGTGATGCAGCTGAGCAGGTGTCACTTTTGACCCTCCTCAGCAAACTCTTGGCCTGAAAATGTTATCGACAAAATCCACATGCTGTTAGCCAAACTTGTTAGAGCGACGATGGAAAGTCTGTTTGATCGAGACGTGATGAAATTTGTCTGTGTTTTATCTTTAATTCATCTCCCAACAATATCCCTTTGGTTGTGTGTCCTCCCTGCAGGCTGTGGGCTGGAGTTCCTGTTGGTTCTCTGCGGGCTGGAGTTGTCTTGGTCTTGCCCCCGTCACTGCATCTGTTACACCGCGCCCAGCACCGTCTCGTGCCAGGCCCACAACTTTCTGACGGTCCCTGAAGGCATCCCTCCGGACAGCGAGCGTATATTTTTACAGAACAACAAGATCCACCGTTTACTTCGAGGCCACTTCAGCTCCGACACGGTCATCCTCTGGATCTACTCCAACAACATCACCTACATCGAACCCTCCACCTTTCATGGGTTCACTCTGCTTGAGGACCTGGACCTGGGGGACAACCGCCACCTGCGCTCGTTGGCCGAAGACACTTTTCACGGGCTGGCTCGACTTAATGCTCTTCATCTCTACCGTTGTGGGCTGAGTTCACTTCCTAATAACATCTTTCAAGGCCTCAGAAATCTGCAGTACCTCTACTTGCAGGTACAGTAGACAACTGAAAGGTCCACAGATTAATGAACAAGTTTGGACACTTGTTTGTGTTATAGTTTTCTTGTGTGCTCTCCGTGTCTTTTTAGGAAAATCATCTGAAGTTTCTCCAGGATGACATTTTCATGGACCTCCACAACCTAAGCCATCTTTTCCTACATGGAAACCGTCTTTGGAGCATCAATCAGAACACGTTCAGAGGCCTTCGGGCTTTGGATCGGTTGCTTCTTCATCAAAACCAGATCGAGTGGGTGGACCACCTGGCCTTCCATGATCTCAAACGTCTCACCACCCTCTATTTGTTCAACAACTCTCTGATACAGCTGTCCGGACAGTGCCTGGACATGTTGCCCGCCTTGGAATATCTGCGTCTCAATGACAACCCTTGGTCATGTGATTGCAAGGCCCTGTCGCTGTGGGAATGGCTGAAACGCTTCCGCGGTTCCACATCTTCGGTGGGTTGCCAGGCACCAGTTAATATGGTCGGGAAAGATCTCAAGGAGCTGCGAAAGGAGGACTTCCCCAACTGTTCACCGACTGCACCGAATTCAGAGTCCAGAGCCCAGACTCATAACTTATCCAGCACCGTGAACCCGTCTATGAATCGCGGTGTGGTGATAGGTTTCGGGGATCAGACCAGCGTAGTCCAGCCCTCGAGGCCCAGCCGTTCTCGGAACTGCACGAAGCCCCGGAACAGATTGAGCAAGGGGAAGGAGGACAACGAAGTCCACCACTCGAAGGAGGTCATGGCAGACAAGGACAATTCTTCCTCCGATTTTACAGAAGGAGGGAAACATGACCACACCTCTCCAGATGGCACAGTGACAAGGAGGAAGCACAAGTGCGCTCCCCGGACCACTATGCGCCCCCCCAGTGGGGTTCAGCAAGCCAACAACAGGGCGGCCATATCTCAGTCTTTACTACACGTCCACGCCATCTTTGTGGCCTTGATAACGACATACATTGGCAGCATTCTCCGCTGACCTGTAGGGGGTTTGGCAAAGGCTAAAACCCAAAAAAATAAGAGCCTCTATTGCTCCTGCACTACAAGGCCTGTGTCTTTTATGTGCGTGTGTGAGTGTGTAAATGTTGTGTAGGGACCTTTACTGTTCAGGCTCGAACAGGCATCAAAGCATCAAACATCTAAAGACTCCCAGCACAAGAATCAGAAGGACTGAAGGGGGATGATGAAAAGTTAACACATACCGAGCTTCTACTGCCACTTCTGCCATTTTGAGTTCATCTCCATAAGCGCTACAAAAGGAACTGAAAACATCCGCTTTGGGTGAAGTTAAGGGGAGAAAAAGATGACCAGGCAATCTGGATTAAAGTTGCCAACTAGCTAGCGTCGCTATCGACAAACCGGGGCGAGCGCGGCTTTAATATTTCAGTTTTTAGCAATTGATATAAAACCTTCAAGTTTAGAACTTTCTCTCGCAGTCTTGAATCGATCTTTCCTGTGCCCTCAGAAGTAGAACATTTGGTTTATCCACTGTTTGAGCAAATTGGAAATCCTCTGCAACAAATGTTTAATACAGAGCAAAAAAAGGCCAAACACAAATTGAAACATCCAATCCTTGACATGATGCTGTTTTCAGGTACTATCTTGCTCATCCGTGTTGCAGTTCCATGCAGAACTTGGATCCTGTCTGCATTTCCATGATGTCGCTCCCTTTGTGCAACTGAACATTAAGCTGCTAATTACTTCACTGCGGCGAGGACTCCGCACGCTATTTACATCTACTCGGAAGACTGTTCGGTGTCTCTGGGAGCTCAAGCTGTGAATACTGAAGAGTCTGTCTATATCTTGTGTCAGATGTTGTTTATATGATTTAATTTCTTTCTTTTGACGACACAAACTGGACCTAGCGGTGGAACCCCGTTGCAGGAGCCTTAAAGGTGAAAAACGGAGCGGGGCTTCCTCAGCTTTCCAGCGAGGCCGCGGTGAACTGGCCCCTCCTGACAGAGATCCTCATTGATAATGTGAGGAACATTTATTTTTCAACTAAAAGGACGAATACCAGAAAAAGGACCGTTGGTGTAGCTGAAGTGACCCACCAAAATTGTTTAAAAAAAAACAATACACCACAATATTGTTTATAGGCGAGGACTGGAGACAAGACAATCGACTCTGAAGTAACCGTGACATGATGGGATGGACATTTATGTGATATCTTGCTGGACTTCTGGGCCAATGTTACACCTATAGCTACAATGGCTTGTGACTCGGTGACCTGACCTGTAATAATGGAGAGCAGAACCTGTTACAGTGCTGATATTAATCATTTACTGTATCAATATGAGAAAAAAACTTCAGTGACATCGATGATGATGATGATGATGATGATGATAACAGGGTTTTTCGGCTCCTCATGTCAGGAGGACTCTTTAATTTTTCTTTTTCTTCTTTTATTTCACAGTGATTTATGTGGTCATATATTTTCCACCTTATATTTTTGCATTCATTTGTTAATACGCGGTTCATCAGTTAGCTAATGTTCTGGTGTGCAGACTGTTTACGTTCTCCTTTGATTTATTTTTTTTGGGGGGGGGCGCATAATTGCATTGTTCAATAAGTTATCATTGGAAAAACAACAGTACAAAATGTTTATAAAGACATTAAAAGCTATATCTTCCTATGTCCACCATTGCATTCGGAGCCTGTTTGTTCCTGCAGTTCTGGTTTCGCGGGCCTGTTTGACGAATGCAAAAAGCATCACTTACTCGAGGAATTGATTCGGTCAGCCTTTTTTACGTTCCATTTCCCCCTCCTGTCCGTGTGCATTTTTGTAATTTCTCCCCTGATCAGATCCCGCTAACCTATACGCTTCCTACACAAGTGAATTATGGGTGCGATGGGGAAAAAAGAACAGAACTCAACATATACCGACCAAAAGAAATTTCAAATATGCCACGCGTGATACATTGCAGTCCGATAAATCATTGAAGTGATATTAATGAAAGTGTCGCTGGAATTTGTAGATATTGCGGGCTATTATTATTATTATTAATAGGCCTTTGCAATATGAATTCTATTTCCCCTTCTTTTTCACACACAATGATAGGAATTGATCTTAAAGTTAGTGTTCCATAAACCTTTTTTCCATAAAATTCTGTTAAATGATAAATGAGCACAAAAGGAGTGCTTACATGCATGGATGAGAGTGCTACGTAATTATCTCTAAGCTGATAACGGTGCCAGCATCGGGTATGGGACGCTCATCTATGAGCCACCAGCAGCTTTAGCCTCTCTCGTTTACCGGCCACCTCCTAATGTTTTCCTTTTTCTTTCTTCTGTTTTTGTAAAAGCCCTGAGCAAGGTCAGCATTCTAGATCGTCCCAAACAGTGAAGGGTGATCAATGTTCTTTTTTTCCATTCTGCTAAATGAAACCAAAAATATGTGGCGCCATTACTAAGGTGCTAATTTGCTAATAGATATGTTAACATTTGCAAGCATTTACTGCTGGAATAAACATTGGAGGGGAATAAAAGGAATATGTATGCATTTAAGCCCATAAAATTTAATGGCTCACATGAAATCGTGTTTTGGCCCCGTAGCAGCAATGAAAATGCAACCTTCTTAGTCTAAAGCGGCTTTAAACTTGCTGTGTACCCATCACCTGCACCGCTTGAGTGGCCTTTCTTTACATGTTGACAAAGGGAAAAACAGAAACGCAGCCATCTGTTTTCATTCCAGACCTAAACCTTTCTGCGGTGTGCAAGACGAGGGCTTCAAACACAGAGGTTTTGTAATTCCAGCTTCTGCTTTTTCACTGTTTTCGCGCTGCCCCCAGCCAACAAAGGGCAAGAGATGCGTGACTGTTTGCTGAAAATAAAATTATTAAAGCTGTAAAATATATTCCTGCTAATCTCAACGTCCCTCTTGCGGTTGATAACCTTCACCCATTGTGTCTCCATGCGCACCG
The DNA here is from genome assembly GCF_003711565.1 of Takifugu flavidus. Taxonomy (NCBI): domain Eukaryota; kingdom Metazoa; phylum Chordata; class Actinopteri; order Tetraodontiformes; family Tetraodontidae; genus Takifugu; species Takifugu flavidus. The sequence goes on along the minus strand of NC_079531.1, from coordinate 5,200,630 downwards.
CTACCCATGAACACGCTCAGAGTATTCAAAAACCCCTGTAATTGTTTTGTGGCCAGTTTTTGGCTCTGATATCTAAAAAGAATTGAACAGGTACAAAATCAGACAGCCCAGCTGGTCTTTTCGCCAGCAATATCTGTGCATGGGCTCACGAGAAGCAGATTATTTTGCTATTTTCCTTAAAAAGAAAAAACCCCAGCATTTCTAATGTTGTAATGTCTTGGCCTCGATCGCGCAGATTTTTGCGAGGAAATCACAAGATTTTGATTTAGGGGAACCAGTTCTGCTTGATGATGGGCTCTTTTTTTAGCATTCCACACCAAACATTAAAGTGCAAACTCGGGCGTGCTTAGTAACTTTTCGCACAAACTTTCATCACACTTGCCAAGGTGCTTCCTCTCGGGGCTGAGTGAGGTGTCAGTGGTGTCTTTGAGGTGACACCTTGCACCTACGTGAGCTTCAAGTGAAGGGTTTAAACACGCCGCCGCTGTACAGGGCAAGAACATGGAGTTAAATCCCATCCTTGGAATGGGTGGAGCCACCTTTCATCAGCATCTTAGCTTTATATATATAAAAGGGGGGGACTAGGGACTGGGGAGACAATTGAGAACAAAGACGCTGCAAATTACCACAGCAATTGCGCAGCAGCTATTCGCAATTCCTCGGCTCCCAGGCTCCCCACTCAATTGCACAGCTAATATCACCTTTTTCTTTCTGAAAAAGACCTTTTCATTGTATTAGCTGGCTCCATGATGTTGGATCTATTTATGCAGCTTAAACCCCCTCCCTCTTTTTCTGCCAAACAGCTGGTCTGCATACTAAACCTGGAGCTCTCGAGCAGCCCGAGGCCACACCGACACCTGTGTGGATTAGAGGCTCGCTTATCCTCTCATGTTTGACCTTAAGTTGGACAAACTATGTAAAAAAAATCTTATAAAAGTATAAACCGGTGTGATTTTTTTCACCCATAACAGTATGGAAGGGTAATTTTTTCCAGGTGGGACCGGGGGTTCCTGCTCATGAATCACAATTCTACATAATTGTTATTGTTAAAAACACCAAGCAGGACCTTTACTGATGAGATTTGGTCTTTTATTAAAGAGGAAAAATCTAAATTTTGAAAGCTAATGGAATCCAGCGGGACATCCTGGGTTAAAATAATAAGACAAATATAGGCCTTATGTTTGCAAACCTTAATTTTGCCCAAAGGCCCATTAAAAGCTTCAGTTCAAATACACGTGATCTTAGATTAGGAGCAGCGTGTCCCAAGTACAGGCCAGCGGGTTTGTATGAAGTGTAAATGTTGCTACAGTATTTCCCTTTTGTGCTTTTGAAACTCCGGTTCTCTTGGTTCTGATCGATGGCGGCGATGAACGCGATCAATCAAGGTGGCCTAATGAGCGGCGAAGTCATCCTGTGAGTGTGAAACAGCCATGAAACCTGTCCTCTCCCGGAGGGATCGGCGCTCCAGTCAGGAGGCTAATGGCACGCGCAGCGCTCCCGACCCCACACACACAAACACACACACACATTCACTCTTAATTAATCACTCCTCTGACAGATCAGTGAGAGGAGAGATTCCTCTACACAACAGCTTTTCTTTCTAGGGAACTTCTCTGAATACAAAAATAAACCATTCCTAAATTTCCCATACCAGTAGAGGGGAATGGTCATTCCGGGACATTAAGGAATAATTCCCCTCACTGACCACACAAATGAAGGTATTGTCTTTTTATTCAGAGTTTAAAATAAGGTTCAGAACTGGAGCCACATACAGTGGAAAAATACACACATGTAACCAAAGATAATTTAATTTGGACATTTGGTGTTAAAGTCGTCTCCACCATCACTCAACTAGCGCTGCATGAATAAATGAAGTTTCATTATTACAGATACGTTTGCATTGCAGGGAGACGCGGGAGGCTATTCACCACGGACCCTTTTAGCAGTGATGGGCTATTTTATTGTGTAGGGAATCCCCCCCACCCCCCACACCACCCCAACCCCCGCCCCCCCTTCCCTGTCAGATAACACCGGATCTTTAATTTGACTGGCACTCTCTTCGCTGACAAAGTGTCTCTCTGGCACAAAGCGAATGAAAGACGCTGACGCACCTTGAGGCGGACCAGCGGCAGCCCCTCTCAGATGGTTCTTTTCTGCACTTAGAGATCATTTCTGTCTACAGTGAGTGCGGAAAAATAACAGACTTCTGGCACTCGGGACGCTCCCCTGAGCCCCGGCACGCCATTGTTTGAAACACAATAAAGGACGCCATGTGGCGGCTGATGGGCCTGATCTGTTGGCCAGCAGCGTCCAATCATCACGTTGCGTTCCGCGAACGTCCCGGCGGCCCCGGCGCTCGTTTGCACGGCCGCTGTTTCCAAAGATCACAGCAATAGAACATCAGCACTAAATAAAGAATCGGAGAGAACAATTCGGATGACCTCCAGCAGATCGCCGCCGACGGTTCCTCAAAGGCGCCGACGCCGCTGCTCCTCGGTCGCTCTGGTGCGAGCACGCGCTTGATGCCTCTTCTAAAGCGGACGCCGCCAGCGTGTCCCCTCGTATCCACACACTTCCATCAGATGAAAGCTTCAGGACGAGTGCGGGTCGGGTTCAAGCCCATATGCCTCGCTCCCTGGCCCCCCAGGCCTCTTTCTGGTAAACACACACCCACACTTACATATACCGCAGCACTATATATACATGAATATGTAAAGACAACCACAAAACGCACAGTTGGGGAAGCATATTGTCTCCATTTGATGTTTCTCGCCCTCTCTGCGAGGAACATGTGATGCTATATCAGGAAGCCTGTTCGCCACCTACATACGTACCAGATTCCTGCTGTGTTCAGACTCAGAGGATGTAGCCAGAAGCCAAGAAAACGGAATTACGTGAAATTCCCGAGCTGTGCTGAGCAAGAAATAGCGAAATGAAGACGGCGGTGCCAAGTTCTGACAACTTGCAGCTGTAACGCGTCAAAGACAGGAAAGCTGGGGTGAGTCACTGAAGTCCTCCATTTTATTTCACAGGCCCGATGCAGCTGAGGCCTGCCAGCACCCGGCCGGATGACACCTCCCCGTTTTAGCCAGGTGTCACTACCTGTAAAAAAAAAAAAAAAAAAGGAGCTGCTTCAAGTCATCACTGCGTAAAAGTAGAGATAAAAAACTTCTTTCCTGACGTGGCTTCCACATCATCTTGATGGATCTTTGGAAAAAATAACATGAGTGCAAGATGGGTTCAGAAAAAATGACCTTAAAATGTGGTTCATTGGTCCAAATAACGTGATTCAGGCAAGTCAGAGGAAATATGAAACAGAAAAATCGATGCAAGCTGTCACGGAAAACTGCTCGGAGCTCTCCAGAGTCGGTGAACGAGGATCTGCAGTTCATTAGAAGAAGCCGAGATTCAGGCGAACAAAACCCAGTAAAGCAACAAACAGAGGTGACCTTTAATGATAAGGTCATGAGAAATGGGTGAATGTGTGTGTGTGTGTGTGGGGGGGGTAGAGGATTTCATCCAAAGAGAGAGTTGACCGAAGCTCCATCAGAAGGTCAAAATGAAATCTTCAATACCAAAATTAGTGGGGCCACTTCCTGACGTCACAGGTCCACGTGCTGTAGGAGTCCATCCTAATGTTGTGATGAACATCAACCCAGAGGAGAAAGGCCCTCGGGGGCCACAGCTGGGGCCCTGGAAACACTGCCGGTCCATGTTTATGCTGTGAGGATGAACACCATTTTGGGGGGATAAAATAACACATTTAAGACAGTCACAGAAGGATTTATTCATCACTTCTTAATTTATCCAGGTTCCTGTGTTGGCCAGTGTTTATGCTGGTTTCCATTGTGTAATGAAGTCGTATTATTCAGCCTGCGCATATTTAAACACTTTATTTTGTTTTCTTTTATATGTATATGCTCTTATTTAGCGCGACAGACGATGCATTAACCTCAGAGTAATGAAGTTGTTGGGAGTGACGTGGCACCTTTATTTATTTATCTATTCAAGTGAGGGGGGAGGAAAAAAGCAGGCGGGTTTTTTTTCAGTGTTTGAACCAAAGAATCAAGGAGAGTCTGGCATCCCATTCCACTGACAGGAAACCACGGCAGCACTGGGAGTGTCACTGGAAACACAGGGGACTGGTGGTGCGGTGACTCGTGAGCGCGTTCTTCTCCCCGCGCCGTTAAAAATAAGATGTAAAACCAGCAGGGGGGGGGTTGTCTCTCATCTCATTCTGCAGAGATACGGCTATAAAGCCGGCTTTGGTGCAGCTCGCCTTTATCCGACAAACAGTTCTGGGTCCAACAGTTGAAATCTAAAAAAAAAAAGAAGGAATTATTACAGCCGCAGAACTTCAAACCCAGTTGAGGTGAAACAGATCATTACAGTTTCCTCCTGTAAGCGGGAGCAGGCAGATGTTACAGGACTGTGATGTAGTCAAAAAAAGGCGGAATAGATCACAAGAGCTCAGACACGTTTGGCTCCTCAACACAACATGATGGAGCTCGGTCAGACGGAATGGTGGCATTTTCTTTTAATTTCTTGGCCTTTTCAATAAAGGCTGAAGCTATTCAGGATATCCTGGTGGTCACAATGAGCCACTTGGCTGTAATATAGGCTGGATTTAGGGTTAGCATTAGCATTAGGGTTAGGTTAACAGGTTAGGGTTTAGGGTTAGAGTTAGGGATAGGGATAGGGTTAAGGGGTTAGGATTAAGGGGTTAAGGTTTAGGGTTAAGGATAGGGATAGGGTTAGGGTTAGCATGAGTATTAGGGTTGGGGTTGGGTTTGGGGTTATGGTTACACATGATACTCAACAAGTGATGCTCAAGCCTTGCTGAGAACATCTGACCCCGACAATCCTGAAGGGGGGAAAAAAGATCTATCTGTGCTTATAATCAACACTATAAAGCAAAAGGGTTAAGATGGACACCACCTCTTCATCCTGTCCAGCTTTCCTTCTGTCCTCCAGCCATCACAGTTGGTTCAGCACAAGCTTGTCAGATCAAACAGGCTCACAAAACACACACACACACACACACACACACTTGCATGCACACACTGACATTCCCCACAAGGACACAGGGAAAGCAAGGTGATGTCTTTAATTTATGGCAAGGGGAGGGAAGCTGACATTTACAGACAAGTGTTGGTTCTGCACACGCACACAGTCCAGCGAGCTGCCTGGAATCCTTTGATCAGCTTATATACACGCTGCCGACATAACTCAACATTTATTTTACAGCACCTGCTCTCTCACGGAGACAGAGCGCAGATAGACAGCCGCGTATTACGGAGACGGGGCCTCAGATATTGTCATTTTGTGTTTGTTTTTTGTTTCTTTTCTCAACCTGGGGTGCATGAAACAGAATTAATTTATCACTCGTAGTCTTTGAGCAGATTCTAAATAGGATAAGCTGGTGAAGGTGATGTAATCAAAACATTGGGAACAGTTTGATACAAGATTTTGTGCATTTTGAATTCAAATGAAATTGCAGTTAAAACTTTGATGCAACACCCTCAAAAGCAATAATCCCACCTGCGTAACAAGGACTTTGATGACACATTGTCATTCATTATCGACACATATTATCACCCATTATTTAAAATTATTAGCATCTGTTTATTATTGGTATCGGGGAAATGCAGCAAACACACGGGGAGTTTCCAGGGAGACTTAAGAAATTAATGAGGTTAAACCAACTAAACAGTAATGGTGTGATGGGAGAGGGGAAACCTCCTGCAGCCAGTTTGTCCTGAGTCCGTACATCAGCGCACCCCACTGAAACACCAGAGACACGAGGGGACACTTGGCAGCCTGACTCAGCGCCGCGCTGACAGAGACCGGGTCGAAAGTCTCTCCGTATTCTGACACAACACTAAAGCCTTTGTCAGTGTGCGGCGCGAAATACATGAATTCATCATGGCAGGTGCCCCCGACCGAGGGGTGAGAGGTGTCAACTCTGCCACTCACAATAACAAACGTGCCCCGTTTAGGACGAACGGGGTCAGGAGAGGCTAATATGTGCTAATCGTGATGCTAATCCCAGTGAGACGTTCAGCCCTCTGGCTGATGTGAGGGGATAAATACCAAAAAAATGGCAATGGTGCAGTGAACTGCATTGTGGTCCGTGGCGAGAACTGCACCCTGTCTGTGTAAACAGGAAGTAAAAGCATGTTTATAGCCTATCAGAGTCACACAAACACAAAAACACCACCTCTCCTTAATTCACGGACTCATGACATCAAAAATATGAGGATTAACTTCTTTTCCCGCAGACGCAAATAGGAAATTGAATTTAAAAACAAACAAAAATATATCTTCTGTTCCATTTCTGGGAAAGGAAGAAGGAAACGTCTGATGTGCTTTCCCTCATTTTTGAAGGCAAACAACCCACTTTCTTCCAAAAGTTTGTTGTTGTTGTTTTGTTTGTTTGTTTTTGTCAGGTGAATAATCCGAATCCTCCCTGGCAGAAACAAGACAAGTTCATTTAAAAGCATGACAGTCATTCAGCCGTTATCGGCCGCTGCAGCCTATCCTGTGCACCGTCGGAGAGGGCTGGAGTCGAGCCCAGCTGACACTGGGCCAGCATCCAGGGACCGGCAGACAGTCACACTCACGTTCTCACCTGCAGGAAAAAGAGAGCTACAAATCAACCACATCTGGATTTTAAGGTCACGCTCAAAGAGGAAAGCAGAAATTATCCAGTATCCTGCAGGTTCTTCCCACCTTTAACCTATTATTCGTATTTCTGCACCATCATGCACATTGTTGCCACTGCCTGCAAGTACCATTTTCCTACTCTAGCTAGCTTAGCCTCAAGATCCTCCCTCAGTTCCTTCCTGTCGCCACATCGGGGTGAGGAAGGCCTCCAGCCACACACGGACACGCAGGAATCACCAGCTACACGCGTGTTGATGGAGGGTTCTGGGTCAGGATGGCTGTGCGTGAGCCGTGTCGGGACCAATGTCAACACTGGAACCTAATGAGCCCTTATCCATCCCAACCCAATCTGTACATTTCTTCTGGCTGCTTTTTCCATTTTACTGGAAAATAATTTCAGAGTCATAATCAATTTCAGCTGAATCAATAACTGGGGGCCTCTGATTGAGTTGTCATCCCGTTTGCTCCATCTGTCTCTATTGTCTCTCATCCAGGCCGGCTCATTTTCTGCTCCATGTCGTCCAAGTGGAGACAGGCGGGCGGAATATCAGAGTTATGTAAGTAGAGTGCTTTTTTGGCATCTCCCCACCAACATGTTGATTTTAATCATGAGCCACCTTGAACGCAGCTTGCTTTTTTTTATAGTTTTGCTTCGCAGCACACCAGACACTTAAAAATCAACCTTTCCTGCAGACGAACAAGAAATGCACCACGTGCGGCGATGCAGGCGTGCCGCGTCTGCGGCTGTATCTGTCATCATGGACACGTTTAAGCGCCACGGTGAAACAGACATTTGCTTTCCACTCTCACTGAGCCGCACAGCCTATTATTAGCAGCGACTGCTGGGCAGGTTTCGTTGCTTTTGTGCTGTCTCAGATGGGCAGGCGGCGCGAACAGCTGAGGATAATTGTTCTCTTATTTGTATAAAGCTCATTTATCACATTCACCACTGCGGTTGTTTCAGGGACAAATTAGCTAAGTAGCTAATGGCCAATGTGATGTATGAATTAATCCAGGTTAAAAGACGCATATAAAACTGAAACATTAATAACATATATGTATATATGTGTGTGTGTGTGTGTGTGTGTGTGTGTGTGTGTGTGTGTGTGTCTGTGCTTTGAAAAGGCACAGTAAAAGATGTATATAGCAACTTTTGACTGTTAGCATCATTATTGATTCGTCAGACTGCTAAAGCAGTTTAGCGCTCACTGATGTGAGCAGCACTGCTTGACTGAACCTGCAAATAAGTCCCAGAAATTGTCCGACCCAGATGCCTCCAGCTGTATTTTCTTCAAGACTGATGGTGGCTCAGAAAGGCCGCCATTCCACATCAGACAGGTGGATGAGACGTCAGGTATTATAAAGTCATAGGACAGCCATTTGTCCTGGTCCTGAAGGGCGAGTGCTCACTACCCACTGTTAACAACAGAAAGGATGATTTGTCATCCGGCCGTCAGGGTCCTGGAATGGTGCAATGTCGTGGAAATTCACCCCTGGAATAAAGGGCACCAATACTTCCTGTTTTGGCAGTAAAGACAGACTTGTCTTGTCTGCATGTGCAGGATCTCCTTTTTATCATCAGATTACGAGATGACGACATGAATAAAACAGTTCTGTTTAAACCAACCGACAGTAGAATTTAAACAATTTTCCCAACGACACTGCTTTTCCCCTTTTGCTCGCAGACCTCGCTGCGACCTGCTTTTGCTGAAACGCCGCCATTGCATCCGTGAATCATCCTCGAGGGAGACGCAGTATAGCCAAACAACATCAATTAATATTCTTTTCTTCATCTACAATATCCAATATGTATACGCTGCCTGCAGGCCACGGCTGATCCAGAAACAACCTCAGAGGGGCACCAACAGAGATCTGATGTAATATAGATACTCCAGATTCCTCCCACAGTCCAAAACATGCACTTTAGGCCCCAGTGTGAGTGAATGGTGCGTGGGTGTGTGTGTGTGCGTGTCCTGTGGTGGACTTTAGACACAAATGGCCTCCATCTCACCCAGCAACTGCTTTAAGAAAGACTCCAACAACTCTCCAGCAACCCCAGTGACCCTGAAGAGGCGGAGGAGGAGTAACAGAGGGCGGACGGACGGACGGACGGACTGTTAAAGTCTTTCTTTGTTGATCTGGTGTCTCCTCACGCTCCATCTTGTGGATGCTGACATGACATTGTGCGCGTCTGATTACTTCCCCACACAAGCGCTCAGATCAGGTTGTTTATTCATAACAGAATAAACAATCTCCCGCAATCCCGGTTGATGGATCCCTGCTCCCGCATCGGCTCATTTCTTAATCGGGATAACTCGGGGTCGAGAAGGGACGTCTGTGGAGAGAAAGCATTGTGGTCCTGACCTCTCCGCTTCTCTCTGGCTTCCTCCAGCACGTTTCTGAGGCTCAAATGTGACCCCCCCCCCCTTCTGTGGCCGGTGCAGGGGTACACTGGAACCTCACGCACACACAAACACTTCCAGTTTCTGCATCGGACCCTTTGATTTTGCAGAGCTTTATGTTTATAATAGCAATTCTTCACTTTACTATAATTTCCACTGCCGGCATCACTTTCTCGATCACTCTCGTGACATCATGAGCATTTATTAGATCATCAGATCATGGGAAGCAGATACAGGACGGACGACTTTGGCTGAAATGGCCGGAAATAGAAACCACCAGCGTCTGCCAAGACCTCCAGTCCTGCTTTGGAGACCTTCTTGACTTTTGAGTTTTCAACCTTTGAGTGACTTGATGGTTAATTTGGCTGTAATCTTCACTATCAGAACGCGTTTTACAGCAGAGCCACACAGGAAGCAGCTGGAGTATTTATTTCCCATTTCAGTTCAGCCTTATTCTGTTTTCCTTCTGCTGGGGCGGGACTGGATGGAGCCTCCTCTCCAACACATCATCTCCAGCTGAGCTGCCTGTGCAGGCGCCCTGTCAGCTCCCGAGACGACGCAGCGGCTCTCCATGACTTGTTTTGGGGTTTGTTTTTTTTCCCCTCTTCATTGCGTTCCAGAAATAGGAGTCAGCTCCAGCGACAGTAAGTAAATAAGCCAGTTGCTTTTCGCTTCAGTAGCGGAAGGGGCTCGGGAGGATTTGTGTAAATTCGCCACTGTACAGACGCAAAACAAAATTAGTGTGTCACCCACAACTTTGCCAGGAAGGGGCCATGATGCATCGCCGCAGGGCCGGAGGCTGAAAGTGATGCTCACCCACCCAGCCAGGATTGGGTAAGCTACATCTTAAACAAGGGTGCAGGCAAATTTAGACATTTTAGGCACGACCTTGAAAGAAAGGGGAACGCACGAGTCTGGAGTCCCAAAGCTATCAGGAGATAATGTGCAGGCACTCGGCGCTGCACGTATAAAAAGGGGGGAAAGGAGAGAATCGAGCACAAAGGAATGCTATAAATTTAGAAACCTGCTGGATTGTCAACGGAAAAGAAAGGACGGAATGCCTGGAATGTGCGCGAGTGGCTTTCTGTGGCTGTGGTGCCCCGGAGGCACGCAGGCGGGAATGCAAACAAACGTGGCGCGGGGTTGCGCGCTGGCGTCTGTAGGGAGCGCTGCCTGAAACGCAAAAGGTGGATCGGAGCGAGGAAAAAACAAAACAAAGGCTTTCCAAGGCATACGCAACAAACGCTCCGGGGAATGTGGTGGGAAAAATGTCCGCCAAAAACAAGAGCGACGTGGAAAAATGTGACCATCAGAGTGAGGCCACGGAGGGAGCAGGTGGGGGGTATTAGATGTTCTCTGGATAGTGATGGGGTCCGACAGTCCGGCGCCGGGTCTCTTCCCACTGTCTAATTACTTGTTATCTTTGACACTTGAGTGAACTCAGAAATGACGCCACACCGCCGCCTTCCCCGGCGAGCGGGCCTTATTCGAAGCGTCGGGTCAGCCAATTAAAGGGAAGCCGGCCCAAGGTCACCCGTACCTGTACATACAGAACCAAGACCGGCGGACCTCAAAGCCCGGGGCTGCCGGCGCCTTTGTGGGGCTTACAAGAGAGCACTGTGGAACTTCAAAGTTATTTTGATATTGGGAACCACATCAGGAATGGTAATTCCAGTGACGCTCTGAACCTTTGATGTTGCTTTTTTTCCTCCTTGGGTGTAATGAGTATCTGAGACAGGAGCACGCCAGCACCTTCAAAAACATCCCCACGGTCAGGCTTCCAGACCCGGGAAGAATCTGCGTTGCGGCACGATCCCACGCCGCTGCGTCTGGAAATACACGAGGAATCAGTTCCAACCCCGCAGAACAGAACCCAGCAGGGGGCGCGGCTTATTGGACTGGCTGTCCACATCCGCTAACTATTCTAAGAAACTTTGAATCCTGCGTAAACGTGGTGTCGTCTTTCACCTGCAGCAAAGAGCCAAAGTCGGATTTCACAGTGACCCGGATCGACCCCCGTTCACACCCTCCGTCGGGATGAGGACGGCGGAGTGTTGCATTTCAAAAGGAGAGTAAATAAATAAAAACAATCCTCCTCTTCGTGCCGAGTCGAAGTCTTTCCAAAGCACCACAGGCGACCGTCTGTCAGACATCGGTCACCCCTCAGGTCCGCGTGGCTCCTATACATTCTCTATAACATTCTCGTCTTGGAGATCATCAAACTATAACCTCCCTCGGTGTCGAGTCTGGACTCCTAGAGAGACGGCAGAACCTCCACCTGACACAGCCAAGCCAACTCGGGTCTGAGGGCCAAGCTAGCTGCCCGCAGAAGATAGAGAGCAGCCAGAGCCTGGAGTGACTTTTAGTCACATTTATATAATTATACCAAGCGTCCCCTTTTGGGCGCTGCACCTGAAAATACTTCTATATAAAAACAGACACACAAAGAAATTAAAGTGTTTTTCCACAGGGTACACAAATCCTCACAATCTACTGGAAAACTGAACGTTATCTATGCCAGGAAACCAATTAAAGTGGAACCAGGATACGAAAACGAGCCACATTTGTATCCGCTCTGGCTTTTAACAGTAATTACTACTTTATCCGATGGCTGCAATTATTCAGACTTATAGCTGGCAGCCATCGCCGCACTTTTCTTTGCACAACAGATTCTCCTGGACGTATTTGTCTCGGGGACATGAATTGTGCTTATATACATGTTTGACCCAGGGAACAAGGAAGGATCATAAATCTTGCAACATAGCCGCACTGCCGGTCACAATTCCCGAACAGCAGCAACAGCTCTGGGTGAGGTCAGTCAGGAAAAGAAAAGATACTCCATAATCCACGTCGGGGGTGTTTGGTCAACCGTTCCGCTGGCCTTTCTCATTCATGGTAAGCAAACAGACTCTCAGCGTGGGAATAGAAGTAACCATAAATCTTAAATACAGCAACACTGAAGAGGGCTCCCACTGCCCATTTGTCTATATGGTGTCAGCTTGTTCTTTTCCAGGTTTTGTCTCTGGAGGTGCGAAGAACACGGACAACATCAATGACGGAGAGAACCAGCAGTCCGGGCGAGGCTGCAGCAGAGACCAACACCACCCTGAGAGAGCCGAGTTAGGACTCTATCAGTTGTTTATCCCCGTATACAGAATACGGGCTCCCGAAATCATGTTGCATTGCACCGATTACATAATTACACAGGAAGAATTAATATACTGATTAAACTCAACGCGCTCCCCATCGGATATTTTGCCCTCGAGAGGTCAGACTCATTTTCCTTTAGCAGCATTTCCTGAACCCCAGGCTTGATCCAAATAAATACATTAAAGGGACAGCGCTTATTCGGTTCGGGTCATATTTATGGGATAGATTCCAGTTTGTCCGTGCAAATAATGCTTCCCCCTCACATACTAGCGCAAGTCATTGAGCGTTGCATGTTTCCCTCGGGAAATTTTATTCAGCAGCCTGGAATTCATTTGCATTGATATGCTGACACTCAGTTGTTCTTACTGTACAAAGCACTTCGTTAAACGCCAGGTCCGTTTTAAAGACTTCAAGCCTTTATGACACTAAAATTATTCTTATTTGGGAGAAAAAAAAACTGAGGTGACTAATGGGTCCTAAACTCAGGAATAGATTAATTTATGCTACTGTTCCTGTTAGCACTGTTTGCTAATACCAAACCATCGTAGCTTGAGCGTTATCCATATTATTCTGATCACACCCTGGCTGGCTCTGGGTCCCAGCTGTCCTCCAGGTGACGCTTTCAAACGACACAGAAAGCTTAAAACCTTCAAGACGCGCCAGTCAGCAAAGAAATATGAGAAGTATCAAACACTGAAAAGATGGAGGCGGCTGCCAAAATTTAAGATTAACACATATTTGAAGGCAGCCAAGCGCTGCTTAAATTGCGGCGCGCCACGGCTGCTCAGCGTTGGGGGCAACTGCATTTTGAATGGAAATGTTTTAATGTGAAGGAGAAATGCCAAAACAATCAAGAATGACCTTCAGCTCAGCATCTGTTTACAGTACAGCAGCCTTTGCATAAAGGCGCAAGAATTAGACCTAATTCTATCTCGTCCGTTCCGAGTGACCAGTTATGTTTAGGCCGGAATTTTGATTGCAGCGAAGTGCAATTGTTAGTCTGAATATTCAACGTGCTGTTGGGACAGGGAATAAACAAGTCCCCCCCCACCCCACACACAGTCAACATTGGGAACATCACTAACAAACACATCAAATGCTAATACACCTGAATCACAAAAGGAAATTAATTCCGTTAGCTGAATCGGGCTAATCAGCATTGCAACGCGGTGAGAATTAAACCGTCAAGAGGAGGCCTGAGAAATAGTTTCCTACTTCAAATAAAAGCTTAATGGGGATGTAAATGAGGGCAGAAAATAACTCCAGCTCTGCCTCCTGGGGGGGACGGCTGCATTTATCCTGGCAGAAACAACCATTTTATTTCCCCACCAGCACGGCGTGCAATACTGGATCAGATCTGTCCGCTGACAGCTAAATTACCCACCAGGATCCACTGAGCTCTTCTGCAGTTATTGGTGACCTGAAGCATGAGGCAGAAACGTCACATTTCACGTAGGGAAGTAAATTGTTCCAGGTCGGGAATTTCCCTCCAGTTTGACGTCACGTTGGCGTTTTTGGGCTTGGCTGGACTGCAGCCATGTGACCTTGTGTAGAATCATAAGAAAAAAGAAAAAGGCCTCAACCCTGGGCTGAATATTCGCCATCTTAATCTTATAGAAACTGATGGTTATAGAAGACAACATCCATTTCTGAGGGCAAGTTAAGGGATCTAAATAGATGTATTGAGGGAGGGGGCAGGGCAAGTCCCCAATATGCATAAAGGCAAGAACCTGGACACACACACACACACTCTGAAACTCTTTTACTGCTAGTATCTTTATTTTGTAGGTAATATTCAACAACTGGAGAACACACAACAATAACAGGCATTATACACCTTAAATAGATGCACCCTTCTTATTTGGCGTATTTTGAACGCGTATCCGTGCGAGTACGTGAGGAAGCAGGTGGAGTGGGAGAGTAAACTCTTATCAGGAATGTGCAGGTCCATTGTAGCCATTCCGAGTGCACGTCACAGAGAGAAAGCGCGCTCGGCATTGTGTTGGTGCCTGCCACCCCCTCACAGCACAGACTACATACGGGAAAAACTGATGACGGTGATGTGTGCTTGTACGTGCTACTGACCCACGCTGCTCTCCGAAATAAAGAAAGGTTAAAGGAAAACATCACATTCACCCAATGTTGTCTCAGACTCTTAGGGGAGGAAAAAAAAATAGACACTCAAAAGGAAATGAGAAAAGAAAACAGCTGATTGAGAATCAACTCTGTACAGTCAGGAAAAAAAAAAAGAACAGCAGGACGTCAGGTTTACTGGACCACCAGTTTCCTTATGTTCATGATCAACCTCTTGCTGTAGTCTTTATGATCGACTGGCTTCACCTCCATCACCGTGGCTTTGATCCGTGACTCATCCTGCACAACAAGCCAAAAGAACAGGATGCGTTAGTACGAGGTTAGCCTCAAACAAACATCCGCCAAAACAGGAATTCCTCTGCTGATCTCGGCAAACGCGTCCCCCTCGAATGGCCAGGCGTCTTCCTTCAGGTCCAAAGAGTGCCAGTTGGCCCAGGTTTTACCAGATAGATCCCAGACTCCTTGATGAAAGGAGTCATGGTTGGAGAGAAAACCCGGCGTGACTGTGCCTTGGGACCGGCTTGCCTACCTCTACCTCCCCACGTGCCAGTTGTGGGGGTTGTTTTAGGTAATGACCACTTCCCTGGCTGTCAAGACAGGGGAAGTGGTCATTTCTACAGGATTATTATTCTCAACATTTAACTCTAGTTCCACTCTGAAGATCAACTGGGAGGAAAGAAACTGCCTCCATCATTCGGTTCAGAAGGACATTGTGGTGTTTTTGAAGACATTTTGGAATGAAGGCGTAATGACGACCTGCCAGCTCCGTGAAATTACAGCGCAAGAAAAAAAATCCATCAAACAGACTCAAACTGTCTACGCAGGTGAACATGAGTGACCTTCCTTCGTGTTAAATCCTACTTTTGCTGTTGGAGCCGCTTCCAGCCTTGTTTAACAGTCTGGATGCCAGTTTAATAATTCCAGGCGGTGCAGGACAATTCAGCCTGGAATCATGTGATAAGCATCTTGGAAAATTGAGGATTTGTAAACAAGATAACAGATCAATAGTAACAAGCCTCCTCCACACTGCTGCGGTCGAAATGGAGCCAGAATGTGACTTTCTGCTTTGTTTTTGGCACCTTCAGAAAAACACACTGCTCGTGGCAGCTCTAGTGAAGTGGAGGGATGTGTGTGTAGTCATGTGGGTGTGTGGATACAGAGGTGAAGTCCATGAATGTTCAACATGTTTTGGTTTAAATGAATTCTTAATAAAAACCTAAATGCAATAGACATTTTGAGAGGAATCAACCAGGTGGGAGTTTCAATAAATTAAATGTTAATCAGCCTTTGATGTGACTTAATACACATAATGGAAACACGGTTTATGGCGTTCATGCTCGGAGCGCTGGGTGCTCATTAGACGCTGGTTGTCAGAGCAACAACAATACTTGGACACCTCCAGTTTGGCTTGTATCGTAGCGGTTGATGCTAATGTTGTGAAGTGTTTGGGCAGAGGCCATTTACTGGAGGAGATGTTTTTTTCTTAATACAAGTAGTGTGAAATTTCTGTGCGAACCTTTGGGGTCGCGCTCTAAACTTGATGGATCGTGACTGAATCATGACTGGAGGGCCGATTGTTGTCAAACTCTGCTGTGTGCTGAAACTCTTGACTGGCATTCAATTGGCCAATGCCCACGAAAGTGTCAAACTTGGTCTCATCTGATTCAAAAACCAAAACAAAAGAAAACTCATTTTTAAAAAGGTGGTTTAGCATCAATTTGATAAGGAGAAAGTTCCAACATGAGCCAGGCTCAAGTTGACCTCTGCCACTTTCCTGACAGACAAATCATTTATTTCTTCGCTCCATTTCTGCTGAAAAGCAGAAGTTCACCTCAGTCCCCTGGAACTGGATGCATGGGTGGATATGATCAAGAAGGCCACATTGAGCATATGAAAATCATGGAACAACGGTCAACTTGTAGCATCGGGAAGCATTGGGAAAGGGGGGGGGGGTTGCAGGTGGTTCTGGTGATGGAGGGGGAAAAAAGGTTTGGGAGCAGCGGCCAATGCTTGTCACCGAGCCATCGGCGGTCGGGACGCTGTATTGACTGTGACAGAGGCCTCTTCTGTGGACTGCCGGCGGACGCCGCCGCTGGCTGGGCTCCAGACTTCCTGCTCAGAGCCCCAGCCCAATCAATTCTTTTATGTTCCACCCACAGAACAACCCTCTATTTATGTGCCCTACAGGAAACAGTGACCGCGGCTAATCGGCGCGCATCCTTCACAAAGACGCTGAAAATAAGCACATTCGCAACAATCGGGGGATTTTTTTTTTTTTGAAGACGTCCTGTCAGTCACACAAAAAGCGCTGAAAGGCTGTTAATGAACGGGA
Source organism: Takifugu flavidus (assembly GCF_003711565.1). Classification (NCBI taxonomy): domain Eukaryota; kingdom Metazoa; phylum Chordata; class Actinopteri; order Tetraodontiformes; family Tetraodontidae; genus Takifugu; species Takifugu flavidus. Next base: position 5,183,986 of record NC_079531.1, on the reverse strand, counting down.
GAACTCAAAGTCACAACACAAAGGAGGCTTCTCAAACCGTACCTGCCTTCCAGCTTTGACGCGCGCGTATTATTCCATTTTATTGAAGCGTTGCGGCCAATATAATACAGTTAGGCTGGACCCGCGGTCGCTTTATCAGACCGATTTCACTTACATTATAAGTTTCCAACTTCACTCTGCTGCGGAAGATAAACGAGTTGAAGTTGGCCTGTTGGAAGACTTCGTCGAAGGCAGCTTCGTTCTGAAATTTAAAAGCATTTGCTCAGTTTTCTCCACAATGACACTCATTATAGCACAAAAAGGACTCATTCTTTCCTCTAAATATTCTATACTGTGCAAACTGGGCCGCCAGGGCTCCTGGCCAGTATTATTTTCAGGAAAACGAGCCTCACCGACTCCTTCAGCTGCCCCAGGTAAGCTGCGTTCTGGCCCAGGATTGCCTCGGCGCTCTCCTGGAAGCAAGTCACCCACTGGTTGTCTCCGTAATCTGCAATGTTGGCCTGTTGGATGAGGAGGAAACAAACAAAAACGAAGCAGAGGGGAGATTAGGAAAAAGGAGACGCGTGCACGTTTGCCCAAGTCTAGATCAATAAGCTCTTGTTGAAATGTTTGACGGTGGTTTGGGCTCAGCGTTGCACGAGGGGGCGTCTCTCGCTGCATGCGAGAAATCATTACTTCCCCTAATTATCCTATATCCTGCTGACAAGTCTGGGAAGTCACGCAGCCACGCCGCACTTGTGATACATACTAATTAACAAATTCACCGCTTATGTTGCAGCTTTTGAATAATGGGATGTTGACCGAGTGGCACAAAACAAAAGCTGATTATTCAGATGCCTTCTTGGAATTAAACTTTCGGCGGCAGAATAAAGGATTCCGAGGGTTCCGCATTCGTTCCCATTTTGACAAAAATATTTCTATCCCTGGAATCATTTATGCTTTAATAATTTCAGGTATATTTACATAACTCTGCTGTACTGAATAAGGAAGATGGAAACCAGCCACTTACAGAGAGGATGAGGCGGTACTTGAAGTTGGGGAACTCTTTGTCGCACTTCTCACAGCGGAACATTCCGTTCTGTTGGTCCACCACTTTTTTGTTGCAGTCCTGGCTGGGGCAGGCCTGGTAAAGGCAGTTCTCCTTGCGCAGGTACACGATCGTTGCAATGCAGGTGTAGTAGTCGGCCTACAGAGGAGATAGCAGCCAAAAGCGCTCATCTTTGTGCACGCCGCACGCGTCAACCGTCAGGCGCCAGCCGGAGCGGCAGAGAAACAACATTAACATCTTTTAGAGAGGATAGACATCAGGAATTCTGATGCAGCCCCGGCAGAATCCTAATGGCTGTGTAAACATCCCTGTAAACAAGCGAGCTGCAACCAGTCCAGGGAGTGCGTTCAGGAATCATTCCAAGTCGACACAGAAGTCACCAGAGCGAGCGACTCTGGGAACCGAGCACAAATCTTGGTGTCTGGTGAAGACACTAAATATTCTGGTAGTTCTGTAGGGTGATATGAGCGAGGTTCTCCCCCCTTCGACATGACTGGAATTGTTTCTTGAGATGCGGCTTAAGAACAGGCTGAACTATCAACTTTCCTTGAGAAGAAACTCCAAGAACTCAAGTCTTTGTGTTTCCCTTCGTCCTCCAACTCAAATTAACTTCTAAATCAACGACGTTTCCGTTAGCGTTTAGCAATAAAGCTCCGAGTTCGAGACAACAAGCTGAATAATCCATCAACTCAAACCAAAGGTTCGTTTCCCCACCACATTAATCTGACCTTAAACGACCCAGACATCAATCTCTGCTGCTTTTTCAAACCGGTCCAACTAATGAAGGGAGCTCTTCTCCCATTAGCAAACGGCAGTGAAAGGAAGCGAAACTAACCTCTTGCTCTTTGGACGCCTTCGCAAGTCAAGTGTCAATCAGCCACTGGCGGGCAGACGATGCGCCGCAAATGTGCAAAGTGGAAACACGAGATTATAGCAAAAAAACTTTTTGACAGGGGAAATTAATTAGCGCAGACACAGGTTGGGAAGGAAGTGTCTTGTGAGGCCTGACCCCTGCGCCCTTGTGTACCAGACTTCTCTGGGGGGAAGGGGGGGGGGGGGCAGAGGACGGCCTCAGCTCGGCTCCATCGTCAGATACGGCTTGCATCAAGCGCCATGGTGACGAGCAGCAGTGGGTTAACCCTTTTCCACCTCTACTACAGGGACTAATGAGGACTATTAAAGTGGCTCCAAGAGGAGTAAATAAATAAATTAGCTTATCCAAATTAAATTCGGAGCCTTTTGGCAGCCTAAATAACGAAAGCCTTTGCAGCCGCAGTGGTATTCACGGCTCGCGTTTCACGCGGCTTAAAAGGCAGCAGCCGCAGGAATGTGAATGACACCTTGTGGAAAGATGCTTTTTGTCCACGAGTATTGTCATAACTGCTGTTTCAGAAGTCAATACCAGCCTTTCAGCTCAGCCTTGGATGTGCTCAAAGAAGCATTCCGACATGACAGCGAACCTACGGTGTGCATGTGGAAGAACCGCCTGTGCCAAAGTGTGTGTGTACCTTCTCTCCGTGGCCCAAATGCTCCGTTTTGACATCAGTTAGCGTCTTCCAGTTGGTGTTTCCACCTCCGCCACCGCTTCTCATTTCCGTCAAAGACTGCCCCTCCATGGAATGACCCTCTTTGTCATACCTGTGTGAAAGAAAGCCATTATCAGTTCTGCTCATCAATCAACTCTGGCAACAGATATAAAAATATCACACTTTAACCAGAAGATGTTTTTTTACAATGAGAAATAATTTTTCACTGGTTGGAGGGTTCAGCTGAATTTAATAGCCTCCTCGCCGACAGGCAGAGCCAGATAACGTGGAGGTCAGCTCGGAAATCTACAGCAAGCACTTGCCTCTCTCCTGAAGGCATGACTAATTGAAAATAGCCCCCATTAACAGCTTAGCGTGGCGACCGTGGGGCACGGCTGCCAATTTCCCACCTCGACTCACAAATGTAAGCGATTCATCACGATGTCAGCAGATCCTGCAACACAGTACCTGCACTAAAGCGACAGGAGGACAAATCTGAACGTGGCGCTCAGGGAAATGAAGCATCTGTCAATATCAAGCACAGGGTCTGTTAGTTTATTTACCCGTTTTTGAAAGTGAGGTCATTTAAACCGTTAGATAAACAGAAAGCAAATCTGCCATTAAGCATCAACTTCTCAGAGTCTGTAACCGGGCCTCTTTCTAGAACATTTATACTGTCTCAAGTAAATCAGTGCTTTTATGGCGACAAATGTAGCTAAAAGAGAATAAAAACATATCCGTTAAAAAGACTGGGCCAGCTGCCTGAAAGGCGTCGAGAAAAAAGTAAAATGCTTAAAAAGAAGCCACCTGGACTTCAGCCATATGTATGACAGACAAGCGGCCCAGGGAACTGAAATGGGAGGTAGACGCACGCAAGATAGGATGAACGAGACACAGACAAATCAGACATGGCGAGAGTGGAGCTGAGAGCAGCAAGACTTCAGCGAGTCCAACTATCTGCCGGAAAAATAACACGACAGGTGTTTTTTTTTTGGGGGGGGGGGGGGCACAGAGGTGTGAAGCGTCATGCGAGACTGACGCAGGTGTTGCACCTGTGGTATCTATGGAGAACCTGGCAGGAAGACAAAGCTTCCAGCAGTGGTTGTGGAATAAACAGAGCATTATTATCTGTTCAACTATTTTCAAGATGCTCATTTGTTTGTACTTTTACCTCCACAGTTGTCTACAGAACTGCTCTATTTACAGAACAACCCTTGGCAGGTGGCAGTAAATCATGCCGATTCATCTTAAGTCAGGAAAAAATAATAATCTCACGCTGCTCTACTCGCACTTAATTAGAAGCATCTAGCGAGCTTGACTCGGCAATATTCATGAGCCCATCTTTAATTTAAAGCACATTTTGAACTCTGATATCCGGATAAACAGAAGAATTCAGCTAAAGAGACATGGTTCATTAGAGAACAGATCCGTTGCTACAGCGGCTCTAAAAACAAGACCTGCAGATGTGCTTGTTTCATGTATGCCAACAGCACACCAAATGCCCAGATTAATCAAACAGCAGGATAATTAGTGCACAGAGCAGCGCTCTTTACTCTAAAGCTGACTGGAAACGGCTGAGCGGCACCGCCAATGCTCTGGTGCGAGTCAACAGCTCACAAAGGAAAGACTATTCATTTGAGCGAGTCCCAGAGGTGTAAACCAATACACAATCAAATTAAGACACTCTTGCATGACCAAAACAACGCTGCAACTTGGCTGTACACCGAGGGACTCTTTTTGGTTTGGCTAAACAAAATTCTTTGGCCGTTTTCTGAATAAAAGCATCTGAAGACTCAATCTGAGCTCAGATGGCTCCCATTTTTGGCTAATGCACATGGCATCATTGTGGGACCGACGCTAAACACCAAACTGTCCAATGATGAAGCTCTAAACTCACTCCCATTAGATATAATGACTAGCTTGGCTTTCCTCTCCGTCGTCCTCTCTGCAGCATGAAGCGAGCACATTTCCGATACGTTGCCTAACGATCGTGTCTCCGTTACTCACGTTGAGCCCCCTGCATCGAGTGTGGAGACTTGGATTTGACCTTTCCCGATCCGTGACTTCCTACCCTTCATTATTGGCCACCTGCAGACCAGCGGGAGCCAATTGTCTAAAGAGCAGTCGCACATGCCGGCGCTTCCATAAGAAATAACCCGGCGCCGAGACTTAAAGATCGTTATCTCTGGCTGTTCATGTGAGAAGTGTCTGGAAAATACTCCCGCCTGCTAAATGAGCAGGCGGGAGTCAAAATATTCAACAGTGGGGATGTAGAGGCAGAAATTGGTGGACATCAGCTAAATAAAAACCAGTGGAACTAATTTTATAATATAATACACAAAAAATATACTAAAAACGTCAAAGTTAGCCGGAGCTGAGACAGTTGAGTGCCTGTTTACTACAATTTAGAAGATGCCCCTCTCGCACTTCTAGTATGGAAATGAGCGTCCTCTTCCGTCTGAATACCGGCAGCTCGATTTATCGAAGGTGGCGGTCACAAAATAAACGTGTTTATTATTGACCTTCCCTCCCTGCTACAGCAGAGGTAAGCAAATGAAATACGCTGGACGGGATCGATTTCATTTTGGTTTAAATAGAGATGGCTCACTTCATGCGAGAGGCGGGAGGGACGGAGCTCAGTTTTGTCGGTGGGACAGAGGGAACAGCAATCAATCAGTTTGCCACTATAGAAAGGAGCATCAGTTGGATATCTGTGCACGTGACCCCCCGCATCATCTATCAATCAGCATCTGTGTCAGTGCATGGGAAGCTCCAGTACAGGAAAAAAAGATGAACCATCGAGCAAGTCGTTTGCACGCCGTCGGGGCCTAATTTTAACAAAGGTTTTCATGACGGTACGTGTAAATATCTCCTGATAAGTCCTTTTGCTCTGACATAATTAATCCACAGTATTAATATTGTCATAGCTTCAATAAACAAACATGACTTTTCCAAATTGAGTTTTCTTTAAATGTCCATTGGAGCAGCACCAGGACATTCCTTCACTAGAACCTAGCACAGAACAGCAGCATGAGCTGTGGAAGTACAGTAGTTAGAACCACACGTGAAAATGTCAACAAATCTCCCACACACGCGTACGCACATGCACACACACACAAAGAAAATGCAACCATCTGTATAATCACGCACAAATTAGAGTGGATTTCATTTCTTCTGGAAAGCCGATTACAAGAGGAAAAACGCATTTCCATTAAGTGTGATTTCCATTTATATGCAATGCTTCATTGAGGCCCCCCACACATTACAGCTGAGGGGTGGGAAGCCTAATCTTGATGATGAAAATCAAAGCATACGCTCCCACGGCTTTGGAAACTCGATATCTAAACCTTTATGGGACTTCAGTTTTATTAGGAATTTATTGGAGTCCACATGCTGCTGACCAGAAGTTGGAGAACGAGGAACCAAGATAATGAATGGGACCATTTTCTTCCAAATAACTAAAAGGAATAAGTTGATTGGTAGAACGAGTGAGCATTTTCTGTACAAGATAGAGGGAGCTCAGGGGTCACTCACCATCCTCTGAGCTTGTGGGCTTCTGGGATATCAGGGTTGACCATCAGGGTGCTACTGAAGGATGCAGACAGGGAACAGCCCCCAAAGTCAGACAGCTTCGCCCCCTTAATGGCTATGATCGGCTCTCCAGAACCATCAAACTTTTCTGCCTGCAAGGATCAGAAAATAATGACATCGTTACTAAACGCCTGGGATATTTTTTATTATTTTGATGGGAAAAAAGTAAAAGTAGCTTCATCTGGAGGAAGAGAAACCACTCTCTTCAGGACGTCTACTGTTTTTTTGTTGTTTTTCCTAATGATGCATCTTGTGTAACCCAGCAGGTCTCGCTGGAAAAGTCTGTCATAAATAAACAGGGAACAGCGTGTTCCCTGTCAAGGGGGGGGCGAAGAATGGTGGCAAACTCTGCACAGTCCCTCTGCTGCTGCGCAGCACGTCATTTAGGCTGCCGTGGCACAAAATTTAGTCAGCGTGTTCATCAGGCATGTCAAACTCAGTCCTCGAGGGCCACGATCCTGCCGGGTTTTCTATCCCACTGAATGCATTTTCAGCCTGGTCGGACAGAAAACCCGGCAGGATCGTGGCCCTCGAGGACAGAGTTTGACACATGTGATCTAGATGTTTATACCGTACAGCGGGACAGATGTCCTCACCTCCTCTCCCCACAGCGTGACCGTCACCAGCTTCCCAGACATGTCCATCAGGTGGAGGGTCCTCTTGGACATCTCTCGGTTGGACTTGGAGGTGAAGTGGGTGGCTTCATCCGTTCTCTTGCACACTCCGATCACATCTGTAAGAGAAGCGTTACACAGAAAAATGAGCTCAGCCAAGTAAATGAAACACTTGGATACTTTATTAGGTCTAACTTGCTAGAAAAAGGTTGGATCCCCCCCTCAAATGGTACTAAAGGGCCCAAGACATTGCACCACCAGCAGCAGCCTGAACCATTGAGACGAGGCAGGATGGATCCACGTTACATGTCGACGCCAACTTCTGACCATCTGGCACTCACAACCAGGCCACTTTCAAGGTCACCTAAATCTCCTTTTTGCCCCATTCTTGTCAGCAGGTTGTCTTCACCACATTTACGTGCACGGAGCTGCGGCCACGTGATTGGCCGATGAGCTATTTTATGTTCACATGCAATTGAATGGTAAAAAAAGGGCCCGTGAGAGTATATTCACTTAACACCTCATGAAAAGCATAAATCCAAGCTTTAGTCAGTAGAAGGAATTTCTTGAAGCCACAAAAAAGAAACCAGAGAATTACTTCTCATTGAGCATGAAAGAGGAAAATGTGGACTACAGAAAAACCCAGTCCCCATTAAAGGAAACAGCGGGTTCTTATTTTCTCATCAGCTCAGCTGCCGTCCATCTGCCCTCTACACAGTTACTGGCATTAGTATTAATAAAACTATTCTATTATGCAGGAAATCCACTGGAAACTATACCTCTTGCCTAGGAGAGCTCCTGTGGAGGTGTTCTCAGAGTTTCAGGGATGTATTTGGGCTCCCTCCTGTATATCTTCCCTTCACAATTGATAAAGCCCCAATGTTGCCTTGGAGGCATCTGCATTTTTCAAAAACCTGGACAACTATTCAAAATGAAATAAAGCTCCTACTTGAGGGCTCATTCTGATCCCACAAAGCAAAAAGGGACAGAAAGAGCCTGGAGCCTAGCCCTGAAAGTGTTTACACGGCCCGAGTCTGGTTAATAAACCCATGGCAACAATAAAAACCCGAGGTCTCGAGTACAGTTGTGATGAATGAGAACTTGGACTTTGTTTAGAACGTGGCCTAGGGCCGAAATGAAAGGAAGCTGATCTGAATAGAGAAAATGACTAATTAAGGAAATTCTTGGAGCAGGTACAAAGACGAGATGGAAGCGATGGTCACGGCGTCTGTTTTCCACCAGCTTAACATAACCCCTTGTGATTATGAAACATTTCTAAGCTCTGATCCCTCTCAGACTCCTTACCAACAATGGAGTCTTTCTCTTTGTTCTCCAGGTTGCCGATGGAGACAAAGTCGCACTGCACCATGGGGACGTCGCAGCTGTCCTCGCAGGGGATAATGCTGGACTCGCCGTTTAGCGTCATCTCGTAGTCGTTCTTCACTGACGTGTACTGCTTGTTGGCGATCTTCAGGGAGCACTTGGAGATGTAGTAAACCTGGCCCGTGCAGGAGGGATGAAGCGCGTGTTAATCGGAGATCTGGGGAGCATTTCACCTGACTGAACGGTGCAAACGAGATACGACTTCAGACAGTCGGTGAGGGGATCAGCAAAGGCTGGCAGATGATCATAAGCCGCTTATTGTACGGCCGCGGCGTAGCCAGATAACTCATTCATACTCTCGGTGGTTTTAACGCACAAAGTACTGGCAGCTGTTGCTGAAATGCGCTCCAGCCAAATCCTCCTCTGACAGGACAGTGGAAGACCAGTTTGGCAGATAAACAGGCCCACTGAATCATCATCTGCAGGAACGTCTCACCTTGCCAGCTTCAATAAGGCCGAAGAACTTGTCCACCTCTTGGTTGAACGCAGTCATGCGGATCTCTCCCTGGAAAAAACATTGGGATTTGATTAGGACCGCGTGCTGAAGAGAGCTGGAGCCTTAACGGGCCGACCGGCGACACCAAATAATGGATGTTAAATGGATAAGATGGGTGGAGGGGGCCCACTCACGCTCTCGTCCACCAGCTCCACGGTGAAGAGCTTGCCGTCACCGCGGGAGTTGCTCCATGTGCGGATGCTGCTCTTGTTGGTGACGCGGGCGCGGATTGTCCACCTAGGTGAGACGGAGGAAACGGAGCTTAATTGTGACTCTGGCCCCACGTGTTTTATTATGCTGCAGCTCAACAACGATGGCAATTCAGCTTCTTCTTGGCCGATGTGGAACATTTTCCCTTACAGCCAACAACACAACGTCCACAGTTTTGAAATACAAGAAACAGAAGACAGCCGAAAGATCCAAATATCGGTTAGAGATAAGGGGTGAGCAGCATGGCTGGGCTTCTGGGAACCCGTTTTTACCCTTCAATATTCAACAGTGTTTGTAAAACACCTGTCTAAGTGCCCAACAAGTGGGAATAAATCTACTGAGGACAAATCCTTGGGCTGTTCATCAAGGGAGCACAGGTGCCATCAGGGATATTAGGGCCAACAGGAGTCAGCAGCTCAGGCTCTTTTCAACAGAACACACTCATTAGCAACATTAGCAGCAACACCTGCACTCAGGAAACCCACCTGTTCTGAGAAAGGATCCCGTCCTGCTGAACAGCAGAAGCTAAAAAGGGCTTCTTTTGGGAATAAACTGGAGTCAAACTCACTTGGACTGGTAGGGATTGAGGCTGGCGATGGGTACAACCTTGGATCCCCCCCCTGGAGTGCTGGGCATCGCGGCTGGGCCCTTCTTCCCAAAGTCTTTGCTGAAACCTCTGTTCACTGCACAAGGGAAAAGGAATGACAGAAATGAGGCATGAAGAGCAGCCAAGACAGGAGAGCGGATACAGACATGCATCATTCATCTGAGGCATACTACAAAAATCCAATATCTTCGGATGGGAGCTGCTTGATCACTGTAATTATCACACTTCATGAGAGGTTTCAAAGGAGAATCGAATGACCTCAAGTAAGTTTACTGCTGGTGAGTCTCGTGAGAGGACGACACTCAAAGAGGTGGTGGGGGGGGAAAAAAAATAATTTTAAAGCGAGATGTTGGAAGACGTGTGATCCCACGTTTCGGCGAGGGTGGTGATTCACTTCTCACAGAATCAGGGCAGGGTGCGAAAATGCTGCAGCAAAACCAGAGCTGCTCTTCCCAGGAGAGCGCCGCTGCCCCGACTTTAGGATCCCTGGTCCGACCGAGTGACATGTTTGATTTGCGTGTATCTCACGTGGAGGATTAGAGTTCAAAGTGTCCACTTAAGTCCTCCCACTTTGCCAACCACTGCACTTCGGGTAATTAAGCCCCCAGATCGAGCAGTGCATGGAGAGAAGCGAACAATGAGTGTGCTGATGAGGAGGGTGTTTGCCACAACCTCAATTCCCGCAAGGCAGATTACTGTGATGAATCCCTGCTATGACACACAGAGCAAAGACGTCGAAAACCCTTCTGACAGCCGGGCTGGTCTGTGATACGTGCACTTCTGTGGGCCAACGTCAATGGAAGGGTAATATACTTTCACTTGTCAGTGTTTGTTCACACAAATAGAAAAATAGCCAGCATATGGAGATTTTACTTCAACTAAATTGCCATGTGATATTATGCTGGATGTTGGAGAGTTATACAGAATCTCAATTAAGATATGAGGGGGGAGGGCTCTTTACACACTCCCATTTGAAGTGTGTGTCACTCCAGTCTATGGGTCATCTGGGAAAGGTAGAACAATGTCTCCACCTGCTGGTCATGTATGTGTATTGTTGGTACAACTCAAATCATTAGGAATTAGAGTTAAAATTAACACCATCACTTACTTTCATTTCTGTTCTGGGGCTGCAAAGGAGGACGGGAGTCATGGTTGGATGTTGTCTGCTGTGGTTTAGTTTGACCTAAAGGAAAGGTTTGACACTGTTAACTTCCAAACAGCCAAGTTTGACAATTTCTTTTAACTACGTGCTCTTTTTGAATCAATAACCAAAAGTGAGGGTCTTACTCTCAGTGTATGGAGTAGGATCACCTATCCTTCCAGCTACCTCTTCGGCACGCTTGATGACGTCAATTTCCAAAATAATTACCACCCGCCTGTCATAAAATGCCACAGGGAATGATTTTCTGTGGGTATTATGTAAATAATAACCCAAATTTCACTCAGAAAAGCCCCTATACCTTCCATCCTTCAGTATATTTGTCACATGCCTCTTCAGTACGCAGATGCAGTACAGGGACAGGGTGTTTTCCTCTATCAAGTAGTTTAGCTGAGTCGAGAGCATGAAGGCTGAAAATGGGTGAAAAATGAAGGAAAGTCAGAGACAGCAAAGATCTCTAGCAGATTATTCATTTCTTCAGTATCCACAAGTCAAATTATCTGTAACACATGATGAAAAAACACGTCACATCTGAAATTAAAAGCAAAAAGGTTTGATATTTGGCCCAAAACACTATTACCAATCCCGGCAGGTGTCTTTTGTCGTTATGCCTTTTGTGCCAATTACTTCCATGATTAAACAACTTTATTTATACGTGATCCAAAACCCGTTGATTGTTCATTGAAAATGTGATGAGCAATTTTAACTTCAGCGCTGCAAACGGGAGAAAAACGTACTTACAGGACAGTGTGTGTCGTCCATCACTCATCATGACCCGAAAACGAGGTAGACCATTACCTCCCTCGATCTTACGAATATTCTATAAGGTCACACAATACAAAATTAAACGTTTATTTGGCTCGGGTATTTACTGATTAGCATAAATACGGTCGCACACCTAGCTAAAACTCGAAATTTTCTGTTAGCACTGATTGATTGCGGTCTATTTTCGACCACATGAAAGCTCGAATGTGGCATTATTCTGGGATTAGCGCCGTTTAATGATATAAGAAATGAAAATTAGTGGTTCAGAAGTTGTTTTTCGTAAATTACTCACAGTCAGCTGAAGGACGAAATCGTTCGCATCACTGCCATTTGATAGAGCCTGTAAATATAGCAGGTGGTTAGCTTAGCCTTTTGTCAACCTGGATATAATAAAGGTTTCGACAAGAAATAAAATAGGGACTTGTGTATCACCACAATGTTTCACGGGAATTGGATGGATTTAGAAAATATTGTTAAATAAGAAACTAATGAGCTTGTGTTGTTTTCTACGAAAGCATTACAGGCATGTATTTACTACACCTAAACATATAGTTTTGGAACTGAAAGGCACTTAATTGGCTTAATCGTTAAATATTAATCTCAAGACTTGACTTACCTCGATGGCACCCTCTGAGAGCATCGTCATGGCTGTGAGACAGAAATTCAGACCCTAAACAACAACTTTTACAAAATGTTTGCTAGACGACCCGCAACAGACTCTTGCCTCAAACACTGTAGAAGGAAATAGGATGAAGGCGCCCAAAGTTTTGACAAACGCGCCAAAATGTCCTTGGACAACTTCCGTCTCCGCCCACAGATCTGGCGTCAGTTTGCAGCCTGGCTTTATAGTGGATGTGTACGCGCTGCCGAGCTCTCGTAACTGACCGGAGAGCAGTCGCCTGAATATTAGCGCCAAAGGGAAAGTGACGTTTGTGCTTAATGTGATGCGTTCTAAGCCATAGTAAAATTGAGCTTCTCAAGTGGATGTGCTTGTTTTGCGAACATCGTTTCCTTTATTTGTTTTTTATCATTATTATTTGGTGTTCTTCGTAAGCTTGGTAAGGTATGATTTTCCCGTTTGAGTTAGAATCTTTGATAGTTTTCTGTTTTGTTTATATACGATTATGAAAAATATTAATGTAATAGAGCACTGACATAGCCTAGCCTAGCCTAGGTTTTCCAAGTTCTTTATAAATGCATCAATTATGCCCAAGTACATAGTACATATATTTTTGACAATGACTTTATATTTTTACCCATCAGGAAATTAAGCACTTAATATTACAAAGACAAAAAAAACACACAATTTATTCCAATTTTGGGTCTTATTTATTCTGTTTGTTGATTAACATGTGCCAATTTATGTGTTTACCCATAATGTATATAATATACAATGAAGTAAAGACCAAAAGCATTGATTCTTCCAAACATCTTCCAGACATGATCCAGATGACAGATACATTTATTCTGCACAATCAAAGAGTTCATGATCAAAGTTTTCCTTGGGGCAGCCAGCAGGTATTAATTTCTACTTAGGTGGGCCTTCAAAGCCAGTCATGCTCTTATGAATTGGGAATCCAACTTTATCCGTGCTCCCAAAGTCCCCTGTCTGCATGACTGGAGCTCCAGGATTCGGGTTGTTGATGACACCCATGAAGATGGGCACTTCAGTGGTGTCATCCATCACAGCAAAGAAGAAAGGCTGGGTCATGTGGAAAACGGGACTGGACGCCCTGGAGATGACCACGGTGGTGGCTGCAGCAGCTTCCGCACCTTCCTCGTTGATCTCCATTGTGGACTTGTGCATCACACTTGACACCAGCAAGGGGCCATCAGCAATCTCGGCCAAATTGGGACGGGAAAATATCTCCCCAAGACCTGATCCAAAGCAAAAACAGGGTTAATTTTTTTCCTTAACCTGTAATCATTTGCAACCTCGGTTTATGCACAGATCTACCTATTTTGGTAAAAACTTCCTGGAGCTCTTGGGAATATTCCAGTTTGAATTTGGGGACTTTCACTTGAACGGCCCTCTCTTTTGGCAGGCGGCTGTACAGCTTTGAGACATTCAGCTTGGGTAAAAGTGAAGCCACGCTGACCTGGCTGGACGTGGGCATGACCACCAGCAAACTCATCAGCTTCCTGAATCGGAATTTGGCCACCTGCATAGAAGAAGGCAAGCCAGATTATTTTTCTGGTGTTTCCAGCCTGAGCAGGTGATGAAGTTCTGCGGTACCTGAGCGTCCAGTTCATTGTCAATAAATAAACTCAGGGGGTGCTTGGCGTCTTCCATCACTTCAACGTCAATCATGTTATTGTCGTCGAGGTAGAACGCACCCCTGGAGGTGAAGCGTGGGTCAAATCGTGCTACCCAGTCTCCTTTTGGTAACAAAGACAACTTTTAGCAAACAAACTCTTGCTAGTGCTTGTATTTATTGGTACGTTGAAAGTCTAACTGCAGGAATGCAATACCTTTAAAATGGACAGCATTGATGAGCATGACGAGCACATTTAGGGGTAATGCTGACAGGAACTGGGGCATTTTTCCATTTGTTGCATTGTACACCCAGTCATTTATCTGCTGCAGGTTCTTTAACTCAGCCGGCTCTGAGCCGTACAAATGCCGAGATTTATTGACGAAGTCTTGCTTTGGCTGAAACCCTGAAACACACATAGACACAAGTATTATTCCTCTTTTCAGGCAAACATCAAGAGGAATCGATGACGCATCACGTGCAAAAGCTGCGGGGTAGTTCTCTTTGGAAAGGCGACCTTGGCGAAGGAAGATCTGCGTTGCAATTTGGAGGTCGTTTTTTCGGAGCCCCGCTAAGATGTTATGCAGGGATTCGTGGTAGCAGGGGAGAGCGCGTTCATGGAGATGATGCATCAGCAGCTCCCGTGTCTCATTTACGGCGCCTGCGAGGAACAAAGCAATAAGAGCGTGAGGACATCTCCAGGCAGCCATGAACTTTGGAAAGATGCTGACAAAACTCAGAGGAGATGCCGTAAAGGCGCAACGTGCCTTTAAAGGCCAGATGTGCTTACCCAAAGCCAGCTGGGAGAGAGCTAATGATATGCTTAAAGGGGATATGATGATATTTGGCTGCTCCGGTGTTGCCTCGAGGTTTTGCAGCAGCTGCACTCCAAGCTTTTGAATGGCGGCAGCAATGGCCTCCCTGGACTCGAGGCTCCGCCCAATTAAGCAATATTCCTCATTCCGCCCATCCTCCGACGAGTCTGGCTGGCTGGTGTTCGCCGCCGCAGGTACTTTGGTGGCACTGTTGTTTTCTGGTTTCTAACAGACAGGAAAGGATGACAGTCGTGGCACACAAGCAACTTACATCCCAATATTTCTTGTGTTTTGTTTTTTTAACTTCTGACCTCAATGGGAATGCTGGGAATCAAGGGAATAAGCGGCATCAAGGGGATTGACTCGTTTGTCACCTGACCTTTCTGTTAAGCAGAGACAAGCGTCTAAACCACAGCGCCATCATACAGTAGAGCCAAATCTTTAATATATTCTCAGATTTACAGCTATTCCGTGGCTGCAGAGACAGATCAACAGGAGTGTCAGATGAAGGTCCATGTCCTTCCAACTTTAGCAGAGAGGGAAAAGTCAGACAAAATTTGACAGGTCAAACCCCACCCGAGTCTCCCGACGTGAAAACACAAGTACCTTTTTGAAGTTACTTTGTCTGTAGCTTTCAAACTGTTCCCCAAAGGAACCCTGGTCCTATGGAGGCACGCTGCTTAAAACATGCAAACCACACACTCGCATCAATCAGTAAGGTGTGACAGCAGCAGGCAACCACGAGCAAAATCTAAGACTACAGATTCACTACATCAAAACCTGGTTCTGTGGAAATCCTTAACTATTTGGGCTATCTGAAGCTACATTTTAAAAAACTTTCAACTAATAGTGCCTAAACACATCAACAAACACAGAATTCCTTACCTTGATTTTAAATTAGTAAAAAAAAAATAAAAAAATGCTGTCTTGTCCAAAAAAATTGAGCGACTGAGCGACCGTGGACAGCAGAATTCCTGAGTAAGAGATTGGCACCAGCGCAGCTAACGGTTAAATATCAACTAGCATTGATTGGGGCCTGGTTTAAGCAACTGAGAATCGCCCAGGGTTAAATATTGAGGGCCAGCGTGCTCGACTGTTTCACAGGTCAGTCGGAGGCCAATATGATAGGACTCATGTCTGACTGGATCCGTGTGACTAGTCTCTTTACAAGCAAACAAATCTAAGCTGGTGACACATTTGAGACCAGAACATAGGCTCTTATGTTTCCCAGAAAACACCCCCGAGGATTTGACACATAAGAGGCAACAGAGAACAGGTCAAATTCTCTCCATTAACCGCTCCCTGACTGCCAGAGTGGGAACGAAACTGATCCAAAACGAACGTATTCTGCTGATTTGTTCGCTTTTCACCACGTACTCAGAGCGGTATCTCCTTGCAGATCAACAGCTGTCCGCAAACACAGGAGGGGACTTTGTCCAATCCCAAATTCAGGGTGGGAGGATGAATCCAAGTGAGTCAGTAAAACAGGAAGACACACAAACAAATAAAGCATTTATTAGCCAACTTAATAAATAAAAGTCTTTAAGGACGTCTCTTAACACGTTCAGAGATGCCAGGGTGATACAAAATGTGTCGTTATAATAAATGCGCACAAATGTCATTTGATTATAACCCAGCTACAATCCAGGGTTTTTATGTTTTTTTAAAAATATATCAAAAGGTTTAATCCACGTGTGAGTCGTCTACGCTTTGGGCAAGTACAGTAATAAAAAAGGCAAATTGTTTGACGACATGACATTTGTATACTATATATAACAATCTATTTTGTTCGGTTGCTAGTTCTAAACATTGGTGTTGATTTTCCGGCCACATAAATGTTCTAACACAAAACTGTTCGTCTTGGCTTCCATTGCTTCCAGCTTTCGTTGAGCCTGATAACCAAGACACCCCCCCCTTCCCCCGTGCACCCCTGCTATGTCTTCTCGTCAAATCAACTGCATAAACGTTGCTTCAAGTAATTAGTGAATAAAAATGATCTACTAAAAGCTGATGGTCAGTGGAAATGTTAGAGTTCAGTGTGTCAGACACTGGATTTCATATGCAAAAGAAGAGTTTCTCAACAGAGACCTTGCTGAACATGTTAATCCAAAGAGGGTGAGGTGGAGCGATGTCAAGCCAAAAAAAGCTTTGAGTTGTATAAATACTGCATAGTTTAGTCAGTGCAATCAAAAATGCTTGTATTCTATCATCTGGGGGAAATAAAAGTTAAGGTCGATGTATTTTTGGTGTTATGTGTGTTTTTGGAGTGTAAACACTACATGAACCATGACTGGTTCCCCTTTCCTGAGCACATCTTTCAAAGAGAATAACTGACCTAGGCAAAATAACAAGTGACCTCGCTAAGATATCAATTTCCCATTATATACCATCTATATATCTACAGGCTTTTAAAAAACACTGGGATTCACTGTACAAATGATCACACATTTCCAGTTCTTCACCATGCAGTCGCTTGTGCTGCTTTGTTCAAAAAGCAAGTGAGTGGAAATGGAACTGCCCCACCCGGCACGACCGACCTCAGGCACAGGAGGAATGACCCGGTGTCTTTGTGAATAAAACACTTTGATGGTCATGATTTGTTTTAAGCTAATAAGCGGATGGCACCGTTCTCGGAGCCCAGAAGAAGCAGCCTTTTGGTGGGCAGGACGGCGAGACTGGTCAGAGTGCCGCGGAAATTCTCCGAGCTCAGCTTCATGGCGCTGACTGGGCTCGCCGAGATGTCCCCCATGGAGTACACGCTGATCTTGTTGGCCACCGTCCCCGTGACGAGCTCCGAGCCGTAGAGGTCGAAGGCATGGATGGGGTCGGAGTGGGACTTGTACTGTCGGAGAGGCTTGTGTTCCAGATCCTTCCACACGGTGAGGGTGTAATCAGAGGAGGAGCTGATCACCACGTTTCCTTCTGCAGCCTGGAGGAGGAGGAGAAAGCAAACCACAAAAAAAACCCAATCACGGACAGTTTGTCTTCAACAACCGCTTCAAGCAGGGGCTGAGGTATCATGACTCACTTGATTAACACTATTTACCCACACAGAGGAGGATAAGCTCTGGTAAATACCAGTTAAAGTTAGTTCAAGGTACAAAAACTTTATTTTGGTTTTACATTTCCAATCTAAGACCAATATGTTCCAAAAACAGTGCTTCTAATGACTAACCTGTGTCCATATTTGCCTAAACTTATGCCTTTAACACGACAAATACAATCCTTGACCTAATTTGAGGTTAAATAAAGTTTGCTCATCTTTTCGCCCTGTTGACAGCAGACTCGCTGGGTCTGCAGCTGCCTTTACAGGAAGTCAAACTAAAAACTGTTTGGCTGATCGGGATCTTTTAAATATATCAAGCAGCGACTATAAAATGCGCTCAGGAGTACGATAAAACAGAAGGAGGGTTTCACAAGAACATTTTACAACCCTATTACCTTCATTTGAAGGATATCTCCATCATGAGCCAGCCAGCCCTTCAGAATGAGTCCAGTGCGTGCGTCTAGCAGAACAATGAAGCCAGACGAGAAACCCGCTGCCACAGTTCGACCCGAAGGGCTAACGGCCAGGTAGCGGATGAGCCCAGAACCCACATTGTTGTACGCCAGACGAAACTCATGCTGGAGAGACGGCAAGATTTGTCACAATTAAATTCAGAAAAACAGGGACGGCGACAGTTCCGTGGCATATGGAATGGATCCGCCATGACTGAATGAGATGTGAAGCTTTCACCTGCAGGCCGGGTTTACGGGGATCGATGAAGCGGAGGACAGAATCGGCGCTGCCAAACACGACGCTGCAGTGTGGACCTGGCATTGTACTGACAGCTGTGATTGGATTCTTGCCATCCACTGCCTCATAAGAGCGGATCTGTTTGCCTAGGAACACGCAGTAAAGGACATATTTAGACATGCTAAGTTTTCCTCAGAACTCATCCAATTCAAAAAGGAGCATGATGATACCTGTGTACTGGTCCCACAGGTGCACGGTCCCGTCGCAGCTGACTACTTCCTGTGAAGCCTCCACCTGCCCCACGTAGAAGACCGATTTGCGATGGTCATTATAAGTCAGCCTTGGTTCCACTTCCTGTGTTCCGTCGCCGTGATTATAAAGTGGCCAAAGCTTCACCGTTTTGTCTTTACTGCCAGACAGGAAGTAATCCTCCCCCGTCAGCGGCGCCAAACACTTTGTTGTGCCAGAGTGACCGATGAAGCTTTGCAGGCGAATTTGATGAAAGTGGAAATGCGGATCCTGCTGGTTCAGGCCAATTTCATACTGCCAGTACGCCAGCCAGTTGCCCTGCAGGGAGCGGCCGCTGCGAGGGAGCTCCAGCTTCAGAGCACTGTCTTCTAATGTGGAACTCGTCACCCAGGACGAGGAAAAGGAGGCTGTGCTGGTGGATGGAGCTGGAAAGCTCGAGGCAGTGGTGATGATGGGAGTGGTGTGGGCCGAACGTCCCCAAGAGCTGGACAAGCTCAACTTTGGGTTACCGACATAATCGGCGTCCTGAGACACGTGAATACGGTTTCCAACCAGATGACTCCCAAACGTGCCTGACTCGGGTATTGAGTTTCCAGGCGAGCTGGAAGTGGGTGCAGAGAACGGACTGCAACCTATGCGCCTGGGGAAACCAGCAGCAGAGGAAGTGGACACCTCCGCCCTGGATGCTGGTGTGGGGTTACATTCTGGACTCCTCTGACTTTGATGGTACGCCTGGCCCAACTGCCAGACCAGCTCATGGTTGGGAACAAGTTTCCGAAGTGCCGTGTCTCCTGCAAAACGCAGATGAGCATTGACTTGAGTTCAGCACATATTCCTCAGCGCTTACTTCCGAACTGAACGGGTGAGGTTTTTCCTACCCATGAGGCAGCAGAAGGGGATGTATGACGCGTACGCCATCTCGGGGTTAAACACACACTGCAGTTCCTCTAAAACTCCCAGCTCGTATGTGACCGTCGACTCATCTGGCGTGCAGACATCCACGATGGTGACCTCACCCACAATTCTGCGAGGGGCGGCTTCCAGCTAAAGTGTAACAGGTACAAATCATGTAAATCGAAACAGATCTAAGTCTAGAAAACAGTGAAAAGACTGCAACGCTTGGAAACCATCCGTTTATTTCCCAAGCACAGGTCGCCATGCGTTACGTGCATGCAATACCTGAGGCTGCAGAGAATTCAGGAGGGAAAAAACTGCAAAGAACTGACGCAGCGTGTCGGCCATATGCTGCTGCACCATTTCCCTCCCGATGCGCAGACAAATGAGAGCGATCAGGCTGAGCGTCTTCAGGCAGACAACAGTGCGAGTGTGCACCCCGCTGGGAAAACTGAGTAAGGCAGACCGGATGACAGGTCAATAAACTACAGTAAGAAAAATGACTAACGACATTTAGAGACAACATCCTACAGCGTCTGTTTAAAATAATCTAGCTACCTCCATGTAAATGGATTGGAGGTGTGACGGCTGATATTTACCCCATGCGAGGCGTGGTGAGCAGGTCAAGAAGAGGCAGCAGCACATCTTGATTGATCTTCATCAGCATGTCCATAAGAGTGGTGTCAGACAGAAAGACAATGATCTTCTGCGTGAGTGCAATGGCTCCGAGCAGGCTGGCCTCCTTCCGGGTGTTGAGACGCTGCGAGGAAGGTGGAGACACCTGGAACCATACACATCAGCTGAAAGGTGTAGACGCGGAGTGCACGTTTGTGCACGTTATCTGGTGAAAAACCAATACTAGCAGTGTCGATTTCCTCACCAGGTATCCGATATAGGGCAGGTACTGGTAAGTGAGCACAGGTTCTCCATAAAGTTGAGCTACGTAGATGAGACAGTCCAAAACGGGCCCTGCTGTCTGGTCTCCAACCACTGTTTTCTTTTCATACACGTTACCCATCCCAACACTTTCCAAGCTTTCTTCGAACATGGGGGACACCAACTGGTGATTTGCTGGTCCTGCAAAAAAGGAAGTAGGCCTGTAAACCCCAGGAAACAACAAAAGATGAAAAAAAGGGCAGGCTTTAATTTATACCAATATAACAGTTTGTGAGCAGTCGCAGCAAATTTCTGGCCACATATCGAGACGTCACCGTCGGTCCCAGAGTGGCCGACAGCCACCGGACTGTTTTGCAAACGGTATCTGAATGTGGAAACACAATAAAAAGGCATTAGAAATAAGTTACATTGGAAGCAAAAAGGTAAACGGCTCGCTTGCCTTGAAGAATCTTGTGCTCTTTCTCTTCAGAATCTTCTGATGGATTGTGGTCCCCCCCCTCTTCTTTGGCTCCCACGTTGCCTTTTTCAGCCTCGTCATTCCCAAACCCCCCCTCTAGCATGGCAACGGAAGTCTGCGTGCATCCAGACAGTTTGAGCTCCAGGCTGGAAGCATCGGTTCCGTCGGTCCTCTGTTTCTGCTCACTGGTCTCGGGGGCCTCTTCCTCGTCCAGCTCTCCTCCCTCCTCTCCCTCACTGGCCTGTTTGAGGTCCTGGCTGCTGTCGGCCGATTTGAGGCTGGCCCGGTCTCGCATCGAGTCTCCGTCGCCCAGCGAGAGCTCACTTGTGCTGCTTTTGTCGCTTAGCTTCCCCACACTCAGAGATTCTTGATCCTGATCCTTGGATGTAGAGTTCTGGTTCGGCTCTTTCCCAGCAGCACCGCCGTTGACGTAGAACTCGTTCTGAAAGTCCTCAGCCTCTGACAGAAAAACCTGATCATTAAGACTGATGCCGGAGGAGTAATTGGACAAACCTGTGTCCCCCACTCCCGTGACGCCTCCAGTGGCTCCACCTCCACCTCCCATACTCCCACTGACGGACCCGGAAGGCTGCCGCGACTCATCGCACTGGAAATCTTCCTCTTCCAAATGCATCGTGCCGCCCGTCAGGCCTTTGCAAGCTTCACCGCTCAGGCCCGAGAGACAGCTTTCAAAGCCAGTAATGACCTGCAACACGTGCGGGAGCAGGCTGGACAAAAAGGCCTGGAGGCCAAGTCTGACAATGAGCTGCAGGATAAAACAGTCGGTGTAGAGGTAAAAGCGCCCTCGGAGGCAGTTCGGGTTCTCATACACATTTATCAGTGGCTTCAAAAGGTACTTGTTTGCATTTCTGGGGCCGAGCACTCGAGCAATGGGCTCAAAAAGGTACCAAGCAGCATAGACCGCGGTGGACTCCTCAACCATGAGCGCCAGGATGAAAGGCAGGAGGATTTCCAGACCCTCGGCAGTGATGTTGCTCCGCAGCATCGTTTCAAGCTGCTGCCACAGGTGAAACACGACGTCTCTTCCTTGGACACTACACGTGGTGTTCCTCTTGGCGTGGTAGGAAAAAATAAAACGGTGCAGTCCCGCAAAATAGGAAGGGAACGGGAACGGAGAGATGGTTAGGTTCAACAACTGGTAGGGGTTTGGGGGGGGCAGACCGTCAGAGATGGGGTCGTACTTGAAAAGAAGCGGATGTGGGCAATCAGGTGTATCATCAGTCATTTTGGAGCGTTTCCCAATTTGCAGCAGTGTTTCAAGAGCATGATGTAAAGAGAGCGGCACGTCGCGAAGGCTGGCCGAGCATAACTTCATGACGGCTTGGAACCGCTTTCTGAGGGGGGTGTCTGGTCTCAGGCCTCTGAGTTTAGAGGAGTAGAATATCTCCGCGATGAGAACACCAAGAGCCTGCATGTCTCTTTGGTGCAGCTGTGTAAGAGAAGGGAGAGACTCCGCCGTGACGCCGTCTGTATCCCTGGATCCCGGAGAATCACACACGTCTGCATGCAGACTCTTCACCAGGAAGTTGTTCAGCTTCTCCAGCTCCTCTAAAGGTTGCAGCGGGTTGAAGCCTTCGGGGAGGGTGATCTTGACGTCCTCTCCATTTGCGACGCTAGCATCGCTGTGTTTTTTGCTTGCTGCACCGCTTCTCTGTCCCAGAGCGCTGCGGGAACCACCTGGAAAGTCGCCAGGAAAGGAACTTGGGGACTGAGACGCAATAAGCACTGCGTGATCCCCCATCTTCCCTCCACCTGCTCCGATGCAGGGGATTGGAACAGGACAGGCAGCAGAAATGGACCCTAGAGAGTCCAGAGCTTCCATACCTTGTTCTAGCTCGGTATCTTTGTCCAACATAAAACCGCCGGTCTCGCAACCGGTGGACTCCAGCACCATTCCATCCAAAGAGTCTGCCACTGTGTCAATCTGAGGGATGTATAAAGAAGGCACGGTTAAAGAAGCGAGGCCAAGCAGAGGAGGTTCCGCCGGGGCATACTGGGAAGGAGATAAGCGCGGTGGGTGGGGTTGATCAAACAGCTGAACCACGCCGTAGGTAGTGAGATTAGTGTGGTTGTCCACCAGGTGGAGGCAAACGTTCTTTGCTTTGACAGCTTCTTTTCCAGACAACTTGTACCCAAATGTGAGATCGATCCAATGGTGCAAGTGCTGGGACACCTCTCTGCTCTCCAGAAGGCGGCGGTGGACCTCAATAAAGTCCTCGTAGGACTTGCACCAGGAAGGCACATCTAGGTCTGGCATGTCTGGATGTATGGAGCGGAATA
This sequence comes from Takifugu flavidus, assembly GCF_003711565.1. NCBI lineage: Eukaryota > Metazoa > Chordata > Actinopteri > Tetraodontiformes > Tetraodontidae > Takifugu > Takifugu flavidus. Next base: position 5,160,983 of record NC_079531.1, on the reverse strand, counting down.
TGGAGGGATCGGTGTAGAACTCTGGAATGCACTCATCTGGAGTCCAGCTCTGCATCCGTTCCATGCTCGCCGGGTACTCGTTCGGCTCCCACTGGGATCGGACATGGCTGCACAGCACCGACTTGGGCGTCTGTCGGGCTTTGTAGACAAAGTAGGTAATGTCGGAGAGCACGTCGGATATGTGATGAGGCACGTGGAGGTGCTCCGGCTGCCCGCTGCCACCAGTACCTACAGAGCCACTCAGGTCACCTACACCGCTACCGCCGACCCCATTACCAACCGCAGCTGCCAAAGCCTCTTTGGTCATTTCATAGGTGAAGTCCAGCTGCTTATCTCCTTTATTCAGCCTAAACTTTGACCTCCTGAGATCCCGGAATTTTCCAAATGGCACAGTGAAATCCACCACCCATGGAAGAACTGGGTGGTAATTCGGGTCTCCTTGTCGCCTACCTGCTAGCCTGTTTAGCTCCATCAGGTAGCAGAAATTACTCACTCTTCCGTGAACCCAGTCGAGCACCAGCGACTTGAGCTCCCCGAAGCAGTCTTCGCAAAGTCTTTTCTCCACTTGGCTCCTACTCAAGCGCTCCTTTTCCTGAACACCTTTTGGTACTTGAATACTAGCAACACTACCGTCTTGTGCCCCTTGCACTCCCAGCTCCTCGTAATGCGCCAAGTTCAGCTTTAGACGACCGCAGAGCTGCTCGTCAACCGCTACATCCTGCAGGGAGAGCTCTCCACAGGACAGCCCCGCTGAGTGACAGGCCTGCAGGGCTATCAGCAGCTGGTAGAGAATGAACAACACTTTGGCATGGCTGTTGGCGAGCGTTGCTGGGCTAAAGGAGACAATATCAAGAAGTGAATACTGCGTATAAGGCAGAATGACATAGAGCATCTCTGCTGTCTCCAGCAAACCCTCTGCAGGAACAACATTGGGGCACAGGTGCTCCGGCTGAGGCTTGGAATAACAAGTCGCACTGTAACTTTCTTTCTCCTTCTCTCTGGCTGGAGAGATAGATGGTGAAACTTTGTCACATGAGATGAACGTTGAGTTGAAAAGCTTCTGTAGAGCATGACGCACTGCATCTACAGCTGCTATGTGCATCTGCTCACTGGTCCCAGCATATGGCTGCACGTATTTGGAATGAGCCTCACGCCACAGATTCCTATCAGGGGAAAACACAGACTTAGATTTTGATCCATGAACTTGCAAATTACCGACAAACAAGTCATCTAATCTCGATTACACTGAAGTTTTTAGATCTTGATGTATGGAAGCAGCTTATATTTAAATGTAAAAGTAAGATTTCAGTACCTGATGTTATGTTGTGACACACGCTGCATGGTTTTGACAAAAGAATCCTGTGACAGGAGATCCACTGGTTGATGACAGGGGTCTCTGGCAAGTCTGTAGTTCAGTTTACTTTTCCTCAGAGCCTGGATGCACACCCGTGTCCAGCCAGCAGGCAGCTTTGCCTGGGAACACTGAAGGTATGTGTGAATTTCCGCCTCACTGATCCCATCATAGCGTGCACAACGCCCTATCCTCTTCTCCCTCAGACCAGCCACCCAGCGAGTGGGAACCAGGGCGACGATCTCAGCAGGACGCGGACCAAGTCCTTGCTGTCGCCGGTCGACTCCCAAGTCTCTCTCAACACAACGCACTAACCAATCCATGGCAAGTTGCCAAATTCTCTTCAGTGATCAATTTCCTTCTGCACAGAACTGTCTCCCATTAGAAGGATTTTTTTGCTGCACTTAAAGAGGAAGACGTCAGGCTTCAAGACCAGATCATATTTCCTCCGCTGGTCCCACTGGGAGTTATCTGAAAAGCACAAGCATGAAGCAGAATGAGAACAATTGGCTTTGGTAGATAGTGCTGCATATGGCAGAGAAATCCAGACTTGAAAGTGATCATTTCTTAGTGATTAATAAAATATGCTGATGCGGTGGTGTTGGGGAAGTCACGTGATTTCCGGATTCAAATCTCTGAAGTTTGAACTCAACTCACGTGACAGAGCAGCAACTACCGGTACTGTCTTTATGACATCTGAACACTGGTAGCAACATGGAAATGAAAATCGTGTCTCAGGAGATGCGTTCCTAATGCAAGTCTAAATGGTGATCGCAGTACAGTCACGAAAAGATGTCCTTTTGGAATTTCACACCATTTAAAGTTTGAATGAGATTTGAATGATATCGCCTGCACTACTTAGCCCCCGGGTGCAGTCCAAGAAACTTATCTGAGAGTAGCAAATGGTAAATTATTCATGCAAACGTTGTTTAGCCAACTTCGCAAAGCATCTTTTACGTGACAAATATTGAAATTTCGAGTTGACAACTCAAATTAGAAACTTATCGCTAACGGCTAGCTTTGCTAAGTCGCTAAGGCTGCACAACGTTAATCAGGAGATTAAAACCCTTGCATAGTGTCGCTGACATTATTGTGAGATAAAATCAGCAGCAATGTTGAACTGCAACCAATGAACAGTAGCCAAAAATAATGAACAAACATAGACGCACGACTTATTGTTTAACTCACCTCCAAACACCGGGAGCTACCGGAAGCTAGCTGGCTTGAAGCTAACAGTCGACTTCCAGCATCATGTCTTTGGTCTACATTAACTTATCATATCGAGCAGTAGGCGTTGATCGACACTGAAGTAGTGGCTTTTTCCTGTGATGATTATTGAAGCATGTCAACATCCAGAGCACGATCCGCCAGCAGATACTGGTTTCCCTTCCGTATTACTTGGAGCCATGTTTTTGAAGCGCTGCCTCACGTGATCCAGCTGCTCCATCTCATGTGACCCCGGCAGCAGACGAACGTCCGTCACTTCATCACTGATACGACAAATTTGGTTTAAAATCATGTTCAAGAGCTTCGAAAAATTAAAAAAAACAAACACTCGATGTGCATTGTAACTGTACTGCAGCCTGCAGTATAATGCGCTGAGCCACTTTATCAGTCACAGCAGCTTTACTGACATACACAATGTCTCCACACGGTGGCGCTGCAGTGCCTATTCTCATTGTATTCTCCATAAATATTATTCGAGGGTTCAAATTTTAAACTTGACTCTACAATAAAGATGATATAAAATGATATGCAATAACTTTAATGAAAAGAAGAAAATAAACATTCCAGTTCCATGTACTGATATGTACATTTGCAGTTATTTTTAACATATAGTAAATCAAGCATAACTGATTTTTGACAATTATATTACAACTAATCCAAATCAGACTTTTAGCGTAAATGTTTGACTTGTGTATTTGACCTGTGTTCACTACACACCAGTTCGACAGTAGACAGTTCACTTAAAAACAGACTTTAGTTGGAAGAGCGCATCAGGGAAGGCAGTTGTAAACATTTAGAATACATTTATAGGTTTCATATTTTGAGAACACAACCAAACATTTAGAAAGTAAATCAAGTACGTCACTTTTGTCCTGGTGGTTTTTAAAGCTAAACACACAAAAGCAATTTTAAGTAGATCAGAGTAATTTTACTGGGTGAGTCTAGGTTATGGAAGAACTCAAACTGAATACTGCCAGCTTATTCTGCAGTTCCTGTGCCCCAAACACCGCTCGACTCCAGAAAGTGCCACTTTATTATGCTCAGAACAGAAAACACATGAACGAAGGGACGTGTCTAATCACACACATAACCTCGCTTTTGGTGTCAAGGTAACTTCAAACAGTAGATTATATAGATCAATAATTAGAACTTAATCAATAAGACAGTAACATTAAGAGTTGCCAAACTGCAAAAGATAGCATTTATAATGGATAAAAACAGGGTTAACACTAACTTGAACTTACACACTGTTACAAACCATGCTGGGAAATCTTCCCCAACACGCTACACTGCCCCCACCTAGGTGGTTAGCTGTCCCCAGCAACCCAGGACAAAGTCTGAGGTGTTGGGGAAGCCGGTGATTTCGCCGTGTGGTCTCAGAAGGCCTATTGGTGGTTTCAGGAGGTGGAGTGGGTGAGTGAGTGGGTTGGTCCTCAGACCCCACCTCTCCCTCAGATTAGGTCAAGCGGTGATAGGGTGCAAGCCTGTCACAGCGGAGCAACATCACATGTTTCCTTTTGATCAGCGCACCCAGTACACCACATCTGACAGTCTCTCAAGCACAGTACAAGGTCCCACCCACTGGCCTATCAATTAAGGGAAAAGACCCTTCTTCCTCTCAGGGCTGTAGACCCACACCTGCTCCCCAGGGGCAACGTCCTGTCCTTTACTACAGGAGTCATTCAGATTCAGATTCAGATTTCCTTTATTTGTCCCACACGGGGAAATTTACAGCACAACAGCAGCAGCAAAAGAAAAAGTAAAATAAAAAATTGGGGTAAGATATACAGAAAAAGGATGTATATATACAATAATCCATGATAAATGGATTATTGGCCCTTGTATACCTGTACATCGTACAGAGGCTGTATACAATATACACATAGATATACATATCAATACAATATACATATCAGAATATATAATATTCAGACTGTGCTATCAGGCGTTATGTTTATTGTGCAGCCTGAGAGCAGCCGGCAGGAAAGATCTGCGATACCTCTCCTTCACACAGCGAGGGTGGAGCAGCCGCTCACTGAAGGAGCTGCCCAGTGCTGCCAGGGGATCCTGTAGGGGGGGGGGGGGACGTGTTGTTCAACATGGATGACAGATTAGCCATCATCCTCCTGTTTCCCACCACCTCCACTGAGTCCAGGGGACATGCCAGGACAGAGCTGGCCCTCCTCACCAGTCTGTCCATCCTCTTCCTGTCCCTGTCCGTGATGCTACTGGACCAGCAGACTGTCCCATAGAAAATGGCTGATCCCACCACAGAGTCATAGAAGGTCTTCAGGAGGGGTCTGAATAAAGGCAGACATGTGGGGTTCCTCCATGGACTGAATGGCCGACTCCACCAGCGCTATGGCGGCTTTCAGCTCGTCGCCATAGCGCTGGATGAGCGAGCGTGCTCGTTTGAGTTTGTGGTCCTGCTCCTTGCTGATGAGCCCCACCAGCTCCAGCTTCCGCTCCTCCAGGGTCGCCACCAGGCGGTCAAAATGGCCAGCCAGCTCAGTCCAGGTACAGTCCATTTGTCCGGCCCAGGCGCGACTGAAGAGGCCTCTTCTCCCCAGTGACTCCTGGTGGGCTTTGCCTTCCTCTGCTTTGGTCTCAACCAGAAAAAGGTGGAGTGCCTTCTCCAGGTCAAGGAGGAGATCCTGCCCCAAATTCAAGTACCTCGGGGTCTTGTTCACAAGTGAGGGAAGAATGGAGCAGGAGCTCCACAGGCGGATCGCTGCGACATCAGCAGTAATGCGGACTCTGCACCGGTCCGTTGTGGTGAACATAATTGCACACCATTAAAAATTAACTCTTTTAAGCACATTATATAAAAAAAAAGGTAAATGTGTAAGAAAAATGACCCAAAATTTCAGAGTTGTTACTTGTAGAGTCCAACAATGTATAAAAATTGCACAGGCACATGTAAAACACTAAACATCGAAATAAAAACCTAAACAAAATCCTTTAAATTGTCAGAAATCTTCTTTTCACGTCATAGTCCAAGATTATCACTAAAAATGTACAATATAGGAAGTTTTTCTTCGACAGTGTGTCATGTTTTTTTTTTTTGAATCAATAGCGTCTCGCAATATTTTCATGCACTTTAAATTATTTGGGCTCCTTTTTTCGAATTTGCTGCTGTTTGATTCTTCACTTTTGCAATAATATGCCTTCGCAAATTATGCTTATTTGTGAAGGTTTTTTTAAAATTATCTTTGCACCGTAAACTTAAAAAAATCCCTCTCTCTCTATCTCTCTCTCCCTCCCTCCCTCCCCCCCTCCCTCCTTTATGAACATGTGGTGGCCCCCTCCTCCACTCCGCTGTGCTTCAAAAGAGCCAACCATGGTGCGAAAGCCTCCTTTCCTCAGTTATCCCTCAGGATGGCATTCTTCAAATGTATCCGCTCCGTGAAGAACGACATCATCCTCTTTTTATCGCCGATTCTGCTTCTTCCTTTGCCACTGGTCATTGGGACATCTGTGAGTAACGGATATGCAGATAACTAGAACGTTTTCTACAGAGTTTTAGATCTCAATGACCTGCTATTAAATTGTAAATTAATTTCCCATTTGGGGCGATCTCTTTTCACGGCAATCTTGTTGGTTTGGAATATTTACTGCGCGTCTACACAACTTTGCGCACAGTTTATAACCATGAATGATCTCACTACCAAATGGGCGCCATGAACATTCTTGCTGTTCAAAGATGAGGCTACAGGCTTTAGTGAACGCGTCTGACTTTGACCGCTACTTTCGTGCACCTGTTGATGCTGCTGTCCGGCGTAAAAAAAAAAAGAGCCGCTCAGCTGCGCAGCGTCGCCCGGGGCTGGAGCGCTCCGCGGTCTTGTTGTTTTAACTCCCTGTTGTTAGCAGGAAGGGTCACATCCAGCGTGGGAACAAAGAGTCAAAGGGCTCCGTTTACCACCTATATGTGTGACAGTGGCGTGCACACTCGGGCATGGTGGATGCCATGTTTGGATAGACTGCAGCCACCGAACAAAGACGCGCGTAAAGAGGGTTTGAGGTCTCTTTGAGGTGCGAAGCTAAAAGCAAACCTATAAGAGCAACCTGAAGAGCTCCAAGGGTTCCTATCAAAGACGCAAAGTTGTAACTTACATAACAGTGCATTATTTTCACCCTTGGAACCATAACTCTAGATTATGCAACGCTGCCTGTATAAACCTTAACACCCTGTTTTTACAACTGTTTGTGTTAATCTGCCATTATCTCCTCACACAGGAGGCAGAATGTGCTTATGTGATCATCCTGATGGCTGTTTACTGGTGCACAGAGGCCCTTCCTCTGGCTGTGACGGCGCTCCTCCCGGCGCTCCTTTTCCCTCTCTTTGGCATCATGGAGTCGAAAGACGTGAGTTCTGGAAAATGGACGCACTGTCCGAATGATTTATTTCTCACGCACACACGGTTTGTCCTGTCTTCTGTGTGGTGCTGCCGTTCCAGGTGTGTATGCAGTACCTAAAGGACACCAACATGCTCTTCGTGGGGGGTCTGATGGTCGCGGTGGCGGTGGAACACTGGAACCTGCACAAGCGCATCGCACTGAGGGTGCTGCTCTTTGTCGGCGTGCGTCCGGCGCTGTGAGTGGCTCATGCACAATCATCTCACCTCTTTTCTTCTGACTTTCTTCCGTCCAACGTGACCATACTTAGTGTTTTTGTCCTCCCATCAGGCTGATGTTGGGGTTCATGGGTGTCACGGCCTTCCTGTCCATGTGGATCAGTAACACGGCCACCACGGCCATGATGGTGCCGATCGTGCAGGCAGTGCTGGAGCAGCTCAGCAACAGTGAGGCAGAGCTACCTCAGATCCTCAGCACAGAGGAGCAACTCCAGACGTCTGAGTCCGATGGCAAACAGAGCGACGGCCAAGGTGAGCCGCCGTTGCCTCCAAGGTCAGCCCCGTGAAGAAATCCAAGCTGCCGTTTCACAATTGGAGTCTTTCTTCCTCATAGGTGGAGTCGTGGTGACTTTCTTAGATGCCGCAGTGGAGGCTGCAAAGCTCAAGGAGGCCAAGGAAAAGAGGAGGATGTGTAAAGGGATGACCCTGTGCGTGTGTTACGCTGCCAGCATAGGAGGCACAGCCACGCTGACAGGAACTGGACCCAACCTGGTGCTGAAGGGACAGATGAACCAGTGAGTGCCCCCCCCCCCCATCTCCACCGTCACAGCCTGCTTATCTCGTCCTATTGAACTCTTGCTGTTTTCCCTAGACTTTTCCCTCAGAACGGAGATGTCATCAACTTTGCTTCCTGGTTCGGTTTCGCCTTCCCAAACATGATCATCATGTTGACGTTGGCCTGGCTTTGGCTGCAGTTTGTTTTCATGGGATTCAAGTGAGTCCAGAGATGATTAAACCCTAATTACACCGGCCGTGTGTTGGCTCATCATCAGCTTTTGATTTTGCTTCATCTGGAGTGTGAAGTTGATGCAGATTTCTTTTTTTACATGTGATCCCTGTAGCTTAAAGAAGACGTGGGGCTGTGGGGCAGTGAAGACAGAGAAAGACATCGCTGCCTATAATGTGATCCGTGAGCAGCACCGCCTGCTGGGCCCCATGTCCTTTGGAGAGATAAACGTCCTGGGTCTCTTTGTTCTGTTGGTTTTGATGTGGTTCTCGAGGGATCCAGGCTTCGTCGCCGGCTGGGCAACACATCTTTTCAACTCCAAAGCAGAGTTTGTGCACATATATCTTCAATTTTTGTCATTTTCGTATCAAGAAATCATCAGAAAGTGTCACTCTGACCGCAATCTCCAGGTATGTGACAGACGCCACGGTAGCCGTCTTCATCGCCGTCCTTCTGTTTGTTCTGCCCTCCAAAGCCCCGCGTTTTTGCCCAGGGAGGTCCCGGAGTTTTGAACCAGGTGCGGGCAGAAAAACACAATCAATAGCACATTTAACGAGGATTTTAAAATCGCCGAGCATCAACGCTCACAGCGAATTTGTGGGGTCTGCAGGAGCACTTCAAAGCGCCTCCTCAACCCCACGACTCCTCAGCTGGAAAGTCATCCAGAAGAAGCTACCGTGGGGCATTGTGCTCCTTCTCGGAGGAGGTTTCGCCCTGGCCAAGGGCAGCGAAGTAAGCCCGACCCATTAACGTGGTCTTGTTAATGTACACACGCTTCTCTGAAATGATGCTCATTAACTGGACTAAACAACTGTGAAATCACCTCATCTTTAAAACTTCCTAATACTCCTAGACTACACATTTTCTTGCACGATATTTATTTTCCTCTTTAGATATCAGGACTCTCTAAGTGGATGGGAGATCAAATGGCTCCGTTACAAAACATCCCTCCATGGGCGATTGCTATCATCTTATGTCTGCTCATTGCCACCTTCACGGAGTGCACCAGTAACGTGGCCACCGCAACACTCTTCTTACCCGTGTTGGCCTCAATGGTGAGTTCACAGACAGCAAAGGATAAAGTTCCTGCATAGTGTATTTTCTATTCAAGTGGTTCTCCCAACTGGAGTGCAGCATTTAAATCACTGCCTGTTTCCCCTCGTTCGGCTACACAGCTAGTTGGTCATTCAAGCTGAATATGTTTGGTCCCTTTCCCAGGGCCCCTCCTCCCGTTAATAATCTGCCAAACACACCAGTTCAGCAACAGGGCCCACCCCACTGCTGCTGAAGAATGGCATCACTGTGCCCACTAGATTAACAGACAGCACCAAAGCTGTGGACTGGAAGACAGTGCCAAGCAAGGCTATTCAGAGAGATATTTGTGGGGAGAAAGTGATTTCAGTGGACATGACATCTCCAGAGTATCTCTACCCTGTTAGGCTTTATTAGCATCACATTGTCAGTCATGCAAATGCCACAAGCAACCAAAGGGTTAAATGGACAATCCAGGATAAAGAATAAAGCTGACATGCAGACAGGATAGCAGCAAAAAAAAGTGAGTTTTCCTCCCAACAGAAACTCAATAGAGGGAACTTTCAACTAGTTTCAGCTCTGTGCTGCAAACACATTAAAATCTGATTCCAAAAGGTGTCTTTTACATTTTTGGCACAACAAATTCAGATCTGAAGAAGCCTTCTGGATAGAAGGCGAAACGTCTTCAAAGATAAGAAACACAGTCCAGTTGACAGAGAAAACTACCTTGGACAACGATGACCTAGATGATTGAGAATCTGCACTGACACCTTTATATTGTTGCGTGAAAAAGCCTCTCGAGATAGTGACAAAGGCGGTAAGATCCAGCTGCAGGCAAGGGGCAGGGAAGGTGACGCCTTTACCCACAAGCTAGAGCCTCCAGTCTAAGCCAGTCAGAGATGTCCCGAACCAATAAATTATAATAGAACGCCTAACTTTTATAGGGGTGGAAGTCGGTTTATTCCTTTTCACCTCATTTTTATCTATATAGCACCTGTTAAAGAAGCCTTGAGCTGGATGATGTATTCACACATGTTAATGTTTATGCAGACTGCAACAAAGCAAAATGGTAAAAAAAAAAGACCCCAGACAAGACAGCCGTAGTGACATGACATACAGTCTAAGGCTTAAATGAGACACTTTCGGTCCTTTCCCTCGTTTATTTCCAGAGGCTGAAATTGCTATGCGCTTGTAAGCTACTGAGCAGTGGGATATGTAATTCGGCAGTAAATTTCAGAGCAACATCTTTTGCCTTCCTACTAGTCTGCCATTATTGCTTCATATGTAGTGCTTTTCTATTTTGGATGTCCTGACTCGCCCGTAGCTTGTGAGGATCACATCTTAATTGCAACGGCCTAATGAGGGTTTTGGCTCCACTCAGACTTTGACATTTCACTTCTCTGCTAACCTCCGTCGGATTTTAGTTCATCCTTCAGCTGAGGTTTTCTGTGTCGTCGTTACAGTCTCAGTCCATCCGGATCAACCCCCTCTACGTCATGGTGCCTTGCACGCTGAGCGCGTCTTTCGCCTTCATGCTACCTGTTGCCACGCCCCCCAACGCCATAGTGTTCTCTTACGGATACCTGAAGGTCGCTGACATGGTGAGGACACGTCGACCGCCCACCTCTAACTTTCTGTCCCTCGTCACAATTTCCTCCTTCTCTTCCCCCTTAGGCCAGGACCGGAATAGTGATGAACATTATCGGGATTCTCTGCATCACGTTGGCTATCAACAGCTGGGGCAAGGCCATGTTTGACCTGGACACCTACCCCGCCTGGGCCAACGCCACTGGGGTGTGAGGCAGGTTCTGCTGCAGGGTGAGCTCCACGCACGCCCTTCCCCCTTCCTCACCCGCGGGAATGAGACGGAGAGAGCCAGTCGGAGCAGCAAGGCCGGACATCTGGGCCGATCGCAGGGGCCCGACTGTTGTGAGACGAGTTCCTCGGGGCTCGTTGGAGCCACGTTCAGCGGTCATCTACTGGGGAAGGAAGAAAAGCGGTTATTTGTTTTTATTTTTATTGACATTGTACAATAGTAAAGACACTGCAAAATATTTATATGACCTTATAGTGCTCAGCAGGCGCCATTTTCAGGTGAATCTATCCAAACCACCATTCATCACATGTAGAGGTAACTACTAGCAACAAGCCAGATGATGTAGATGCACTTCATTTTAAATATTTATTAATCAAACTTTCTTTAGAGCTCTCAAACTATTCTGCCATGTTTGCTTTTGATTCACTTCTAAACAAGTAAATGAAAAAAGAAATGATTAAAAAATAAAAGTCCAGCTGAGTTTGCAGACAAAAATCCGAGCATAATCTATAAGTCTAGTCAGTCAGAGATCCTGTGGTCTCTGGGCCAGGCGGCGTCATCCCAGTTCACAAGAACTAACATGTCATTTTAGGTGTAGCCTGTTGTATGACGTGCTCAAGAGTTCAGTCTCGCTCCCAGGGCATCCGCCATTGACGTAGTCGTTTTCCCGGGTTCTTACAAATTGCTCTTTAAGGTCCAAATCAAGCAGGAGGGAAAATATTATTTACTTCCAAGTATTTTTGTGGGGTTTTTTTCTGTCCGGTGGCGATTTCAGTAACCGCAATGTAAGTGCTGAACGTGCGTTACAGCCCTGTCATTGAGTGCCGTCAGCTGACTCCACCAGATGGGGAGGGTTAGAAGGCCACAGAGCACTGCACCCGATGACACATTTACACAAGATAATGTCACAAAGCTCCTCCCGGGTGTTTTCAACTGTGTATCCTGTTGAATTCCCTCTGACACTCCAAATAATTCTGTACTTCTAAGAAACAATGAGGCCTGTAGACGCGTTTTTGGAAAATTGGATGTTGAAATGGTTAAAACATTTGTTTTCCCCAGAAGAAAATATGAGAATCAAAAAAGAAGGGTCTGTCCTTGGAATATATTAATGAAAGTTTGAATCTTCAATGGCAACACGAAATAATCAAGACGAAGAAGAATATGGAGGAGGATGTGGCCAGTGATACCAGAGAAATAAAAATCAAAATAAAACAGGAAGTACTGAACAAAACTTCACAGAAACAAATCAAAGCAACGTGTTCAGATTAATTTCTATTGAATAAATGGATTTTACATTGTGAAATATGTCAGAAACTTAAGAATTTCATTGTCTGTGTTACTTACTTTACAGTTTAATGAAGAATCAATGCTTTTGCCTGTCAGCTATCGACTGCACAGGTATGAATACTCCGACACTTTAACAGATGGCACTAAAATAATGTGTTCTTTAATCTCTTTGAATGACATTTACTACTGATACACATTTGTGTCGCAATCTGTACTGTGCATCTCAAGAAAGAGATAAACAATTCACGTTTACATTGAGCTTTAGCTCATTTTTAAAAGCTTTCAGTGCTAATATTGAATCCTAAGTCATAAATGCTGAATAAACTGGCAGATTTAATGTAACCAACTCTTTTAATCCAGATAAATTGGATTTTTTTTGCCTTGTCTCTCTATCTATACTATAATATCCAGACACTTGTCAGCGTGGACTTTTGCCCCAATCAAATTTATGTGAAGCTATTGACTACTTTTTAAAACTGAACCAACTGACTTTACTGTCATTCAGATTATCACAGTATGCTGCCACTTTTTAAATACTAATACTAATTCTTTCTAATTCCTAATAAAGTAGTATATGAAAATCAACCCTTTTGTGTCTCACTTTCATCACTGGTTGTCTTTCTTTGTGCGATGCATGTGTTTCGCCGTCTCTCCCTGAGTGACTTCTTGTCTCATGCTCAAAGCTGAGATAATCCAGTAAACGCAGCACTGAAAGCCACCATAATCTCCATCTGAGAGGGCACACCTAAGGTTTGAAGCCAAGTACTGTGTGTCATTGTCCTCGCACCACGGTCAAAGTGGTAATTGTCCAGAATTGTCTTAAGCCATAAAAATGATGGGCTCAAAGAAATTGTTTGGCATGGCTCAGATTGAGGCCTTATGTGCTCTTTATTGCACCCTGGAAGTGTGTATCATTATTGTGACAAATATTTCTCCCAGCAGGACAAAAGATCATAAATGTGACTAGGCAAGGACAATTCCAATGTGCTGCAATGTTCTGTTGCAACCAGAGAGCCCAATCAAGACCCAACCTGAGCTGAGTATCCTGAGCCAGAGTCTCGATGACGTGACCTGAGGGTTTACGCAGCAAATCTCTCTGAGGGGCCTGCATGATGGAGGGAGAACACAAGACCTGGCATCAAAGGTACCAAGGAGGAAGAACTGGCAAGATCATGCTGACACGTTAACCCCAGGTCTGCGGGACAGTTACAATGTCAGAAGGTTTTAAAGTGGGTAACAATCAGTTGTTTGGAAATGGCATTTCAGATCACTGTGATCTTTTAGTCTAAATAAGGAGGAAGGAGGCATTTATGTCATTACAGTGGCTTTCTCTTTCTTTGCTGCCAGTCCACCACCCACTTATTACCCAATTGGAGTGCGCTGGTATCCATGCTGGTGTGCATAGGTGTCAGTTTCAGACTGAGCCCAGCTGCCTCCTCCTGCAAATGCCTGCGCAGGACCTCGGCTGAACTCAGGGGATTCTAAAGCTCCTCAATGTCAAGTAGGCAAGAACAGAGACACATACGTGCCTACCCGCTTAAATGGTGGGTTTTTCATGGATGCGAAGGCTTTCTGAAGAAACAACAGATTCCACCTTTTCTGTATCGGTTACATGTGAGCACAATGTGCAGCCTGTCTGATACGCTCGGCTCCTGCTGGTGTGCAGAGATGGTCACAGCGAGTGTTCCGGGGATCATGTTAAACTCAGAGCAGGAGTCAACAGGTTAGCTCTGAAAGATTCCTGAGAGGACAGAAGGCCTTTTCTTTTTGCTCTTTGCAGCAAAGGCTGAGTTGCCATAACAACAAAAGTGACATGACATACATGAACGTGCATGGAGCCACTCGCAGGCACAAAGTTTCAAACCCACATGCGCCCAGAAAATTCAGGGTTGCTTTTGCATGCACCAATGACCTCCCGAAAAGCGTGTGGAGGGGCACGAAGGATCTACAACACTTCCTGCCTGGTTAAGAAGGTCCAAAGATGCCTCTGTTGTGTGCTGGACTCGAGGGGGGTCGGAAAAGGCTGAACTAAGGCTTGTGTGGAGCAGCCTGCCACCTACCACAGACATCTGCACAATTAGATGCAGGCAAAAGGCCACCGGTATCACCAAAGACACCACCCACCCTGCACGTTCACCCTTCCTTTCTCTCCCCTCAGGCAGGAGGATGTGGAGCATCAAGCGGGGCCAATAAGGTGGAGGATTAGCTGCTTTCCACACAGTGTTCGTGCACTGAAGTTGGGTTGTTCTGTAGTTTCCATCTGGTTTTCCAACCCCAATTTTAAAAAATCTTATTGTGTGCCCTGATTATTTTAATATTTCATATTGCTTTCTCTCTCTCTCTCTCTCTCTCTCTCTCTCTCTAGATTTTTGTTTTCAGGAAGTGGCATTAATATCTGTCTAAATCTATTTAAAAGTAATTATTTCCTAATAGTTATTATTAGATATTTACCATCAAAAATGCAAATTGCACACTGTAGCATTCATTGCACATTTTACGCACATGTCCTGCCTCAAAGCATTCTCTGAACTTTGAATTTGCTGCTCGTGTTCATGTATGTGTGCAGACAAATTATTGCACAACAAACACGTCATGTCCCAACATACCATTCACATCACACATTGAGATGAAGGATTCATATGGAGGATTCTTTTCACATCACTTAGAAGCACAATAGCATCGCTGTGGTTCTAGCTGCCTTGTCTCTACGGTATGCTTTTGGACCCCGGGCTCATCCTTTTTAGGGTAGAAAAATTTTTTTTTCCTTTTGCATGTAGTGCATGTACTCAAAAACAGCAAAGCGTGAATCATCAGACTACACGACCACAGTTCTCGTGTCCTTTGCATCACTTGACTCACAAAAAGGACATCTTAAGTGTAATAAGAGGTTAAAGCTCTTCCACCCTGCTATTGTGTCTTTATTTCAGAACTTTCTCGGCAGACTGTTTTGATGAAAGGTTTTGTTGGTCACTGTGACTTTCCTAAACGTCAGAACAAAGCAAGAACATGTTGATGTGTGTGCTGCAAAGTGCTCACATTTAATGCATTTCCTTAAAGGCAACATTGATTATGCTCAGATCGCTGCAACATGGGGTGAGCTTGCTTCCCCTTTAAAGTCTGTTCTGCAATATATTTTCATATGTTAATGCACTGTTAGTTCAGAACTGCTGGCAGAAGTTTTCGATGGACAACAAAGCTCAACAACCTCAGTCTTTATAATTACTTGAATCATTAGGAAAAATCTCGGGAACCCCATTGGTTTTCGTATAGTCCTTACCATTTTAAAATTGACATTGTGCTTAAGATGAAATACAAATCTATATATAGCAAGACACAATGTTTCAAGCCTCAGTTTAACGCGGTAGTATTACGTCAAAGCCCTCCGTGTTTGATTTTAAAGAATTTGTCGTGAAGAACGTGGTTCTGACGACGGTGATAATTATTTGATGCGAAATGTCGCCATCTGCTGGTTGGATGACAACCTACACTGAACCGCAACTTGCGAGAAAATAACGGATTGAGTGTGGAAAAAACTCCAGCTGTGAATGGGGCCCCGATGCCCCACGTGACTCCTTTTAAGGTAAGAGGTGATTCCGTCTGTTCATTCTCAGACCGAGGTTGAGCTTCAATTCGCCAACTGGACACGGAACCCGACGTTTAACCGATGGCGACTTCTACCGACGTCTTACCTCCTTCGTGGAAGGACTGTTTTCTCATAAAGCTGATGCGAAACTTTCTGCCGGTTGGTTTCAAGCAAGAATTCAAAGAACTGTTCAGACTTGCCGCACCAGCCGTGAGTAAAATTGATAAGTTCAAACATGAAACCCTCGACATTCCTGCTGACAGTGACACGAGTTGAAGGTGTAAACAGTGACGTGCGGTGATGTGCATTGCTGGTGAGGCAAGAGTTTTCAAGAGTCAGATTTATGATTGTAAGAACTGAAAAAAGCATCTTATTTCACCATTTTTCCAACAGCATACAACTACTGATAATGCTTCATATCCCATCAGCATTCCTCTTTCAGTTCCACTCACAAACCAACACTTCAGTCTTTATAATTGCTTGAATCATTAGAAAAAATCTAGGGAACCGTAGGTTATAGTATAGTTCTTTTCATTTTAAAAGTGACAGTGTGCTTAAGATAAAATACGAATTTACATATAACAAGATACAATGTTTCAAGCCACAGTTTAACGCGGTAGTAGTAAGTCAAAGCCCTCCGTGTTTGATTTTAAAGAATTTGTCGCGAAGAACTTAGTTCTGGCGACGTTTATAATTATTTGATGCGAAATGTCGCCATCTGCTGGTTGGATGACAACTTACATTGACCGCAATTTGGGAGAAAAGAACGAATTGAGTGTGAAAAAAAACTCCAGCTGTGAATGACGCCCCGCCGCCCCAACTCTTGTTAAGGCAGGAGCTGATTCCGTTTGATCATTCTCAGTCCGAGATTGATGTTGAAGTCGCCAGCTGGACACGGAACCCGACGTTTAACCGATGGCGGCTTATTCCGCCACCTTACCTCCTTCGTGGAAGGACTGTTTTCTCAAAAAGCTGATGCGCAACTTTCCGCATGTGTGTTGGATCGCAATACTCTCACGTGTGTCACTGCCAATTCACATGTTCTCTGAATTAAGACTACAAGAAGAAAAATGCCAATTTCAAAATGTATTCAGCAAATAGAATCAATTCAAGATACAGTACAAATATTACAGAGCTCCGGGCCAGTTTCAAAACCCTACAATAACAAAGTCAATTGTCAGGGCATGAAGTCCGAACACCTAACTATCCCTTGACCCAGTCTTTTATAGAAACACATATGTAAATTATTGATGCTAATCTAGTCCAATCCAGTCCTTCTTCTTGGATTACCCCGTCTTCTTCTTCCCGTTCCATTGGATGCTGACATAGTTCTTGTTGTCCGTTGTTTCCCAGATAGCCACATCAAAGTTCACAGTCTTCTTGGAGAGGAACTTATTAACACCAGTAAACTATGCTGTCAACACTAAGAAAAAAAAAAAGCTAATTATATGGAAAAATACCGGTAGCAGTGCCAAAAGTCCGCCGTTAAAATACGGTAAAACAATTTCTTCATTTACGGTAGTGTACGTTGAAGCAGTAGTAACTACCAAACATCAGGCAGATGGCAGATGTGAAGCAGTTGTTGACAATCTCATTGTCGATGCTTAACATAAATGTCTCAGCAGCAAAGCAGGAGGACCCTAAGAATAAACAACATGAATAAAAAATGAAATTTAATGACAAAGGCTTCAATATCATAAAGAGAAATTCAATGGTACTTCTTTCAATATAGGATGAGAGTCATACAATCTACTGTTAGAAGAACTTGTTATCAGGTAAAATGTTAACCAGTGTCTCAAAGTGGGCTACAAGCTGACACGAAAGTACACAAGCTAAGAATATAAGTGGGTATTGGTATAACGATAGAGAAGGCTTGCAGGTTTGGTTCAGTTTACTTACCACAGACAATAAGGCAGGGTGTTGGTGGCACACTCTCCATTTGAACCTCGTCATCAAGGGTCGTCTTCTCAATGAAATGGAACATATGCTCTTCTTTCTCATTAAAATGAGCCAGTAAGAGAAGCACCATCTGTATGATTTCCTCTGAGTAACTGACCTGTTGTGGACTGACCTGTTTCAGTTTCAGTCTTGAGAAGAGCATCAAGGACTTGTTTGTGTTTATGTGCATCAACTCGTTTGAAGAAGTTTAAGAGATGTGCTCCCTTTTTATCCACATTGACAAGGAAGGAGTCAATCAAACTCACGCCAGTCAGTTCCTGAAAGTGTGCTGCCATACCGACTTCCTTAAACAAAAATGGCCACTCCTGGCTTAAATTCTTGATGCTTGCACCATAATTGATCTCTTTACGCTGTGTGAAATAAGTGGACTTGATTAATTCTTTCACAGCATCTGAATTGAAGTTCATCTCTTCCATCATCTTCATTTTTTTTTTTTTTTCTAACTGACTCTTCACAGTCTCAGGGAGAGGCAGATGTTTCGGCATCCAGTTGACACAGCCATATGTGCCTTGAACACTTGCTCTTTGTTCGGCAGAAATTTCATCAGTGTCATCATCATCTGATGCTGCTTTGTGTTTCTTTTATATTTGGTGTGTCAGGTCGTTTGACATTTTCAACTCTTGACTGGAGTTGCTTTGCCAGGGAATGATATCTAAGTCCAATAATATCACCATCAATCACATCTTGAAGAGACTTTGGATACCTGGCCACCATTCTTTTTGCAATCTCTGTGGTGCTGTGTTTGGTTGGATTCTTGCAACTCTTCATCATTTCGGAGACCACAATCCTTATCATCTCTCTCCGTAGTCGCACACTTGGCCTTTTCTGTCTTTCCAAATTCTGTACCAACTCTTCAGGGAGCTTCTGCAACGGTACCTGAAAAGTGTCTACCCAGTTTGGTGCAAGCGGATAACAGCTTCCTGAGGATGATGATGTAGCTGTGGATGATGCTGGCGAGGGAGTGCCCAGGGAGAGAGAGGGAGAGGAAAGGAGAGACCCTGGAGAGAAGCATACTGGGGGTGGAGTTGGAGTGGAGTCCAACCAGAGATTTGAAATCATTAAACCTTTAATGTTTTTCTATTCTGTAACAGAATTAAGCATATTGATGAATATTCTAGGGATGCAAAATATTCTAAAAAATGGTTGCATTTATAGATTACTTCTGCAGCCATATCAGAGAAGTGTGCTGTGTTGTCATGGCAATGTTTTACACTAACTGTTTTGGGCCCAGGCAGCAACCAGTCTTCTGGCTTGTATGGGCTTTAATACTGGCAACAAGTCTCCTTCTGTAATGTACGGCAAATCATTTGCCGTTACTACACCATGTGCCTTCAAAGTATCTTCTACTGACTTGAGAACTTGATCAGGAAGATCCGGAAGCACTGCTGCTATGGCATCGCTTATCGTCTGTGATTCAGCCATATCTGTTAAGACAAGAAGACAGTAACAGAGACAGTTTAGCAACTGGCCTACTGATTTAGTATGACAAGAGACTGTGCTTCTGTACTGTACTGTGTACTGTGGGACAATCTGGTATCCATTGTTTATGTAATATGATAAAGGCCACATGTCAATCAGTTCACTAACAAGTCTGCATTCTAATTTTACAGTGTCCTTTACAGAGTACATGTGGTAGTGTGGAAGAAACTCCCCATCATACACTCTCATCAGAAAATGAAGTGCCAACAAACTGGCCCTTCTTGTAAATAATTCCATTATACTCCACATCAACAGGATTTTTTTGTATTTCTTTCAGTGAAGCCAAAATGGAGGATTGTGCCTTTAAGGATAAGGATAAAAAACTTTATTGATCCCACATCGGGGAAATTACACGTTACAGCGGTAGCCCGTGGTGTACAATACAGAATTGTTGTGGCTCGGGTTTCTCGCCTCCTCCCCCACCTGCAGGATCGGCAGGCAGGAGCGGGCCGAACTCTGATGAGCGCTGAGCCTCTGGCGCACCTGCAGGATCGGCAGGCAGGGGCGAGCCGAACTCTGATGAGCGCTGAGCCTCTGGCGCACCTGCAGGATCAGCAGGCAGGGGCGAGCCGAACTCTGATGAGCGCTGAGCCTCTGGCGCACCTGCAGCGCATTACCGTAATGCGGCGGCTACTTAAACTCCCCTCTCTTCGCCTCTGGTGCCGGATTGTTGTTTTGCCACAGCGTCTAGCTCCCACCCTCTGTGATTTCCAGTTTTTCGCCTCCTGTTTTCCGTGGTTACTTCCAGCGTGTGAGTTTGTTCCAGTGCCTCGTCACTGCGTTTTCGTTTGTACTTTTTCTCGACGGTTTTTTCCCTGTTTCCCTGAATTTTTAGTTCGTAGATTTTCTGTTGTTACTTTGCTAGAGTTGTTTCTGTTGCTACTTTGATTGATTCTTCCGTATTCCACCTTTTTGTTATCAATAAAGAGCTGTATCTTTTACTCTGCATCTGGGTCCAGGTCTCCTTGACTTTCCATAACACAGAATAGTACTAAAAGAAAAAAATAAAGACTTATATTATGTACATTATACAGTATATACAGAAATTAATTATGTACAGAAGGAATGTCGAACAGTGAAGAAAAATGAAGGTGCAAATAAGACATTCCAGAGGTAGGACGATTAGTTAGTGCAAATATGCCAACCCTGGGTTATTGGTGCTACATTAAGAATTGTGCATGTTGTACAATCTGACGGCAGTTGGGAAAAATGACCTGCGGTAACGTTCCCTTTTACACCGTGGGTGTAACAGTCTGCTGCTGAAGGAGCTGCTTAAGGCCCCCACAATCTTGTGTAGGGGATGAGAGGGGATGTCAGCTGATAATTGATGTCAGCTTGGCTAACATCCTCCTCTCACCCACCTCGTCAATGGAGTCCAGAGAACAGTCCAGGAGTGAGCCAGCCCTTCTGACCAGTTTGTTAAGTCTCTTCCTGTCCCTCTCTGAGCTTCCACAGCTCCAGCAGACCACAGCGTAGAAGATCACTGATGCCACCACAGAGTCATAAAAAGTCCTAAGCAGTGACCTGCACACTCCAAAGGACCTCAGTCTCCTCAACAGATGAAGATTACTTTGGCCTTTCTTGTACAGGGCGTCTGTGTTATGAGTCCAGTCCAGTTTATTGTTGAGATGAACACCCAGGTATTTGTACTCCTCCACGATCTCAATGTCCATACCCTGGATGTTCACGGGTGCAATGTGAGAAGCCTTCCGACTGAAGTCGATCACCACCTCATTTGTCTTGCTGGTGTTGATGCGCAGATGGTTCAGTTCACACCAGGCGACAAAGTTGGTGATGACCTCCCTGTACTCCAGTTCGTTCCCCTTAGACACACGTCCAACGATAGCTGTGTCATCGGAGAACTTCTGGAGATGGCAGCTGTCCGAGTTGTGGCTGAAGTCCGATGAGTAGAGAGTGAAGAGGAAGGGAGAGAGAACTGTATCCTGCGGTGCCCCCGTGCTGCAGACTACCACATCGGACTCACAGTCACGGAGCCTCACGTACTGTAGTCTGTTGGTAAGGTAGTCGGTGGTCCAGGCAGCTAGGTGACAGTCGACTCCGGCTCCCTCCATCTTCCCTCTCAGCAATGAGAAGTCAAAGAACATGACTCTCACAGTGCTCCTGGTGCCCTCTAGGTGTGAGAGTGACCGGTGCAGCAGGTAGATGACCGCGTCATCCACACCAATGCCCAGTCGATATGCAAACTGTAGAGGGTCCATCTTGCTGTCCACCAGCTGTCTGAGGTGGGTGAGAACGATCCTCTCCATGGTCTTCATCAGGTGAGAGGTTAAAGCCACTGGCCTGAAGTGGTTGGGCTCCCTGGCGTGCGCAGTCTTAAGAACTGGAACCACACATGATGTTTTCCACAGTAGTGGAACTCTCTCCAGACTAAGGCTCAGGTTGAAGATGTGCAGGAGTACTCCACAGAGCTGATCTGCACAGTCCTTGAGTAGTCTGGAGTTGATGCCATCAGGGCCAGTAGCTTTCCTTGTCTTGGTCCTCCTCAGCTCCTTCCTCACCTGATCAGCTGTAATGGAGAGGCGAGGTGTGACTCCTGGTGGGTGAGGATGGGGGTTGGACTGGGAGGGTTGATCTGGCAGGGGGTGGAGAGAGGTGGCGTGGTGTGAGGAGAGAACTGCCGGTGCCGGAGGTGTTACGGGGGGAGAGGGGGGATGGTAAAGTGACAGCACAGCCAGGTCTGGGCTTTGATGAGTGGGAGAGGGAGGGGCAGTACAGTCGAACATGTTGAAAAAGGAATTCAACTTGTTTGCCCAGTCCAGGCCCCCAGATTCAGGGCCCCTCCCGCTGTCCTTTGTCTGGCCTGAGATGGTTTTTAGGCCTCTCCAGACTTCCCTGGCGTTGCTCCCCTTGAGGCGCTCCTCCAGCTTCCTCCTGTAGCTGTCCTTGCCTCTCCTTATCCCCCTTCTCAGCTCCTTTTGGACTCTCCTTAGCTCCTCCTTGTCCCCAGATCTAAAAACCCTCTTCTTCTCATTCAGCAGGGCTTTTAGATCAGGGGTCACTGATCACTGGGTCACTGGGGTAACTTGCTCACTGTAAAGCTCTGAGTAAAATCGTGACCCATCTTTTATTTGCAAGCGTGGAGGACTCACTGACCTAGCGGAAAGAAAGGCCTGAAACAGATGGATCTCTGAAAGAGTCAAACACAGATTTTTGAAATTCTTCAGATGCCTTGTACATCTAGCTATGTTTACTCTCAAAACACATAGTCCATAGCCTGATGAGTGGACCAAATTTCAGGATCCGTCCTGGATAATGCCTCAAAAAATGGTGTTTTGGTCTCAAGTTGATATCTGGAAAGAGTGCCTTCCTGGTTTCCAAATATTCTTGGATGAGAACATCCAGATAGGTGACTTGAGCCTTGGAAATTTGCTGAGCACCAATCAGATCAACAATGTCCTTAAGCTGCAAAATTAACTGCCACACATTATCTTGGGGGTGCTGCACTTTGTCTCCAATTATAAGAGGTAATAAACTGGCTAGGACTAAACTGACAAGGTTTGGAGCAAGCATCTGTTGCTTTGTATTTGAACTGCCTGATTCACCTGTTCAAAATTGTTTTGGTGAATCATTTTTTTTGTTGATGAAGTACTTTAGAGCAACATCATGTGAGAGGACACCCTCGAAGATGTCATGATCGAGACAGGGGGGCATGCCAGGTGAACAAACATCAAAGTTTTGTAGAGCATTAAATATTGACCTGAACTTTATCCCTTGTACTTGTGGAGCATCCTCTGTCTCCAGAAGTTCGATGGCAGATCTGTATGTTTCTGGAGTCAGCTCCAGTCCACAGATGTTAGGATCAGCACCTAGAAATTCAGTTCGAGAAATCAGACAATATCTGCAGAAGTACCGAGATGAACTGAAATTTTCTGTGAAACCACCAATGGTATGAGAGCCCAGGTTGTCCCCAGCAATGCTGTAGAGAGCTCCTTTTACTACAAGTTCATCTCCCATTGTTATCCCATTTTTCTCCAGTTCTTTCAGATCAGTAAGCAATTCAGAAAAAACCTTGGCATGGCCAAAGTTCTTAAAATCCTTCTCTGTACACAATAAAACCAGCTGCATGTGGTCAACATGAGGGGCCATGTTGAGTACACAGCCAAAACCTTGTGCTCCTTTTTTGCAGATCCCAATGGGTTCACAACTTCAAATCCATCCTGGTACAAAACTAGCTTGAGACAATTTGGGTTTTCCTGAAAAAATGTGTTTGACATAAACACCTTACCATCACAACTGTCAGAGAGAACATCAGTTTTGGAAAAATTACGAGGATCCACTGACATGAGCCCCAGCCAAAAACCGGAATCCAGCATACCATTTAAAGATTTTAGCACAGGAGCATAATAGGCACACCTCTGTCCTGTTCTCATCTCTGCCCTGGGGCTCTCCTCTGGGCTCCACATATTTAAACATGTCTTTGAAGCACTGGGTTCTCGTGTAAGCAGTTCTAATGGGCCCTGTGTGGCAAGCTGTAAACAGGTCAGATTGTTTAATTGTGTCACTGATTTTTACAATGTCTTCATCTGGAATTGACATCTTTTAGAAGCAAGTTTAGTCGATTCATAGTATATGCCTGTCCCAACTCTTGTATATTCTGCATTTCTTCAATAATGTTTTGAATGGTAGACACTGGAAGAAGATGCTGCCCCCCTAGTTTCATGTAAAACATGCATACATTTCTCAAATACAGGTTGCTGAAATTACACCCATCCCCGACAGTGTCTTCATCATCTGACACACTGGCAGGTTCCTGTATTGTAGCACTTGAAGCGGGACTCTCACAACGTGCATCTTTGACATTTTCTGACCAATGTCTGTGCTTTCTGGACATGTGAGAAGTAAAAGATGTTTTTGCAGTGAACACACTTTTGCATCCACTCACTGGGCAAGCCACATGACGCCTTTCTGCTATGTGCTCCTTTAAGTGAGCAACCAGCCGTTTCGTTCCCTCACACTGGCGTTCACAAAGCGAGATGGTGCATTTTAGTGGGGTTAGGGTCACATCCTGAGTAATGGTTGGTGTACTGTTGTGGTGGCGATAGAAGTACAACTTTAAAGCTGTATAGCCTGAAAACACCTGCTTACAACTTGTTCCAACACATTTAAAAATACGTCGGAGTTCATTACGGTGCAGCTTGCAATGCAAAACATAGGCTCTCACGGACTGAATGTCTTCTCCACATATGTTACAAGAATTCATCTTCAATAGTCAAATACCCTGGGGTTATATCCACAATAAACACGAGAAGCGCGGTTAGCTAACCAGGGGCTTCAGCACATAGACTGATCCCGCTTTAGCCCGCCAGGCAGTTAAAAACCAGACCGCATTTTTCGAAAGCAGTCTAACTAACTCGGTCTCCTAAACACGTCTGAACATGTATTAGACGCTTCCAGAATGTTATAAAAGTCTAATGTAGCTAGACGTAGACTGTAAAATAAAAGTCTGTAGAAATTACAGTAAAAAAAATCCTGTCACATAGCAACAGTCAAAGGCTGTAAAATCTATAATAGTATATCACCGTAATAAATATATTGAATGACTGTAAATCAAGAAATAATGCATAACTTCGGTCGGTCATAATATGTAAAAAAAACAAAAACAAAGAATTTTTCTATAAGAATATAAAAGAATGTAGAAATTCATGGGAAAATACGGTCAAGTCACAAATGAATAATTACCCTAATATTAACGGCAGTATTCTGTCTAAATTAAAGGTTTTGCTGATGTGTACGTTTGAATTTACAGGATAAAGCTGTTTAATATTCTGCAAAGTCACACCGTCTTTTCTACAGGAAGAATATATTAAAAATATGGTATTTTTGTGAAGTAATGTTGATTTCAATGAAAAATACATGTTTATACAATAATATTTGCTGTTATATTATATAAAATGGTCTGAAGATTTCTGTTTAGTATATTGTTTCTCTGTTAGGCGCAATGCTAATATACACCCTAAGCAATTGTGATATCAAATCATAAAGGGAAATGTTTGGATTAGTGATCAATTACATTTTATATCAAAATAATAAAACATTAATCAGTGGTCTGTTCTGCCTGTAGGCCTACATTACAGCCTACAGGCCTACAGCGCTAATGTGTCCGTAGCTTATAGCTTCTAAACTAACTATAACAGAAAACAGAAACATATAGAAAAAAGCAAACACAATTTTCTTCACATAAAATCCTCGACTTTCCTGCTGACAGTGACACGAGTTGAAGGTGTAAACAGTGACTTGCGGTGAGGTTCATGGCTGGTGAGGCAAAACTCCTCAAGTCAGATTTATGATTGTAAGAACTGAAAAAAGCATCTTATTTCACCATTTTACCAACAGCATACAACTACTGATAATGCTTCATATCCCATCAGCATTCCTCTTTCAATTACACTCACAAACCAACACAAACATATACACAGGAACATATTTGTCCAATAAAGAACTTCATTTTATAGCTATGAATAGAGCACCCATCTTGTGTTTCAAGAAGTTCATATATACTGTAAACAAATTAAAGTGCAGAGATGTGTGTCGCACAAATTTAATTTTGACCAACAGTAAAAAAAATAAATTATTTTTTATTTATTTAGTTATTTTTCAAACTTTAAGTTCTGGTTATTCAAGCTTGCGTAAGCCCCCTTGAGTTGAGGCAGAGTGCTGCCTGAGTCCCCTGCTGACTTCTCTGCACTTTATTATGCGATCAGCAGGAATAGTTCTCACACATGCATAAAAGACTGCAGAAAGTCATGGTGTATAACAACTATTTCTGTAAAGTTCACATTAGCGATATGCTGAGGAACAAAAACTGGCACACATCATGCAACCCAGTTAGGCTTGGATCATGCAGGCAGACGTGAGGCACAATTCGCCCCTGACTCACCCGGGGTTTCTGCCCTGGATTTGATTGGAAAAACTCAAATTCGGCATTTTTTACTCAATAAAATGGCGCAAATGTGTAGTCATACTCCAAATGCATTTTTAACACATATCAGTGGAAAATATTAGTATTTATTCATGTACACTTTCTTTTTTCTTTTTTTGGCCAGACCACACGTCACTGAGGTGTAATGTGCTATGGGTGTGATCAACTCGTAAATCTAAAAACACAACATGCCAGATAATGGAGATGGCATTTCCTTCCCCCATGCTTTGGTACATATTTTGTACAACTTTAACATTAAAACACACAGAACAGTTATTATAAATGACTGTCCTGAGGCGTTTGCCTACCTTTGCGTGTGTCAATTAAGATTGTGGTGGATTCAGCTGTAAAATCAAGTCATAAATGATGTTAGAGGTGGACCATTGGTAACTATTGGCAACGCTAAAGGTCACCAGAGAGCCTTCTCCAGAGCCTATGTGCCTGAATGAGTCAGCAGACTGACCAACAAAGTGACATTATGGTATCTATACGATGTAGCAAATACGCCAGTTCTTAGAAAATTGCAACAGGACAACCAAGAAACTGCTCCCTATCTGCTCCTGCCACTGATAACTTGTTTACCTCCCCACAGACTATTGGCCAGCTCATGAGTTTGTCATTGGGATTGGTCAGCACCGTGTTCTGTGGCCACCTGGGGAGGGTGGAACTGGCGTCAGTGTCTTTGGCCATATCAGTGAGTAGAACCAAGGCACCAGGGATAAGTTGGTGTTTTCTGTCAGGTTGTGTTCATGCACGTATGGGTTTTATTCTGTATTGGCAGGTAATCAATGTCACGGGTATATCGGTTGGCTTCGGTCTGTCGTCGGCCTGCGACACGCTGATATCTCAGGTAGGGTTTCAAACCGAAGTCTAAAAAGCTTCCCCGGGTTTCCAAAACAATGGAACCGCTATGTTTTCAGACGTTTGGGAGCCGCAACGTGCAGAGGGTGGGCACCATTCTGCAGCGGGGCGTGCTCATCCTCCTGCTGGCCTGTTGCCCCTGCTGGGCCATCCTCGTCAACACAGAGGTCATTCTGCTGGCGGTCCAACAAGAACCGGAGGTGGCCAGGTCAGTTGCCACGGCATCGCGTCCTTTCTTTCTTAAATGCATTTCCCCCCTGTGTTGATGATGTTCTCCTCAGGATGGCTCAGTTGTACGTGAAGATCTTCATGCCGGCGCTTCCTGTGAGTACAGTCAAATGTCTGAGTACTGATATTCTCTGTGTGGACTGTCCTACAGGTGCTTTACTGCTGTTTGTTTTCCCATCTTTACTCCAGGCTACTTTCATGTATTCTTTGCAAACAAAGTTCCTGCAAAACCAGGTAACTGGGACTATTAATGGGCAAATAGATCAACCAAGGAGCAAATACTCTGCTGTTGATTTTAATACCGTGTATCAGCTTCAAGAGTAACAACGTGCCCCTTTCTCAGGGCATCATTTGGCCTGAGGTCATCACAGGACTTCTGGTCAACCTCCTTAACGCTCTCCTCAACTACATTTTCATATTCCTGTTAAACATGGGCTTGGCGTGAGTATCCGCAGGTTCACTCGCAGCACGGCGGTTTGACTCACCTGGCCGATCTTTGGTAAATTGTGTTTTGCAGGGGTTCTGCCATCGCCAATTCCCTCTCCCAGGCCTCGCTGGCGACGATCCTCTTTTGTTACATTATTTGGAAGGGTCTTCACAAGGCCACCTGGGCAGGTGAGCATGCAGATTCACCAGGGATTGTGGATGATGATGATTAAAGAGTCACAAAGTCTGGATTGATTGACCCCCTCCCACCCAGGCTGGTCCAAAGCTTGCCTCCAGGACTGGGGCTCCTACGTCAACTTGGCCATCTCCAGTATGGCCATGATGTGCGTCGAGTCGTGGACCTATGAGATTGGGGGCTTTCTGGCAGGTACCTCCCTCCCCCCATGTCCTCTTTGTGTTTTTAAAAAGATGCCTGCATGAAATGACGCCTCTCTTATCACCAACAGGGCTCATAAACGAGGTGGAACTTGGAGCTCAGTCGGTCATATTTCAACTAGCCAACATAGCCATCGTGGTAATTTCCCTTTGTGTGAGTTTTTCCTGCGCCACAAGCAGGAACAGGCAGGCTTTAACGCTCCAATCTCATCAGTTTCCTTTAGGTTTCAGCATTGCCGGCAACATCCGAGTGGGAAACTCATTGGGGGCCAAAAACACCGAGCAGGCCAGGCTGTCGGCGAAATCTGCCACGCTGTGTGCTGGTGGGTGCGCTTCACAATGGGCCATGGCCGTTCGTTCGTCAGTGCGGGAGCTTCATTTCTTCATTTTATTCTACTTTCTGCCTCAGTCTCAATCTCCATATGTTTGGCGACAGTCATCGGGGCCTCCAAGGACTACATCGCTTACTTGTTTACAAATGACGAGTGAGTACAGCCCCCCCGACGGTGCGCTCTGGAGTTGATTAAAGCTAAGTTTTAGCATTCTTCTTCCTTCCCCCAGGCAAATCAGGAAAAGGGTTGCTGAGGTCGTCGGTTTTTACCCTCCCTTTATCATCTTCGATGCCATATCGGTGAGCGACCAGATAACGGCAGTTATTTTTAGAATATTTGTTGTTTCCGTCGAGGCCAACAGCATCTCTCTGGTGCTTGTGTGGCAGGCCACCGTTGGGGGCATCATGAGAGGAGCAGGTAAACAGAAAGTTGGAGCCATTTGCAACATTTTGGGATATTACGGACTTGGTTTACCCATGGGGACGTCACTGATGTTTGCAGCCAAGTTGGGAATCACGGGTGAGATGGGTTTTTTTTAACCCTTGTGTCCCCGAGTCGACTCCCCCCACAAACGTCCTCTGCGTCTCCTCCAGGGTTGTGGATAGGTTTGCTCACCTGCATGTTCCTGCAGACCTCCTTTCTGATTTCCTATCTGTTGAGGCTGAACTGGAAAAAAATTACAGAAGAGGTTAGTTTGGGAAAATTGAGAATATGTTTTTTTGTTTTTTATTAATGGAATTTAAAAGTAAGTCACTTTCTTCCAGGCTCAGATCAGAGTGGGAAACGTCACAAAACCAAGTAAGAAAATCTGAACAACTAAAGCTCTTTAATGCTTATCAGGGGTCACTTACAAAGTACAAATTAATTATATCTTTGTTTTAAAGAAGAAAAACTCACAATATTTATAATTTTGCTTCAAAAAAGTGATATCATCCAAAGTGGATGACTCTGAAGACTCGCAGGTCCAACAGGATCAACAGGATGAGACTGAAGAAGCAGCATTGATGCCAAACCGGGAGCAGATGTCCCACAGGTCTCTGGTCCTGCGGAGGGGCCTGGTTGTGGCTTTAATGCTCTTCATCCTGGCTTTTGGGATCGTTTTAAACCTGATCATAATGAAACTCATTACCTGAAGATGGAGAGTGCTTTGATGGTCTTGAATGAGGCACATGCCACCAAATCTTGGTCTCTGGCAACATGGGAAAAAAAACAGTCTCCTCGTCTGACAAGGACATGAGAGAGTCCACCACCACAGAATCAGCCCTGTGGTGGCCAAGTGTCATATGTCCACCCCGAGTCACTGCCATGCCACCATGGCAATTTGTGTTCCCAAATGTAACTTGTTGAATGAATGTGAAACTTAATAATAATTAAATAAAGCTGCCATGGTAGAATTGAGACATTGTAACCATCAGGCTCGGTTATTTTGCCATAAATTATCTCTGGAATGTAGAGAATATCATCAATTACATTCAAATCATGCATTATACAAGGAACATAAACTAAACAGCCGGTTGGTTCCACTCCTGTGATTCCATACACCGGCTATAGAGGGAGCAAGACATCCGTTTATTGTCTGGAGCCTGCAGGAGGCAGGAAAGTGTGTTGATTCTGGACGAAAAAAGGAGGGAAAACATTGGCCAATGGGAAATTGGGTGATGTGCTTTTGCTTTCACATTACATTGGTGTATCTATTTCCCTGCCTTTATCAGTGGAAACAGGCATTTCAGGCGCAGTTGTCAGGCCTTTTTACTTACACTGAAACAAAGAGATATGCAGTCAATGCACATATACAGTAGTCTTGTCGGTAATAAAAACCTCAGGACCTCTGACAAACCAGGAGTGTCCCAGAGACAACTCTGTCCTCTAGTGGCCCAACCAGAGACCTGACTTGAACCGGACTGACCGCCATCCCAACAAAGCAAGAACATGTTGCTGTGTGTGCTGTAAAGTGGTCAGATTTAATGCATTTCCTTACAGGCAACATTGATGTTGCTCAGATTACTGCAACATGGGGTGAGCTTGCTTCCCTTTTAAAGCCTGTTATGCAACACATTTTCATATGTTAATGCACTGTTAGTTCAGAACTGTGGGCAGACGTTTTCGATGGACAAGAAAGCTCCAACCTCAGTCTTTATAATTGCTTTAATCAGTAGGAAACATATAGAGAACCCCATAGGTTATGGTGTAGTCCTTACTATTTTAAAAGTGACATTGTGCTTAAGATGAAATAAAAATCTATATATAGCAAGACACAATGTACCAAGCCTCAGTTTAAGTTGGTAGTATTAAGTTAAAGTCTTCCGTGTTTGATTTTAAAGAATTTGTCGTGAAGAACGTGGTTCTAACAGTCATAATTATTTGATGTGAAATGTCCACATCTGCTGGTTGGATTACAACTTACACTGACCGCAACTTGGTTTGATTTGGTTTTTTGTTTTGTTTTGTTTTTTTAAACTCCAGCTGTGAATGATTATTCTTTTTAAGGGTTAATAAAGGGATTCAGTTATTTCGCGTCCTTATGGTTACACAAACAACATATTTCGCTGTGACTCAAACTGTTTGACGCCCCGCCACCCCACGTGACTGTTGTTAAGGTAAGAGGTGATTCTGTCTGTTCATTCTCAGTCCGACGTTGAGCTTGAAGTCGTCAGCTGGACACGGAACCCGACGTTTAACCGATGGCGACTTATTCCACCGCCTTACCAACTTCGTGGAAGGACTGTTTTCTCATCAAGTTGATGCGCAACTTTCTGCCGGTTGGTTTCAAGCAAGAATTCAAAGAACTGTTCAGACTGGCCGCACCAGCCGTGAGTAAAATTGATAAGTTCAAACATGAAATCCTCGACTTTCCTGCTGACAGTGACACGAGTTGGAGTTGTAAAGTGCTATGGGTGCAATCAACTCGTAAATCTAAAAATACAATAGGCCAGATAAAGGAGATGGCATTTCCCTCCCCCATGCTTTTGTACTCCTTTAACATTAAAACGCTTCGAACATTTATTATAACTGACTGTCCCGAGGCGTTTGCCAACCTTTGCTTGTGTTGATGAAGATTGTGGATGATTCAGCTGTAAAATCAAGTCATAAATGATGTTAGAGGTGGTGATGTCAACTAAGTTTGGGAGTAGGGGCACCAGGGTCACCATTTGTAACCATTTGCAACGCTAAAGGTCGCCAGAGAGCCTTCTCCAGAGCCTATGTGCCTGAATGAGTCAGCAGACTGACCAACAAAGTGACATTATGGTATCTATACGATGTAGCAAATGTGCCAGTTCTTAGAAAATTGCAACAGGACAACCAATAAACTGCTCCCTATCTGCTCCTGCCACTGATAACTTGTTCGCCTCCCCACAGACTATTGGCCAGCTCATGAGTTTGTCATTGGGATTGGTCAGCACTGTGTTCTGTGGCCACCTGGGGAGGGTGGAACTGGCGTCGGTGTCTTTGGCCATATCAGTGAGTAGAACCAAGGCACCAGGGATAAGTTGGTGTTTTCTGTCAGGTTGTGTTCATGCACGTACGGGTTTTATTCTGTATTGGCAGGTAATCAATGTCACGGGTATATCGGTTGGCTTCGGTCTGTCATCGGCCTGCGACACGTTGATATCTCAGGTAGGGTTTCAAACCGAAGTCTAAAAAGCTTCCCCGGGTTTCCGAAACAAGGAACCGCTGTGGTTTCAGACGTTTGGGAGCTGTAACTTGCAGAGGGTGGGCACCATTCTGCAGCGGGGCGTGCTCATCCTCCTGCTGGCCTGTTGCCCCTGCTGGGCCATCCTCGTCAACACAGAGGTCATTCTGCTGGCGGTCAAACAAGAACCGGAGGTGGCCAGGTCAGTTGCCGCGGCAACGCGTCCTTTCTTTCATAAATGCATTTCCCCCCTGTGTTAATGATGTTCTCCTCAGGATGGCTCAGTTGTATGTGAAGATCTTCATGCCGGCGCTTCCTGTGAGTACAGTCAAATGTCTGAGTACTGATATTCCCTGTGTGGACTGTCCTACAGGTGATTTACTGCTGCTCTTTTCCCCATCTTTACTCCAGGCTACTTTCATGTATTCTTTGCAAACAAAGTACCTGCAAAACCAGGTAACTGGGACTATTAACGGGCAAATAGATCAACCAAGGAGCAAATACTCTGCTGTTGATTTTAATACCGTGCATCAGCTTCAAGAGTAACAGCGTTTCCCTTTCTCAGGGTATCATTTGGCCTGGGGTCATCACAGGACTTGTGGTGAACCTCATCAATGCTCTCCTCAACTACATTTTCATATTCCTGTTAAACATGGGCTTGGAGTGAGTATCTGCAGGTTCACTCGCAGCACGGCGGTTTGACTCACCTGGCCGATCTTTGGTAAATTGTGTTTTGCAGGGGTTCTGCCATCGCCAACGCCCTCTCCCAGGCGTCGCTGGCTATGATCCTCTATTGTTACATTATTTGGAAGGGTCTTCACAAGGCCACCTGGGCAGGTGAGCATGCAGATTCACCAGGGAATGTGGGTGATGATGATTAAAGAGTCACAAAGTCTGGATTGATTGACCCCCTCCCACCAAGGCTGGTCCAAAGCTTGCCTCCAGGACTGGGGCTCTTACGTCAACTTGGCCATCTCCAGTATGGCCATGATGTGCGTTGAGTCGTGGACCTATGAGATTGGGGGCTTTCTGGCAGGTACCTCCCTCCCCCCATGTCCTCTTTGTGTTTTTAAAAAGATGCCTGCATGAAATGACGCCTCTCTTATCACCAACAGGGATCATAAACGAGGTGGAACTTGGAGCTCAGTCGGTCATATTTCAACTAGCCAACATAGCCATCGTGGTAATTTCCCCTCGTGCGAGTTTTTCCTGTGCCACAGGCAGTAACAGGCAGGCTTTAACGCTCCAATCTCATCAGTTTCCTTTAGGTTTCAGCATTGCCGGCAACATCCGAGTGGGAAACTCATTGGGGGCCAAAAACACTGAGCAGGCCAGGCTGTCGGCGAAATCTGCCACGCTGTGTGCTGGTGGGTGCGCTTCACAATGGGCCATGGCCGTTCGTTCGTCAGTGCGGGAGCTTCATTTCTTCATTTTATTCTACTTTCTGCCTCAGTCTCAATCTCCATATGTTTGGCGACGGTCATCGGGGCCTCCAAGGACTACATCGCTTACTTGTTTACAAATGACGAGTGAGTACAGCCCCCCCGACGGTGCGCTCTGGAGGCAATTAAGGCTGAGTTTTAGCATTCTTCCTTCCCCCAGGCAAATCAGGAAAAGGGTTGCTGAGGTCGTCAGTTTTTACCCTCCCTTTATCATCTTCGATGCCATATCGGTGAGCGACCAGATAACGGCAGTTATTGTTAGAATAGTTGTTGTTTCCGTCGAGGCCAACAGCATCTCTCTGGTGCTTGTGTGGTCAGGCCACCGTTGGGGGCATCATGAGAGGAGCAGGTAAACAGAAAGTTGGAGCCATTTGCAACATTTTGGGATATTACGGACTTGGTTTACCCATGGGGACGTCACTGATGTTTGCAGCCAAGTTGGGAATCACGGGTGAGATGTTTTTTTTTAACCCTTGTGTCCCCGAGTCGACTCCCCCCACAAACGTCCTCTGCGTCTCCTCCAGGGTTGTGGATAGGTTTGCTCACCTGCATGTTCCTGCAGACTTCCTTTCTGATGTCCTATATGTTGAGGCTGAACTGGAAGAAAATTACAGAAGAGGTTAGTTTGGGAAAATTGAGAATATGTTTTTTTTTAAATGGAATTTAAAAGTAAGACACTTTCTTCCAGGCTCAGATCAGAGTGGGAAACGTCACAGAACCAAGTAAGAAAATCTGAACGACTAAAGCTGTTTCATGCTTATCAGGGGTCACTTACAAAGTACAAATGAATTATATCTTTGTTTTAAAGAAAAAAAGCTCACAATATTTATATTTTGCTTCAAAAAAGTGATGTCATCAAAAGTGGATGACTCTAAAGAGTCGCAGGATCTGGATGAGACTGAAGAAGCAGCATTGACGCCAAACCAGGAGCAGATGTCCCACAGGTCTCTGGTCCTGCGGAGGGGCCTGGTTGTGGCTTTAATGCTCTTAATCCTGGCTTTTGGGATCATTTTAAACTTGACCATAATGAAACTCATTACCTGAAGATGGAGAGTGCTTTGATGGTCTCAAATGAGGCACATCCCACCAAATCTTGGTCTCTGGCAAGATGGGAAAGAAAACCTCGTCTCCTCATCTGACAAGGACATGAGAGAGTCCACCACCACAGAATCAGCCCTGTGGTGGCCAAGTGTCATATGTCCACCCCGAGTCACTGCCATGCCACCATGGCAATTTGTGTTCCCAAATGTAACTTGTTGAATAAATGTGAAACTTAATAATAATTAAATAAAGCTGCCATGGTAGAATTGAGACATTGTAACCATCAGGCTCGGTTATTTTGCCATAAATTGTCTCTGGAATATAGAGAATATCATCAATTACATTCAAATCATGCATTATACAAGGAGCATAAACTAAACAGCCGGTTGGTTCCACTCCTGTGATTCCATACACCGACCTATAGAGAGAGCAAGACATCCGTTTATTGTCTGGAGCCTGCAGGAGGCAGGAAAGTGTGTTGATTCTGGACGAAAAAAGGAGGGAAAACTTTGGCCATTGGGAAATTGGGTGATGTGCTTTTGCTTTCACATTACATTGCTGTATCTATTTCCCTGCCTTTATCAGTGGAAACGGGCATTTCAGGCGTAGTTGTCGGGCCTTTTTACTTACACTGAAACAAAGAGATATGCAGTCAATGCACATATAGTCTTGTCGGTAATATAAAAACCTCAGGACCTCTGACAAACCAGGAGTGTCCCAGAGACAACTCTGTCCTCTAGTGGCCCAACCAGAGACCTGACTTGAACTGGACTGACCGCCATCCCCCAGACAGAGCACGACAGATCTTAAAACATCTCCAAATCCAGGTTTAAAGAGCTTGTGGCAGACAGGTTAACCCCAGGTCTGCGGGACATTTAAAATGTCACAAGGTTTTAAAGAGGGTAACAAGCAGTTGTTTGGAAATGGCATTTCAGATCACTGTGATCTTTTAGTCTAAATAAGGAGGAAGGAGGCATTTGTGTCATTACATTGGCTTTCTCTTGCTGCCATCCACACCACCACCCACTTATTACCCAATTGGAGTGCGCTGGTATCCATGCTGGTGTGCATAGGTGTCAGTTTCAGACTGAGCCCAGCTCCATGCGTGCCTACCCGCTTAAATGGTGGGTTTAAGAAGGTCCAAAGGTGCATCTGTTGTGTGCTGGGCTTAAGGGGGGTAGGAAAAGGCTGAACAAAGGCTTGTGGGGAGCAGCCTGCCACCTACCACAGACATCTACACAATTGGATGCAGGCAAAAGGCCACCGGTATCACCAAAGACACCACCCAACCACTAAGCAGAGAGGCCCAGACTTCCTTCTCCCCAGTTACTTCTTCCAGCTCATCCGGAGGGATCCCCAGGCGTTCCCAGGCCAGTCGAGAGACATCGTCTCTGCAATGTGTCCTGGGTCTTCCCGGGGGCCTCCTAACGGAGGGACATGCCCTGAACACCTCACCAGGGAGGTGTACAGGGGGCATCCTAACTAGATGCCCAAGCCACCTCATCTGGCTCCTCTCAATGCGGAGGAGCACCGGCTCTACTCCGAGCTTCTCCCAGATGGCAGAGTTTCTCACCCTATCTCTAAGGGAGAGCCCAGCCACCCTACGGAGGAAGCTCATTTCAGGCGCTTGTACCTGTGATCTTGTTCATTCGGTCATTACCCAAAGCTCATGACCATAGGTGAGGGCAGTAATGAAGATCGACCGGTAAATCGAGAGCTTCACCTTTTGGCTCAGCTCTCTCTTCACCACAACAGACTGGTGCAGAGTCCGCATTACTGCGGACGCCGCAGCAATCCGCCTGTCGATCTCCTGCTCCATTCTCCCCTCACTTGTGAACAAGACCCCGAGGTACTTGAACTCCTCCACTTGGGGCAGGATATCCTCCTTGACCCGGAGAAGGCACGCCACCTTTTTCCAGTTGAGTACCATGGCCTCAGATTTGGAGGTGCTGATTCTCCTCCCAGCTGCTTTACATGCGGCGGCGAACCGATCCAGTGATCGTTGGAGGTCACAGGCTGATGACGCCAACAGGACCACATCATCTGCAAAGAGCAGAGACTCGATCCTGAGGTCACCAAACCAGACCCCCTCAACACCATGACTGCACCTAGAAATTCTGTCCATAAAAGTTATGAACAGAATTGGTGACAAAGGGCAGCCCTGGCGGAGACCAACCCTCACTGGAAACGAGTTCGACTTACTGCCAGTAATGTGGCCAAAATTCTGACACCGATCGTACAGGGAGTGGACGACCCATATCAGGGGGCCCGGCACCCCATTCTCCCCCCATAGGACCCCCCGAGGGACACGGTCGAATGCCTTCTCCAAGTCCACAAAACACATGTGGACTGGTTGGGCAAACTCACATGCACCCTCAAAGACCCTGCTGAGGGTGTAGAGCTGGTCCACCGTTCCACGCCCAGGATGAAAACCACATTGCTCCTCCTGAATCCGAGGTTCAACTATCCGGCGGAACCTCCTCTCCAGTACCCCTGAATAGACCTTACCAGGGAGGCTGAGAAGTGTGTGATCCCCCTATAGTTGGAACACACCTTCCGGTCCCCCTTCTTAAAAAGAGGGACTACCACCCCGGTCTGCCAATCCAGCGGCACCGCCCCCAATGTCCACGCAATGTTGCAGAGTCGAGTCAACCACAACAGCCCTACAACATCCAGAGCCTTAAGGTACTCCGGGCGGATCTCATCCACCCCCGGGGCCTTGCCAACGAGGAGTTTTTTGACTACCTCGGCAACTTCAGCCCCGGAGATACGAGAGCCTGTTCCCAGGTCCCCAGGCCCTTCTTCCTCACTGGAAGGCGCGTTGGTGGGATTAAGGAGGTCCTCGAAGTATTCCTTCCACCGATCCACAACATCCCAAGTTGAGGTCAGCAGCACACCATCGCAACTATACACAGTGTTGACAGTGCACAGCTTCCCCTTCCTCAGACGCTGGATGGTGGTCCATAACCTTTTCGAAGCCATCCGGAAGTCGTTCTCCATGGCCTCACCGAACTCTTCCCATGCCCGGGTCTTTGCCTCGGTAACCGCTGTAGCTGAACTCCGCTTGGCCTGCCGGTACCTATCTACTGCCTCAGGAGTCCCACAGGTCAGTAAGGCCCGATACGACTCCTTCTTCAGCCTGACGGCATCCTTCACCGCTGGTGTCCACCAGCAGGTTCGGGCATTGCCGCCACGACAGGCACCAACCACCTTGCGGCCACAGCACCGGTCAGCTTCTTCAACAATGGAGGCACGGAACATGGTCCACTCGGACTCAATGTCCCCCACCTCCCCCGGGACACGGTCAAAGCTCTCCTGGAGGTGTGAGTTGAAGCTCCATCTGACAGGAGACTCTGCCAGGTGTTCCCAGCAGACCCTCACAACACGTTTGGGTCTGCCCGGCATCCTTCCCCACCATCGGAGAAAACTCACCACCAGGTGGTGATCAGTTGACAGCTCTGCCCCTCTCTTCACCCGGGTGTCCAGAACATGCGGTCGCAAATCCGATGACACGACCACAAAGTCGATCATCGATCTGCAACCTAAGCGTCCTGGTGCCAAGTGCACATGTGGACGCCTTTATGCCCGAACAAGGTGTTTGTTATGGACAATCTGAGACGAGCACAGAAGTCCAATAACAAAACACCACTCGGGTTCAGATCAGGGGGGCCGTTCTTCCCAATCACACCTCTCCAGGTCACACTGTCATTGTCAACGTGAGCATTGAAGTCACCCAGGAGGACGAGGGAGCCCCCAGAAGGAGCACTCTCCAGCACTCCCTCTAAGGACTCCAAAAAGGGTGATGTTTGGGCCATAAGCACAAACAACAGTCAGGATCCGTCCCCCCATTCGAAGGCAAAGGGAGGCTACCCTCTCATCCACCGGGGTAAACTCCAATATACAGGCACTGAGCTGGGAAGCAACGAGAATTGCCACCCCTGCCCGTCGCCTCACCATCGGCAACTCCAGAGTGGTAGAGAGTCCAACCCCTCCCGAGAAGACTGGTTCCAGAGCCCTTGCTATGCGTTGAGGTGAGGCCGACTATATCTAGTCGGAACACCTCAACCTCACGCATCAGCTCAGGCTCCTTTCCCATCAGAGAGGTGACATTCCATGTCCCTAGAACCAGTTTCTGCAGCCGGGGATCAGACCGCCAAGGTCCCTGCCTTCGGCCGCTACCCAACACACAATGCACCCGCCTCCCTTGGCCCCTCCTGCAGGTGGTGAGCCCACAGGAAGAGCGTCCCATGTTGCCTCTTCGGACTCCATGGGCAGAGGTCCGGCCACCAGGTGCTCGCCAACGTGCC
Organism: Takifugu flavidus; assembly: GCF_003711565.1. Taxonomy (NCBI): domain Eukaryota; kingdom Metazoa; phylum Chordata; class Actinopteri; order Tetraodontiformes; family Tetraodontidae; genus Takifugu; species Takifugu flavidus. The sequence goes on along the minus strand of NC_079531.1, from coordinate 5,122,284 downwards.
CCGCCCCGAGGCCTGGCTCCAGGAGGGGGCCCCGGTGACCTGCATCCAGGCAAGGGAAACTTGGAACCAATATTGCTTCTCGTCATTAGGGGGTCCTGGGCTACGCTTTGTCTGGTCCCTCACCTAGGACCGGTTTGCCATGGGTGGCCCTACCACAGGCATAAAGCCCCAGACAACGGAGCTCCTAGGATCATTGGGACACGCAAACCCCTCCACCACGATAAGATGGTAGCCCAGGAGGGGTTAACACGGTAGTATTAAGTTAAAGCCCCCCGTGTTTGATTTTAAAGAATTTGTCGCGAAGAACGTGGTTCTAAAGACATTGATAATTATTTAATGCGAATTGTCCCCATCTGCTGGTTGGATGACAACTTACATTGACCGCAATTTGGGAGAAAAGAACGAATTGAGTGTGACAAAAGCTCCAGCTGTGAATGACGCCCCGCCGCTACACGTGACTCTTTTAAAGGTAAGAGGTGATTCCGTCTGTTCATTCTCAGTCCGAGGTTGAGCTTGAAGTTGCTAGCTGGACACGGAACCCGACGTTTAACCGATGACGACTTATTCCGCCGCCTTACCTCCTTTGTGGAAGGACTGTTTTCTCATAAAGCTGATGCGCAACTTTCTGCCGGTTGGTTTCAAGCAAGAATTCAAAGAACTGTTCAGACTGGCCGCACCAGCCGTGAGTAAGATTGATAAATTCAAACATGAAATCCTCGACTTTCCTGCTGACAGTGACACGAGTTGAAGGTGTAATCAGTGACGTGCGGTGAGGTTCATGGCTGGTGAGGCAAGAGTCCTCAAGAGTCAGATTTACGATTGTAAGAATTGAAATAAGCATCTTATTTCACCATTTTTCCAACAGCATAAAACTACTGATACTGCTTCATATCTCATCAGCATTCTTTCAATTACACTCACAAACCAACACAACAAACACACAGGAACATATTTGTCCAATAAATAACTTTATTTTATAGCTATGAATAGAGCACCCATCTTGTGTTTCAAGAAATTCATATATACTGTAAACAAATTAAAGTGCAGAGATGTGTGCCGCACAAATTTAATTTTGACCAACAGTAAAAAATTCTGTTATTTTTCAAACTTTAAATTCTGGTGCTTCAAGCTTGCGTACGCACCCTTGAGTTGAGGCAGAGTGCTGCCTGAATCACCTGCTGACTTCTCTGCACTTTATTATGCGATCAGCAGGAATAGTTCTCTCACACATGCATAAGAGACTCCAGAAAGTCATGGTGTATAACAACTATTTCTGTAAAGTTCACATTAGCGATATGCTCAGGAACAAAAACTGGCACACATCATGCAACCCAGTTCGGATTGGATCATGCAGTCAGATGTGAGGCACAATTCGCCCCTGCCTCACCCGGGGTTTCTGCCCTGGATTTGATCGGAAAAACTCAAATTCGGCATTTTTTACTCAATAAAATGGCGCAAATGTGTAGTCATACTCCAAATGCATTTTCAATACATATCAGAGGGAAATATTAATATTTATTCATGTACACTTAATTTTTTCTTTTTTTGGTCAGACCGCAAGTCACTGAGGTGTAATGTGCTATGGGTATGATCAACTCGTAAATCTAAAAACACAACACACCAGATAAAGGAGATGGCATTTCCCTCCCCCATGCTTTGGTACATATTTGTACTACTTTAACATTAAAACGCACTGAACAGTTATAACTGACTGTCCCGAGGCGTTTGCCTACCTTTGCTTGTGTTGATAAAGATTGTGGTGGATTCAGCTGTAAAATCAAAAGTCATAAATGATGTTAGAGGTGGTGATGTCAACTTAGTTTGGGAGTAGGGGCACCACGGTCACCATTGGTAACCATTGGCAACGCTAAAGGTCGCCAGAGAGCCTTCTCCACAGCCTATGTGCCTGAATGAGTCAGCAGACTGACCAACAAAGTGACATTATGGTATCAATACGATGTAGCAAATGTGCCAGTTCTTAGAAAATTGCAGCAGGACAACCAATAAACTGCTCCCTATCTGCTCCTGCCACTGATAACTTGTTTACCTCCCCACAGACTATTGGCCAGCTCATGAGTTTGTCATTGGGATTGGTCAGCACTGTGTTCTGTGGCCACCTGGGGAGGGTGGAACTGGCGTCGGTGTCTTTGGCCATATCAGTGAGTAGAATCAAGACACCAGGGATAAGTTGGTGTTTTCTGTCAGGTTGTGTTTATGCACGTACGGGTTGTATTCTGTATTGGCAGGTAATCAGCGTCACAGGTATATCGGTTGGCTTCGGTCTGTCGTCGGCCTGCGACACGCTGATATCTCAGGTAGGGTTTCAAACCGAAGTCTAAAAAGCTTCCCCGGGTTTCTGAAACAATGGAACCGCTGTGGTTTCAGACGTTCGGGAGCTGTAACTTGCAGAGGGTGGGCACCATTCTGCAGCGGGGCGTGCTCATCCTCCTGCTGGCCTGTTGCCCCTGCTGGGCCATCCTCGTCAACACAGAGGTCATTCTGCTGGCGGTCAAACAAGAACCGGAGGTGGCCAGGTCAGTTGCCACGGCAACGCGTCCTTTCTTTCTTAAATGCATTTCCCCCCTGTGTTGATGATGTTCTCCTCAGGATGGCTCAGTTGTACGTGAAGATCTTCATGCCGGCGCTTCCTGTGAGTACAGTCAAATGTCTGAGTACTGATATTCCCTGTGTGGACTGTCCTACAGGTGCTTTACTGCTGCTTTTTTCCCCATCTTTACTCCAGGCTACTTTCATGTATTCTTTGCAAACAAAGTACCTGCAAAACCAGGTAACTGGGACCATTAACGGGCAAATAGATCAACCAAGGAGTAAATACTCTGCTGTTGATTTTAATACCGTGCATCAACTTCAAGAGTAACAGCGTTTCCCTTTCTCAGGGCATCATTTGGCCTGAGGTCATCACAGGACTTGTGGTCAACCTCATCAATGCTCTCCTCAACTACATTTTCATATTCCTGTTAAACATGGGCTTGGCGTGAGTATCTGCAGGTTCACTCGCAGCACCGCGGTTCGACTCACCTGGCCGATCTTTGGTAAATTCTGTTTTGCAGGGGTTCTGCCATCGCCAACGCCCTCTCCCAGGCCTCGCTGGCGACGATCCTCTTTTGTTACATTATTTGGAAGGGTCTTCACAAGGCCACCTGGGCAGGTGAGCATGCAGATTCACCAGGGAATGTGGGTGATGATGAGTCAAAAAGTCTGGATTGATTGACCCCCTCCCACCAAGGCTGGTCCAAAGCTTGCCTCCAGGACTGGGGCTCCTACGTCAACTTGGCCATCCCTAGTATGGCCATGATGTGCATCGAGATGTGGACTTATGAGATTGGGGGCTTTCTGGCAGGTACCCTCCTCCCCCCATGTCCTCTTTGTGTTTTTAAAAAGATGCCTGCCTGAAATGACACCTCTCTTATCACCAACAGGGCTCATAAATGAGGTGGAACTTGGAGCTCAGTCGGTCATATTTCAACTAGCCAACATAGCCGTCATGGTAATTTTCCCTCGTGCGAGTTTTTCCTGCGCCACAGGCAGTAACAGGCAGACTTTAACGCTCCAATCTCATCAGTTTCCTTTAGGTTTCAGCATTGCCGGCAACATCCGAGTGGGAAACTCATTGGGGTCCAAAAACACCGAGCAGGCCAGGCTGTCGGCAAAATCTGCCACGCTGTGTGCTGGTGGGTGCGCTTCACAATGGGCCATGGCCGTTCGTTCGTCAGTGCGGGAGCTTCATTTCTTCATTTTATTCTACTTTCTGCCTCAGTCTCAATCTCCATATGTTTGGCGACAGTCATCGGGGCCTCCAAGGACTACATCGCTTACTTGTTTACAAATGACGAGTGAGTACAGCCCCCCCGACGGTGCGCTCTGGAGATGATTAAAGCTGAGTTTTAGCATTCTTCCTCCCCCCAGGCAAATCAGGAAAAGGGTTGCTGAGGTCGTCGGTTTTTACCCTCCCTTTATCATCTTTGATGCCATATCGGTGAGCAACCAGATAACTGCAGTTATTGTTAGAATATTTGTTGTTTCCGTCGAGGCCAACAGCATCTCTCTGATGCTTGTGTGGCCAGGCCACCGTTGGGGGCATCATGAGAGGAGCAGGTAAACAGAAAGTTGGAGCCATTTGCAACATTTTGGGATTTTACGGACTTGGTTTACCCATGGGGACGTCACTGATGTTTGCAGCCAAGTTGGGAATCACGGGTGAGATGGTTTTTTTAACCCTTGTGTCCCCGACTCGACTCCCCCCACAAACGTCCTCTGCGTCTCCTCCAGGGTTGTGGATAGGTTTGCTCACCTGCATGTTCCTGCAGACTTCCTTTCTGATGTCCTACCTGTTGAGGCTGAACTGGAAGAAAATTACAGAAGAGGTTAGTTTGGGAAAATTGAGAATATGTTTTTTAAAAAATAGAATTTAAAAGTAAGACACGTTCTTCCAGGCTCAGATCAGAGTGGGAAACGTCACAGAACCAAGTAAGAAAATCTGAACGACTAAAGCTGTTTCATGCTTATCAGGGGTCATTTACAAAGTACAAATTAATTATATCTTTGTTTTAAAGAAAAAAAGCTCACAATATTTATAATTTTGCTTCAAAAAAGTGATGTCATCCAAAGTGGATGACTCTGAAGACTCGCAGGATCTGGATGAGACTGAAGAAGCAGCATTGATGCCAAACCGGGAGCAGATGTCCCACAGGTCTCTTGTCCTGCGGAGGGGCCTGGTTCTGGCTTTAATGCTCTTAATCCTGGCTTTTGGGATCGTTTTAAACCTGACCATAATGAAACTCATTACCTGAAGATGGAGAGTGCTTTGATGGTCTCGAATGAGGCACATCCCACCAAATCTTGGTCTCTGGCAAGATGAGAAAATAACAAAAACTCATCTCCTCATCTGACAAGGACATAAGAGAGTCCACCACCACAGAATCAGCCCTGTAGTGGCCAAGTGTCATCTGTCCACCCCTAGTCACTGCAATGCCATCATGGCGATTTGTCTTCCCGGCAATTTGTGTTCCCGAATGTAACTCGTTGAATGAATGTGAAACTTAATAATAATTGAATAAAGCTGCCATGGGGAATTGAGACATTGTAACCATCAGGCTCAGTTATTTTGCTCTCTGGAATATAGAGAATATCATCAATTACATTCAAATCATGCATTATACAAGGAGCATAAACAAAACAGCCGGTTGGTTCCACTCCTGTGATTCCCCACACCAACCTATAGAGAGAGCAAGACATCCGTTTATTGTCTGGAGCCTGCAGGAGGCAGGAAATTGTGTTGATTCTGGACGAAAAAAGGAGGGAAAACTTTGGCCATTGGTTAATTAGGTTATGTGCTTTTGCTTTCACATTACATTGCTGTATCTATTTCCCTGCCTTTATCAGTGGAAACAGGCATTTCAGGCATAGTTGTCGGGCCTTTTTACTTACACTGAAACAAAGAGATATGCAGTCAATGCACATATAGTCTTGTCGGTAATATAAAAACCTCAGGACCTCTGACAAACCAGGCCCTTCCCAGAGACAACTCTGTCCTCTAGTGGCCCAACCAGAGACCTGACTTGAACCGGACTGACCGCCATCCCCCAGACAGAGCACGACAGATCTTAAAACATCTCCAAATCCAGGTTTAAAGAGCTTGTGGTAGACAGGTTAACTCCAGGTCTGTGGGACAATTAAAATGTCAGAAGGTTTTAAAGAGGGTAACAAGCAGTTGTTTGGAAATGGCATTTCAGATCACTGTGATCTTTTAGTCTAAATAAGGAGGAAGGAGGCATTTGTGTCAGTTTCAGACTGAGCCCAGCTGCCTCCTCCTGCAAATGCCTGCACAGGACCTCAGCTGAACTCAGGGGATTGTAAAGCTCGTCATTGTCAAGTAGGCAAGAACAGAGACACATGCGTGCCTACCCGCTTAAATGGTGGGTTTAGGAAGGTCCAAAGGTGCATCTGTTGTGTGCTGGGCTTAAGGGGGGTAGGAAAAGGCTGAACAAAGGCTTGTGGGGAGCAGCCTGCCACCTACCACAGACATCTACACAATTGGATGCAGGCAAAAGGCCACCGGTATCACCAAAGACACCACCCAACCACTAAGCAGAGAGGCCCAGACTTCCTTCTCCCCAGTTACTTCTTCCAGCTCATCCGGAGGGATCCCCAGGCGTTCCCAGGCCAGTCGAGAGACATCGTCTCTGCAATGTGTCCTGGGTCTTCCCGGGGGCCTCCTAACGGAGGGACATGCCCTGAACACCTCACCAGGGAGGTGTACAGGGGGCATCCTAACTAGATGCCCAAGCCACCTCATCTGGCTCCTCTCAATGCGGAGGAGCACCGGCTCTACTCCGAGCTTCTCCCAGATGGCAGAGTTTCTCACCCTATCTCTAAGGGAGAGCCCAGCCACCCTACGGAGGAAGCTCATTTCAGGCGCTTGTACCTGTGATCTTGTTCATTCGGTCATTACCCAAAGCTCATGACCATAGGTGAGGGCAGTAATGAAGATCGACCGGTAAATCGAGAGCTTCACCTTTTGGCTCAGCTCTCTCTTCACCACAACAGACTGGTGCAGAGTCCGCATTACTGCGGACGCCGCAGCAATCCGCCTGTCGATCTCCTGCTCCATTCTCCCCTCACTTGTGAACAAGACCCCGAGGTACTTGAACTCCTCCACTTGGGGCAGGATATCCTCCTTGACCCGGAGAAGGCATGCCACCTTTTTCCAGTTGAGTACCATGGCCTCAGATTTGGAGGTGCTGATTCTCCTCCCAGCTGCTTTACATGCGGCGGCGAACCGATCCAGTGATCGTTGGAGGTCACAGGCTGATGACGCCAACAGGACCACATCATCTGCAAAGAGCAGAGACTCGATCCTGAGGTCACCAAACCAGACCCCCTCAACACCATGACTGCACCTAGAAATTCTGTCCATAAAAGTTATGAACAGAATTGGTGACAAAGGGCAGCCCTGGCGGAGACCAACCCTCACTGGAAACGAGTTCGACTTACTGCCAGTAATGTGGCCAAAACTCTGACACCGATCGTACAGGGAGTGGACGACCCATATCAGGGGGCCCGGCACCCCATTCTCCCCCCATAGGACCCCCCGAGGGACACGGTCGAATGCCTTCTCCAAGTCCACAAAACACATGTGGACTGGTTGGGCAAACTCACATGCACCCTCAAAGACCCTGCTGAGGGTGTAGAGCTGGTCCACCGTTCCACGCCCAGGACGAAAACCACATTGCTCCTCCTGAATCTGAGGTTCAACTATCCGGCGGAACCTCCTCTCCAGTACCCCTGAATAGACCTTACCAGGGAGGCTGAGAAGTGTGATCCCCCTATAGTTGGAACACACCCTCCGGTCCCCCTTCTTAAAAAGAGGGACTACCACCCCGGTCTGCCAATCCAGCGGCACCGCCCCCAATGTCCATGCAATGTTGCAGAGTCGAGTCAACCACAACAGCCCTACAACATCCAGAGCCTTAAGGTACTCCGGGCGGATCTCATCCACCCCCGGGGCCTTGCCACCGAGGAGTTTTTTGACTACCTCGGCAACTTCAGCCCCGGAGATACGAGAGCCTGTTCCCAGGTCCCCAGGCCCTTCTTCCTCACAGGCCCTTCCCAGAGACAACTCTGTCCTCTAGTGGCCCAACCAGAGACCTGACTTGAACCGGACTGACCGCCATCCCCCAGACAGAGCACGACAGATCTTAAAACATCTCCAAATCCAGGTTTAAAGAGCTTGTGGTAGACAGGTTAACTCCAGGTCTGTGGGACAATTAAAATGTCAGAAGGTTTTAAAGAGGGTAACAAGCAGTTGTTTGGAAATGGCATTTCAGATCACTGTGATCTTTTAGTCTAAATAAGGAGGAAGGAGGCATTTGTGTCATTACAGTGGCTTTCTCTTTGCTGCCAGTCCACCACCCACTTATTACCCAATTGGAGTGCGCTGGTATCCATGCTGGTGTGCATTGGTGTCAGTTTCAGACTGAGCCCAGCTGCCTCCTCCTGCAAATGCCTGCACAGGACCTCAGCTGAACTCAGGGGATTGTAAAGCTCCTCATTGTCAAGTAGGCAAGAACAGAGACACATGCGTGCCTACCCGCTTAAATGGTGGGTTTTTCATGGATGCGAAGGCTTTCTCAAGCAACAACAGATTCCACCTTTTCTGTATCGGTTACATGTGAGCACAATGTGCAGCCTGTCTGATACGCTCGGCTCCTGCTGGTGTGCAGAGATGGTCACAGCGAGTGTTCCGGGGATCATGTTAAACTCAGAGCAGGAGTCAACAGGTTAGCTCTGAAAGATTCCTGAGAGGACAGAAGGCCTTTTCTTTTTGCTCTTTGCAGCAAAGGCTGAGCTGCCATAACAACAACAGTGACCTGACATACATGAACGTGCATGGAGCCACTCGCAGGCACGCAGAGACCTGGCTGCAGGCACAAAGGTTCAAACTCACACGCGCCCAGAAAATTCAGGGTTGCTTTTCCATGCACCAATGACCCCCCCAGAGTGTGTGGAGGGGCACGAAGGATCTACAACCTTTCCTGCCTGGTTAAGAAGGTCCAAAGGTGCATCTGTTCTGTGCTGGGCTTATGGGGGGTAGGAAAAGGCTGAACAAAGGCTTGTGGGGACCAGCCTCCCACCTACCACAGACATCTGCACAATTAGATGCAGGCAAAAGGCCACCGGTATCACCAAAGACACCCCCCACCCTGCACGTTCACCCTTCCTTTCTCTCCCCTCAGGCAGGAGGATGTGGAGCATCAAGCGGGGCCAATAAGGTGGAGGATTAGCTGCTTTCCACACAGTGTTCGTGCACTAAGGTTGGGTTGTTCTTTAGTTTCCATCTGGTTTTCCAACCCCAATTTTTAAAAATCTTATTGTGTGCCCTGATTATTTTAATATTTCATGTCACTTTCTCTCTCTCTCTCTCTTTCTTTTAGCATATTATTTCTATCAGCTGAGCATTTTCTAGAGAAATTCTGAAAAAATTAGATTTTTGTTTTCAGGAAGTGGCATGAATATCTGTCTAAATCTATTTAACAGTAAAAGTAATTATTTCCTAATAGTTATTATTAGATATTTATCATCAAAAATGCAAATTGCACACTGTAGCATTCATTGTACATTTTACGCACATGTCCTGCCTCAAAGCATTCTCTGAACTTTGAATTTGCTGCTCGTGTTCATGTATGTGTGCAGACAAATTATTGCACAACAAACACGTCATGTCCCAACATACCATTCACATCACACATTGAGATGAAGGATTCATATGGAGGATTCTTTTCACATCACTTAGAAGCACAATAGCATCGCTGTGGTTCTAGCTGCCTTGCCTCTATGGTATGCTTTTGGACCCCAGGCTCATCCTTTTTAGGGTAGAAAATAATTTTTTTCTTTTGCACAGCTATTTTGCATGTAGTGCATGTACTCAAAAACAGCAAAGCGTGAATCATCAGACTACACAACCACAGTTCTCGTGTCCTTTGCATCACTTGACTCACAAAAAGGACATCTTAAGTGTAATAAGTAGTTAAAGCTCTTCCATCCTGCTAGTGTGTCTTCATTTCAGAACTTTCTTGGTAGATTGTTTTGATGAAAGGTTTTGTTGGTCCCCTTCTGGGCTACCACCTTATCGTGTTGGAGGGGTTTGCATGTCCCAGTGATCCTTGGAGCTCCATTGTCTGGGGCTTTATGCCCCTGGTAGGGCCACCCATGGCAAACAGTTCCTAGGTGAGGGATCAGACAAAGCGTAGCCCAGGACCCCCTAATGAAGATAAATAACATTGGTCTCAAGTTTCCCTTGCCCAGATGCGGGTCACCGGGGCCCCCTCCTAAGCCAGGCCTGGGGGTGGGGCACGTTGGCGAGCGCCTGGTGGCCGGACCTCTGCCCATGGAGTCTGGCCGGGCACAGCCCGAAGAGGCAACATGGGACCCCATTCCTGTGGGCTCACCACCTGCAGGAAGGGCCAAGGGGGTCGGGTGCATTGTGTTTTGGGTAGCGGCCGAAGACAGGGAACTTGGCGGTCTGATCTCTGGCTGCATAACGTGGCTCTAGGGACATGGAATGTCACCTCTCTGGTGGGAAAGGAGCCTGAGTTTGTGCGCGAGGTTGAGAAGTTCCGACTAGATATAGTTGGCCTCACCTCGACGCACAGCAAGGGCTCTGGGACCAGTCTTCTCGAGAGGGGTTGGACTCTCTACCACTCTGGAGTTGCCGATGGTGAGAGGCAATGGGCAGGGGTGGCAATTCTCATTGCTTCCCAGCTCAGTGCCTGAATATTGGAGTTTACCCCGGTGGATTAGAGGGTAGCCTCCCTTCACCTTCGGGTGGGGGGACGGATCCTGACTGTTGTTTGTGCTTATGGCCCAAACAGCAGTTCAGCGTATCCACCCTTTTTGGAGTCCTTAGAGGGAGCGCTGGAGAGTGCTCCTTCTGGGGGCTCCCTCGTCCTCCTGGGTGACTTCAATGCTCACGTTGACAATGACAGTATGGAGAGGTGTGATTGGGAAGAACGGCCCCCCTGATCTGAACCCGAGTGGTGTTTTGTTATTGGACTTCTGTGCTCGTCTCAGATTGTCCATAACAAACACCTTGTTCGGGCATAAAGGCGTCCACATGTGCACTTGGCACCAGGACGCCTTAGGCCGCAGATTGATGATCGACTTTGTGGTCGTGTCATCGGATTTGCGGCCGCATGTTCTGGACACTCGGGTGAAGAGAGATGCGGAGCTGTCAACTGATCACCACCTGGTGGTGAGTTGGCTCCGATGGTGGGGGGAGGGGGGGCTGGAGAGACCCGGCAGGCCCAAACGTGTTGTGAGGGTCTGCTGGGAACACCTGGCAGAGTCTCCTGTCAGAAGGAGCTTCAACTCACACCTGCGTGTGCTGCAGAGTGCTCACATTTAATGCATTTCCTTACAGGCAACATTGATGATGTTCAGATCTCTGCAACATGGGGTGAGCTTGCTTCCCCTTTAAAGTCTGTTCTGAAATACATTTTCATATGTTAATGCACTGTTAGTTCAGAACTGCTGGCAGAAGTTTTCGATGGACAACAAAGCTCAACAACCTCAGTCTTTATAATTACTTGAATCATTAGGAAAAATCTCGGGAACCCCATTGGTTTTCGTATAGTCCTTACCATTTTAAAAGTGACAGTGTGGTTAAGATGAAATACAAATTTATATATAACAAGATACAATGTTTCAAGCCTCAGTTTAACGCGGTAGTATGAAGTCAAAGCCATCCGTGTTTGATTTTAAAGAATTTGTCGTGAAGAACGTGGTTCAGGCCATGTTTATAATTATTTGATGCGAATTGTCCCCATCTGCTGGTTGGATGACAACTTACACTGAACCGCAACTTCGGAGAGAAGAACGAATTGAGTGTGACAAAAACTCCAGCTGTGAATGACGCCCCGCCGCTACACGTGACTCTTTTAAAGGTAAGAGGTGATTCTGTCTGTTCATTCTCAGTCCGAGGTTGAGCTTGAAGTCGTCAGCTGGACACGGAACCCGACGTTTAACCGATGGCGACTTATTCCGCCGCCTTACCTCCTTCGTGGAAGGACTGTTTTCTCATAAAGCTGATGCGAAACTTTCTGCCGGTTGGTTTCAAGCAAGAATTCAAAGAACTGTTCAGACTGGCCGCACCAGCCGTGAGTAAGATTGATAAGTTCAAACATGAAATCCTCGACTTTCCTGCTGACAGTGACGTGCGGTGAGGTTCATGGCTGGTGAGGCAAGAGTCCTCAAGACTCAGATTTACGATTGTAATAACTGAAAAAAGCATCTTATTTCACCATTTTTCCAACAGCATAAAACTACTGATAATGTTTCATATCCCATCAGCATTCCTCTTTCAATTACACTCACAAACCAACACAAACATATGCACAGGAACATATTTGTTTACATACTTTATTTTATAGCTATGAAGAGAGCATCCATCTTGTGTTTTAAGAAATTCATATATACTGTAAACAAATTAAAGTGCAGAGATGTGTGCCGCACAAATTTATTTTTGACCAACAGTAAAAAATTCTGTTATTTTTCAAACTTTAAATTCTGGTGCTTCAAGCTTGCGTACGCCCCCTTGAGTTGAGGCAGAGTGCTGCCTGAATCACCTGCTGACTTCTCTGCACTTTATTATGCGATCAGCAGGAATAGTTCTCTCACACATGCATAAGAGACTCCAGAAAGTCATGGTGTATAACAACTATTTCTGTAAAGTTCACATTCGCGATATGCTGAGGAACAAAAACTGGCACACATCATGCAACCCAGTTCGGATTGGATCATGCAGTCAGATGTGAGGCACAATTCGCCCCTGACTCACCCAGGGTTTCTGCCCTGGATGTGATCGGAAAAACTCAAATTCGGCATTTTTTACTCAATAAAATGGCAGAAATGTGTAGTCATACTCCAAATGCATTTTCAACACATATCAGAGGGAAATATTAATATTTATTCATGTACACTTAATTTTTTCTTTTTTTGGTCAGACCGCAAGTCACTGAGGTGTAATGTGCTATGGGTGTGATCAACTCGTAAATCTAAAAACACAACACGCCAGATAAAGGAGATGGCATTTCCCTCCCCCATGCTTTGGTACATATTTGTACTACTTTAACATCAAAACGCACGGAACAGTTATTATAACTGACTGTCCCGAGGCGTTTGCCTACCTTTGCGTTTGTCGATTAAGATTGTGGTGGATTCAGCTGTAAAATCAAAAGTCATAAATTATGTTAGAGGTGGTGATGTCAACTTAGTTTAGGAGTAAGGGCACAAGAGTCACCATTGGTAACCATTGGCAACGCTAAAGGTCGCCATAGAAGGCTCTCTGGTGACCTTTAGTGTTGCCAATGGTTACCAATGGTGACCACTGGCAACGCTAAAGGTCACCAGAGAGCCTTCTCCAGAGCCTATGTGCCTGAATGAGTCAGCAGACTGACCAACAAAGTGACATTATGGTATCTATACGATGTAGCAAATGTGCCAGTTCTTAGAAAATTGGAACAGGACAACCAATAAACTGCTCCCTATCTGCTCCTGATAACTTGTTCGCCTCCCCACAGACTATTGGCCAGCTCATGAGTTTGTCATTGGGATTGGTCAGCACTGTGTTCTGTGGCCACCTGGGGAGGGTGGAACTGGCATCGGTGTCTTTGGCCATATCAGTGAGTAGAACCAAGGCACCAGGGATAAGTTGGTGTTTTCTGTCAGGTTGTGTTCATGCACGTACGGGTTTTATTCTGTATTGGCAGGTAATCAATGTCACGGGTATATCGGTTGGCTTCGGTCTGTCGTCGGCCTGCGACACACTGATATCTCAGGTAGGGTTTCAAACCGAAGTCTAAAAAGCTTCTCCGGGTTTCTGAAACAATGGAACCGCTGTGGTTTCAGACGTTTGGGAGCTGTAACGTGCAGAGGGTGGGTACCATTCTGCAGCGGGGCGTGCTCATCCTCCTGCTGGCCTGTTGCCCCTGCTGGGCCATCCTCGTCAACACAGAGGTCATTCTGCTGGCGGTCAAACAAGAACCGGAGGTGGCCAGGTCAGTTGCCACGGCAACGCGTCCTTTCTTTCTTAAATGCATTTCCCCCCTGTGTTGATGATGTTCTCCTCAGGATGACTCAGTTGTACGTGAAGATCTTTATGCCGGCGCTTCCTGTGAGTACAGTCAAATGTCTGAGTACTGATATTCCCTGTGTGGACTGTCCTACGGGTGATTTACTGCTGCTTTTTTCCCCATCTTTACTCCAGGCTACTTTCATGTATTCTTTGCAAACAAAGTTCCTGCAAAACCAGGTAACTGGGACTATTAATGGGCAAATAGATCAACCAAGGAGCAAATACTCTGCTGTTGATTTTAATACCGTGCATCAGCTTCAAGAGTAACAGCGTTTCCCTTTCTCAGGGTATCATTTGGCCTGAGGTCATCACAGGACTTGTGGTGAACCTCATCAATGCGCTCCTCAACTACATTTTCATATTCCTGTTAAACATGGGCTTGGCGTGAGTATCTGCAGGTTCACTCGCAGCACCGCGGTTCGACTCACCTGGCCGATCTTTGGTAAATTCTGTTTTGCAGGGGTTCCGCCATCGCCAATTCCCTCTCCCAGGCGTCGCTGGCTATGATCCTCTATTGTTACATTATTTGGAAGGGTCTTCACAAGGCCACCTGGGCAGGTGAGCATGCAGATTCGCCAGGGAATGTGGGTGATGATGATTAAAGAGTCACAAAGTCTGGATTGATTGACCCCCCTCCCACCCAGGCTGGTCCAAAGCTTGCCTCCAGGACTGGGGCTCCTATGTCAACTTGGCCATCTCCAGTATGGCCATGATGTGCGTCGAGTCGTGGACCTATGAGATTGGGGGCTTTCTGGCAGGTACCCTCCTCCCCCCATGTCCTCTTTGTGTTTTTAAAAAGATGCCTGCATGAAATGACACCTCTTATCACCAACAGGGCTCATAAACGAGGTGGAACTTGGAGCTCAGTCGGTCATATTTCAACTAGCCAACATAGCCATCGTGGTAATTTTCCCTCGTGCGAGTTTTTCCTGTGCCACAGGCAGTAACAGGCAGGCTTTAACGCTCCAGTCTCATCAGTTTCCTTTAGGTTTCAGCATTGCCGGCAACATCCGAGTGGGAAACTCATTGGGGGCCAAAAACACCGAGCAGGCCAGGCTGTCGGCAAAATCTGCCACGCTGTGTGCTGGTGGGTGCGCTTCACAATGGGCCATGGCCGTTCGTTCGTCAGTGCGGGAGCTTCATTTCTTCATTTTATTCTACTTTCTGCCTCAGTCTCAATCTCCATATGTTTGGCGACAGTCATCGGGGCCTCCAAGGACTACATCGCTTACTTGTTTACAAATGACGAGTGAGTACAGCCCCCCCGACGGTGCGCTCTGGAGGCAATTAAGGCTGAGTTTTAGTATTCTTCCTTCCCCCAGGCAAATCAGGAAAAGGGCTGCCGATGTCGCCAGTTTTTACCCTCCCTTTATCATCTTCGATGCCATATCGGTGAGCAACCAGATAACGGCAGTTATTTTTAGAATATTTGTTGTTTCCGTCGAGGCCAACAGCATCTCTCTGGTGCTTGTGTGGTCAGGCCACCGTTGGGGGCATCATGAGAGGAGCAGGTAAACAGAAAGTTGGAGCCATTTGCAACATTTTGGGATATTACGGACTTGGTTTACCCATGGGGACGTCACTGATGTTTGCAGCCAAGTTGGGAATCACGGGTGAGATGGTTTTTTTTAACCCTTGTGTCCCCGAGTCGACTCCCCCCACAAACGTCCTCTGCGTCTCCTCCAGGGTTGTGGATAGGTTTGCTCACCTGCATGTTCCTGCAGACCTCCTTTCTGATGTCCTATATGTTGAGGCTGAACTGGAAGAAAATTACAGAAGAGGTTAGTTTGGGAAAATTGAGAATGTATTTTTTTTTTTTTTTTATGGAATTTAAAAGTAAGACACTTTCTTCCAGGCTCAGATCAGAGTGGGAAACGTCACAGAACCAAGTAAGAAAATCTGAACAACTAAAGCTGTTTCATGCTTGTCAGGGGTCACTTACAAAGTACAAATTAATTATATATATATATAAAAGCTCACAATGTATAATTTTGCTTCAAAAAAAGTGATGTCATCCAAAGTGGATGACTCTGAAGACTCGCAGGATCTGGATGAGACTGAAGAAGCCGCATTGATGCCAAACCGGGAGCAGATGTCCCACAGGTCTCTCGTCCTGCGGAGGGGCCTGGTTCTGGTTTTAATGCTCTTCATCCTGGCTTTCGGGATCATTTTAAACCTGACCATAATGAAACTCATTACCTGAAGATGGTAATGAGACACATCCCACCAAATCTTGGTCTCTGGCAAGATAGGAAAAAAAAACTCGTCTCCTCATCTGACAAGGACATGAGAGAGTCCACCACCACAGAATCAGCCCTGTGGTGGCCAAGTGTCATATGTCCACCCCTAGTCACTGCAATGCCACCATGGCAATTTGTGTTCCCGAATGTAACTCGTTGAATGAATGTGAAACTTAATAATAATTAAATAAAGCTGCCATGGGGAATTGAGACATTGTAACCATCAGGCTCGGTTATTTTGCCATAAATTGTCTCTGGAATATAGAGAATATCATCAATTACATTCAAATCATGCATTATACAAGGAACATAAACTAAACAGCTGGTTGGTTCCACTCCTGTGATTCCCCACACTGACCTATAGAGAGCAAGACTTCCGTTTATTGTCTGGAGCCTGCAGGAGGCAGGAAAGTGTGTTGATTCTGGACGAAAAAAGGAGGGAAAACTTTGGCCATTGGGAAATTCGGTTACGTGCTTTTGCTTTCACATTACATTGCTGTATCTATTTCCCTGCCTTTCTCAGTGGAAACAGGCATTTCAGGCGCAGTTGTCGGGCCTTTTTACTTACACTGAAACAAAGAGATATGCAGTCAATGCACATATAGTCTTGTCGGTAATATAAAAACCTCAGGACCTCTGACAAACCAGGAGTGTCCCAGAGACAACTCTGTCCTCTAGTGGCCCAACCAGAGACCTGACTTGAACTGGACTGACCGCCATCCCCCAGACAGAGCACAACAGATCTTAAAACATCTCCAAATCCAGGTTTAAAGAGCTTATGGCAGACAGGTTAACTCCAGGTCTGTGGGACAATTAAAATGTCAGAAGGTTTTAAAGAGGGTAACAAGCAGTTGTTTGGAAATGGCATTTCAGATCACTGTGATCTTTTAGTCTAAATAAGGAGGAAGGAGGCATTTGTGTCATTACAGTGGCTTTCTCTTTCTTTTCTGCCAGTCCACCACCCACTTATTACTTATTGGAGTGCACTGGTATCCATGCTGGTGTGCATAGGTGTCAGTTTCAGACTGAGCCCAGCTGCCTCCTCCTGCAAACGCCTGCGCAGGACCTCGGCTGAACTCAGGGGATTCTAAAGCTCCTCAATGTCAAGTAGGCAAGAACAGAGACACATGCGTGCCTACCCGCTTAAATGGTGGGTTTTCGTGGATGCGAAGGCTTTCTCAAGCAACAACAGATTCCACCTTTTCTGTATCGGTTACATGTGAGCACAATGTGCAGCCTGTCTGATACGCTCGGCTCCTGCTGGTGTGCAGAGATGGTCACAGCGAGTGTTCCGGGGATCATGTTAAACTCAGAGCAGGAGTCAACAGGTTAGCTCTGAAAGATCCTGGAGAGGACAGAAGGCCTTTTCTCTTTGCAGCAAAGGCTGAGCTGCCATAACAACAACAGTGACCTGACATACATGAACGTGCATGGAGCCACTCGCAGGAACGCAGAGAGCTGGCTGCAGGCACAAAGGTTCAAACTCACACGCGGCCAGAAAATTCAGGGTTGCTTTTCCATGCACCAATGACCCCCCCCCCCCCCCCCCCCCCCCCCGAGCGTCTGGACGGGCACGAAGGATCTACAACCCTTCCTGCCTGGTTAAGAAGGTCCAAAGGTGCATCTGTTGTGTGCTGGGCTTAAGAGGGGTAGGAAAAGGCTGAACAAAGGCTTGTGGGGAGCAGCCTGCCACCTACCACAGACATCTACACAATTAGATGCAGGCAAAAGGTCACCAGTATCAGCAATGACACCACCCAAACACTAAGCAGAGAGGCCCAGACTTCCCTCTCCCCAGCTACTTCTTCCAGCTCGTCTGGGGGGGTCTCCAGGTGTTCTCAGACCAGTCGAGAGACATAGTCTCTCCAACGTGTCCTGGGTCTTCCCGGGGGCCTCCTACCAGAGGGACATGCCCTGAACACTTCACCAGGAAGCCATCCATGGGGCATCCTAACTAGATGCCCAAGCCACCTCCGAGCCACTCCGAGCTTCTCCCGGATGGCAGAGCTTCTCACCCTATCTCTAAGGGAGAGCCCAGCCACCATACGGAGGAAGCTCATTTCGGCCGCTTGTACCCATGATTTTGTTCTTTCGGTCATTACCCAAAGCTCATGACCATAGGTGAGGGTAGGAACGAAGATCGACCGGTAAATCGCCTTTTGGCGAAGCTCTCTATTCACCACAACGGACCAGTGCAGAGTCCGCATTACTGTAGACGCAGCACCAATCCGCCTGCTCCATTCTTCCCTCACTGCCATAGGCCCAAACAACAGTCAGGATCCGTCCCCCCACCCGAAGGCGAAGGGAGGCTACCCTCTCATCCACCGGGGTAAACTCCAATATACAGGCACCGAGCTGGGAAGCAACAAGAATTGCCACCCCTGCCCGTCGCCTCACCATCGGCAACTCCAGAGTGGTAGAGAGTCCAACCCCTCCCAAGAAGACTGGTTCCAGAGCCCTTGCTATGTGTCGAGGTGAGGCCGACTATATCTAGTCGGAACACCTCAACCTCACGCATCAGCTCAGGCTCCTTTCCCATCAGAGAGGTGACATTCCATGTCCCTAGAGCCAGTTTCTGCAGCCGGGGATCAGACCGCCAAGTTCCCTGTCTTCGGCCGCTACCCAACACACAATGCACCCGCCTCCCTTGGCCCCTCCTGCAGGTGGTGAGCCCACAGGAAGAGCGTCCCATGTTGCCTCTTTGGACTCCATGGGCAGAGGTCCGGCCACCAGGTGCTCGCCAACGTGCCCCGCCCCGAGGCCTGGCTCCAGGAGGGGGCCCCGGTGACCTGCATCCAGGCAAGGGAAACTTGGAACCAATATTGCTTCTCGTCATTAGGGGGTCCTGGGCTACGCTTTGTCTGGTCCCTCACCTAGGACCGGATTGCCATGGGTGGCCCTATCAGAGGCATAAAGCCACAGACAACGGAGCTCCTAGGATCATTGGGACACGCAAACCCCTCCACCACGATAAGGTGGTAGCCCAGGAGGGGTTAACACGGTAGTATTAAGTTAAAGCCCTCCGTGTTTGATTTTAAAGAATTTGTCGCGAAGAACGTAATTCTGACGACGGTGATAATTATTTGATGCGAATTGTCGCCATCTGCTGGTTGTATGACAACTTACATTGACCGCAATTTGGGAGAAAAGAACGAATTGAGTGTGACAAAAACTCCAGCTGTGAATGACGCCCCGCCGCTACACGTGACTCTTTTTAAGATAAGAGGTGATTCCGTCTGTTCATTCTCAGTCCGAGGTTGAGCTTGAATTCGCCAGCTGGACACGGAACCCGACGTTTAACCGATGGCGACTTATTCCACCGCCTTACCTCCTTCGTGGAAGGACTGTTTTCTCATAAAGCTGATGCAAAACTTTCTGCCGGTTGGTTTCAAGCAAGAATTCAAAGAACTGTTCAGACTGGCCGCACCAGCCGTGAGTAAGATTGATAAATTCAAACATGAAATCCTCGACTTTCCTGCTGACAGTGACACGAGTTGAAGGTGTAAACAGTGACGTGCGGTGAGGTTCATGGCTGGTGAGGCAAGAGTCCTCAAGAGTCAGATTTATGATTGTAAGAACTGAAAAAAGCATCTTATTTCACCATTTTTCCAACAGCATAAAACTACTGATAATGTTTCATATCCCATCAGCATTCCTCTTTCAATTACACTCACAAACCAACACAAACATATACACAGGAACATATTTGTCCAATAAAGAACTTTATTTTATAGCTATGAATAGAGCATCCATCTTGTGTTTCAAGAAATTCATATATAATGTAAACAAATTAAAGTGCAGAGATGTGTGCAGCACAAATGTAATTTTTTTAAAAAAATTCTGTTATTTTTCAAACTTTAAGTTCTGGCGCTTCAAGCTTGCGTACGCACCCTTGAGTTGATGCAGAGTGCTGCCTGAGTCCCCTGCTGACTTCTCTGCACTTCATTATGCGATCAGCAGGAATAGTTCTCACACATGCATAAAAGACTGCAGAAAGTCATGGTGTATAACAACTATTTCTGTAAAGTTCACATTCGCGATATGCTGAGGAACAAAAACTGGCACACATCATGCAACCCAGTTAGGATTGGATCATGCAGGCAGACGTGAGGCACAATTCGCCCCTGACTCACCCAGGGTTTCTGCCCTGGATGTGATCGGAAAAACTCAAATTCGGCATTTTTTACTCAATAAAATGGCAGAAATGTGTAATCATACTCCAAATGCATTTTTAACACATATCAGAGGAAAATAATAATATTTATTTATGTACACTTTCTTTTTTCTTTTTTTGGTCAGATCGCACGTCACTGAGGTGTAATGTGCTATGGGTGTGATCAACTCGTAAATCTAAAAACACAACACGCCAGATAATGGAGATGGCATTTCCCTCCCCCATGCTTTGGTACATATTTGTACTATTTTAACATTAAAACGCACGGAACAGTTATTATAACTGACTGTCCCGAGGCGTTTGCCTACCTTTGTGCGTGTCGATTAAGACTGTGGTGGATTCAGCTGTAAAATCAAAAGTCATAAATGATGTTAGAGGTGGTGATGTCAACTAAATTTGGGAGTAGGGGCACCAGGGTCACCATTTGTAACCATTGGCAACGCTAAAGGTCACCAGAGAGCCTTCTCCAGAGCCTATGTGCCTGAATGAGTCAGCAGACTGACCAAAAAAGTGACATTATGGTATCAATATGATGTAGCAAATGCGCCAGTTCGTAGAGAATTGCAACAGGACAACCAATAAACTGCTCCCTATCTGCTCCTGCCACTGATAACTTGTTTACCTCCCCACAGAGTATTGCCCAGCTCATGAGTTTGTCATTGGGATTGGTCAGCACTGTGTTCTGTGGCCACCTGGGGAGGGTGGAACTGGCGTCGGTGTCTTTGGCCATATCAGTGAGTAGAACCAAGGCACCAGGGATAAGTTGGTGTTTTCTGTCAGGTTGTGTTTATGCACGTACGGGTTTTATTCTGTATTGGCAGGTAATCAATGTCACGGGTATATCGGTTGGCTTCGGTCTGTCGTCAGCCTGCGACACGCTGATATCTCAGGTAGGGTTTCAAACCGAAGTCTAAAAAGCTTCCCCAGGTTTCTGAAACAATGGAACCGCTGTGGTTTCAGACGTTTGGGAGCTGTAACTTGCAGAGGGTGGGTACCATTCTGCAGCGGGGCGTGCTCATCCTCTTGCTGGCCTGTTGCCCCTGCTGGGCCATCCTCATCAACACAGAGGTCATTCTGCTGGCGGTCAAACAAGAACCGGAGGTGGCCAGGTCAGTTGCCGCGGCAACGCATCCTTTCTTTCTTAAATGCATTTCCCCCCTGTGTTGATGATGTTCTCCTCAGGATGGCTCAGTTGTACGTGAAGATCTTCATGCCGGCACTTCCTGTGAGTACAGTCAAATGTCTGAGTACTGATATTCCCTGTGTGGACTGTCCTACAGGTGCTTTACTGCTGCTTTTTTCCCCATCTTTACTCCAGGCTAATTTCATGTATTCTTTGCAAACAAAGTACCTGCAAAACCAGGTAACTGGGACTATTAACGGACAAATAGATCAACCAAGGAGTAAATACTCTGCTGCTGATTTTAATACCGTGCATCAGCTTCAAGAGTAACAGCGTTTCCCTTTCTCAGGGCATCATTTGGCCTGAGGTCATCACAGGACTTGTGGTCAACCTCATCAATGCTCTCCTCAACTACATTTTCATATTCCTGTTAAACATGGGCTTGGCGTGAGTATCCGCAGGTTCACTCGCAGCACCGCGGTTTGACTCACCTGGCCGATCTTTGGTAAATTGTGTTTTGCAGGGGTTCTGCCATCGCCAACGCCCTCTCCCAGGCGTCGCTGGCTATGATCCTCTATTGTTACATTATTTGGAAGGGTCTTCACAAGGCCACCTGGGCAGGTGAGCATGCAGATTCACCAGGGAATGTGGGTGATGATGATTAAAGAGTCACAAAGTCTGGATTGATTGACCCCTTCCCGCCCAGGCTGGTCCAAAGCTTGCCTCCAGGACTGGGGCTCCTACATCAACTTGGCCATCTCCAGTATGGCCATGATGTGCATCGAGATGTGGACCTATGAGATTGGGGGCTTTCTGGCAGGTACCCTCCTCCCCCCATGTCCTCTTTGTGTTTTTAAAAAGATGCCTGCATGAAATGACGCCTCTTATCACCAACAGGGCTCATAAACGAGGTGGAACTTGGAGCTCAGTCGGTCATATTTCAACTAGCCAACATAGCCATCGTGGTAATTTCCCCTCGTGCGAGTTTTTCCTGTGCCACACACAGTAACAGGCAGGCTTTAACGCTCCAATCTCATCAGTTTCCTTTAGGTTTCAGCATTGCCGGCAACATCCGAGTGGGAAACTCATTGGGGGCCAAAAACACTGAGCAGGCCAGGCTGTCGGCGAAATCTGCCACGCTGTGTGCTGGTGGGTGCGCTTCACAATGGGCCATGGCCGTTCGTTCGTCAGTGCGGGAGCTTCATTTCTTCATTTTATCCTACTTTCTGCCTCAGTCTCAATCTCCATATGTTTGGCGACAGTCATCGGGGCCTCCAAGGACTACATCGCTTACTTGTTTACAAATGACGAGTGAGTACAGCCCCCCCGACGGTGCGCTCTGGAGATGATTAAAGATGAGTTTTAGCATTCTTCCTTTCCCCAGGCAAATCAGGAAAAGGGTTGCTGAGGTCGCCAGTTTTTACCCTCCCTTTATCATCTTCGATGCCATATCGGTGAGCGACCAGATAACGGCAGTTATTTTTAGAATATTTGTTGTTTCCGTCGAGGCCAACAGCATCTCTCTGGTGCTTGTGTGGCCAGACCACCGTTGGGGGCATCATGAGAGGAGCAGGTAAACAGAAAGTTGGAGCCATTTGCAACATTTTGGGATATTACGGACTTGGTTTACCCATGGGGACGTCACTGATGTTTGCAGCCAAGTTGGGAATCACGGGTGAGATGGGTTTTTTTTAACCCTTGTGTCCCCGAGTCGACTCCCCCCACAAACGTCCTCTGCGTCTCCTCCAGGGTTGTGGATAAGTTTGCTCACCTGCATGTTCCTGCAGACCTCCTTTCTGATGTCCTATATGTTGAGGCTGAACTGGAAGAAAATTACAGAAGAGGTTAGTTTGGGAAAATCAAGAATATGTTTTTTTGATTTTTTTAATGGAATTTAAAAGTAAGACACTTTCTTCCAGGCTCAGATCAGAGTGGGAAACGTCACAGAACCAAGTAAGAAAATCTGAACGACTAAAGCTGTTTCATGCTTATCAGGGGTCAATTACAAAGTACAAATGAATTATATCTTTGTTTTTTTTTAAAAAAGCTCACAATATATATAATTTTGCTTCAAAATGTGATGTCATTTAAAGTGGATGACTCTGAAGACTCGCAGGATCTGGATGAGACTGAAGAAGCAGCATTGATGCCAAACCGGGAGCAGATGTCCCACAGGTCTCTGGTCCTGCGGAGGGGCCTGGTTCTGGCTTTAATGCTCTTAATCCTGGCTTTTGGGATCGTTTTAAACCTGACCATAATGAAACTCATTACCTGAAGATGGAGAGTGCTTTGATGGTCGAATGAGGCACATCCCACCAAATCTTGGAGTCTGGCAAGATGAGAAAATAACAAAAACTCATCTACTCATCTGACAAGGACATGAGAGAGTCCACCACCACAGAATCAGCCCTGTGGTGGCCAAGTGTCATATGTCCACCCCGAGTCACTGCAATGCCACCATGGCAATTTGTGTTCCCGGCAATTTGTGTTCCCGAATGTATGTGAATGGATGTTAAACTTTATAATAATTAAATAAAGCTGCCATGTTGGAATTGAGACATTGTAACCATTGGGCTCGGTTATTTTGCCATAAATTGTCTCTGGAATATAGAGAATATCATCAATTACATTCAAATCATGCATTATACAAGGAGCATAAACTAAACAGCCGGTTGGTTCCACTCCTGTGATTCCCCACACCGACCTATAGAGGGAGCAAGACATCCGTTTATTGTCTGGAGCCTGCAGGAGGCAGGAAAGTGTGTTGATTCTGGACGAAAAAAGGAGGGAAAACTTTGGCCATTGGGAAATTAGGTTATGTGCTTTTGCTTTCACATTACATTGCTGTATCTATTTCTATTTTTTATCAGTGGAAACAGGCATTTCAGGCGCAGTTGTCGGGCCTTTTTACTTACACTGAAACAAAGAGATATGCAGTCAATGCACATATAGTCTTGTTGGTAATAATAAAAACCTCAGGACCTCTGACAAACCAGGAGTGTCCCAGAGACAACTCTGTCCTCTAGTGGCCCAACCAGAGACCTGACTTGAACCGGACTGACCGCCATCCCAACAAAGCAAGAACATGTTGCTGTGTGTGCTGTAAAGTGGTCAGATTTAATGTATTTCCTTACAGGCAACATTGATGATGCTCAGATTGCTGCAACATGGGGTGAGCTTGCTTCCCTTTTAAAGCCTGTTATGCAACACATTTTCATATGTTAATGCACTGTTAGTTCAGAACTGTGGGCAGACGTTTTCGATGGACAAGAAAGCTCCAACCTCAGTCTTTATAATTGCTTTAATCAGTAGGAAAAATATAGAGAACCCCATAGGTTATGGTATAGTCCTTACTATTTTAAAAGTGACATTGTGCTTAATGTAACTGGTGGAACTCTGCGTTGTGTTTTAATGAGACTCTCGTGTCCAGGATTCTCTTTTTATTCTGACAGCAACAAATAAAAATACGAATAAACAGTTAACAGCCCGCTTCAGTTCCTCTCCCACAAGAGTATATTGCAAAAAGGGGCACAATACAACTAGTTACATACCTTGCAGCAACAAATATAAATACGAATAAACAGTTAACAGCCCGCTTCAGTTCCTAGACACACACAAGGCGGGAAGACGTACATTAGCGAAACTCGTCATGGCAAGTAAGCTAACGGTCGAAACTGTTTAAACTTCATATTTAAGTGCTGGTATGTTCTACTGTATTTATAACATGAATAAACAAACACATTAAACAATCAATTAGAATACATAAATGTATGAACAGAGGACCAAACGTAACTAATCCGAATTGATGTGATGGAAAATGAGACACCCACCTCTCCCACAAGAGTATATTGCAAAAGGGGAGAGGCGGAAGGATCACCATCACTTTTATAGGGGACACCACAGAAGAAGAAATGCAGGACACCGGAAATTCTGTATAGACCATATTTTGTGTAATTAAAAGCCCCATAACATATTATGACACAAAGGCCCTGTTACACTCACCCCCTCAGAATTACACAAAATCACAAAACCAAAAGAGTAGTAAAAAAAAAACGAAACACCCCAGCACCATTATACAAGATCAGCCACAATCACACAATCAGCTAGACAGCTCCCTCAGAAGTCAGAAAACTCCATAGACACAATAGAGATGCCTTTTACATCTCAAGGGGAAAATATGACTGCCCAACCACAGGCGGCTGGGGTTTAAGGCATGGCAGTGCACATCATACCAATACAAGGTACAGTCGCAAAACAAACAAACAAGACAGCCATAGACGGCAGTCGCCCAAATGCAATGAAAGTACACAATTCACAACAGAAAACTACATAATCATGACAGGAGATGGAACAGGCCTGGTACCAAAAAGTGAGGTAACCTGAGGCATAGATTCAATCAGGCGAGGAACTGGCCCTAATGACCCTGCCAAATCGTGTAGTGCGTTGGCTATCCCTAAGTGACTCTACAGGGACAGCAGGGGAGAGGACAGTGGGCTCAGTGGGGGAATGCTGGGGAACACTGACATCAGGAAATCCACCTTCAGCATCACATTCCGACACAGGCGGGGGCAGTTGCTGGACCCACGCTGATGTGCGATCTGAGCTACTGGAAGAAGTGCCGGACCCAGCCAAAGAGGGGCACATTGATGCAGCATCCATGTCAGCAACTGACATCTTTGCTTCATGCAGATCAGGCCCAGAAGCAACACCAGCCAGAGAGTCCACAGGTTCAGCCGCACCATCCAAAGCCACATCCAGTGGCAAGAAGTTCACCTCGAGGAGGTGGTTGCGGTGTACCACACGCTCATTCCCATCCGTATCTCTGATTCGGTAGATGTGCAGGGCAGGTTTTGAAGCCACCACTGTGCAGACAACCAGCTCCCATTTGTCAGCAAGCTTCCGTTTTCCCCTGGCACCTTTATTCGCCACAAGTACTTGATCCCCAACACACAGAGGCAGGCCTTTTGCTCTCTTGTTATACTGATCTAACTGATGTTTCTGCTCCTTGGTGCTACTACGCTGAGCTTGAAGCATGGCCGAGCTCAGGTCATCCACCAGAGACTTGACGTAAGTGGCATAATCACAAACAGTGTCGTCCTGGAGAACACTCTTGAACATGAGTCAACTGGCAGCCTGGGGACCCTCCCAAACATTAAATAGAAAGGCGCAAACCCTGTGGTTTCATGGACAGTACAGTTATATGCAAATGTCAGTGATTGAATCATCTGCGGCCATTTCTGTTTTGATCGTGGGGGTAAAGATCTCAACATGTTCCCCAGAGTGCGGTTAAACCTCTCTGCGGCCCCATTACCCGTCGGGTGATAAGGGGAGGTGTGGGACTTGCTGACACCACTCAGCATCAAAAGTTCAGCCAGCAGCTCACTCTCAAAATTTGCTCCCTGGTCAGTGTGGATGCGCTGGGGAAATAAATAAAATAAAATAAGACTTATATACAGTATATACATAAATAGTAAGTGGTAAGAGGTAAGTGGTAAGAAATAGTGCAGGTCCATGCAGGAGTAATGTATTGTTCGTGAGTCCGACTGGCTGCTGTTCATGGTGCTTAAGTGATAAGTCACTTGATGTTCAGCAGCCTGATGGCAGAGGGGAAGAAGCTGTTTGTGTAGCGGGAGGTTTTGGTCCGAATGGACCGTAGTCTCCTGCCTGAGGGAAGGGGGGAAAACAGTCCGTGACCAGGGTGGGAAGGGTCGGCCGTGATCCGACCTGCACACCTCCGGGTCCTGGAGATATACAGGTCCTGGATGGATGGAAGCCTGCAGCCGATCACCTTCTCGGCAGCGCGCACGACGCGCTGCAGCCTCAGTCTGTCCCTGGCGGTGGCGCCAGCAAACCACACGGTGATGGAGGAGGTGAGGATGGACTCGATGATGGCCGTATAAAACTGCGGCAACATCCTGGGAGGCAGTTTGAGCTTCCTCAGCTGCCGTAAGAAGAACATCCTTTGCTGGGCCTTCTTGATGAGGGAGCTGATGGTTGGCTCCCACTTAAGGTCCCGGGTGATGGTGGTGCCCAGGAAGCGGAAGGAGTCCGCGATGGTGATGGGGGAGTCCATGAGGGCAAGGGGGGGCAAAGGGGCTGTGACTTTCCTGAAGTCCACAATCATCTCCACTGTCTTCTGAGCATTCAGCTGCAGGTTGTTGTGTCCGCACCAGGACACCAGTCAAGCCACCTCCCTCCTGTAGGCAGTCTCATCGCCATTTAGGATGTATGTGAGAGGATTGTTATCAGTCCAGACAGTAAACTTATGACCTTTCAGCCAATGACTGAACTTATCACACACAGCCCACTTTAGCGCTAAGAATTCAAGCCTATGGGCAGGGTACTTGGCTTGGCTGCGGCTGAGAGATTTGCTTGCGAAGGCCACTGGTCTCACTCTCTCCTCACCGGCCGGAACTTGGGATAAAACTGCACCCAACCCATCCATAGATGCATCCGTGGAGAGGATAAATGGTTGGCTAAAATCTGGGTGAGCCAGCACCACACAGCCCAGGAGTGCAGCCTTGAGCGCCTCAAATGCCTTCTCACAGGTAGGTGTCCAATCTTGGGGTGTTAATTTGTGGTAAGTCCCTGCTTTCCCGCGATTCTGACCCTTAATCTTTCTCTTCTGGCCTGCTGTAAGTGCATAAAGCGGCTTTGCAATACAAGAACAAGCAGGGATGAAGTGTTGGTAAAACAGAGCCATACCAAGGAAGGATCTCACTTTCTGCTGAAATGGCGTGCAGCCATCAGGATCCATTAGGTCTTCTCTCTGGAAGTTGGTAATGACCTTTATCTTTTCTTGGTCAACAGAAACACCTTCAGCATCCACTACATGACCCAGGAACCTTACAGATCGTCGCAGGAAGTGACACTTTTTTTGAGCAAGCTTCAAGTTGTTGGCTCGCAGACGACTGAAAACCAGCTCCAACCTTGCCAGTGCCCCTTCCTCCGAGGGGGCAAACACCAGCAGGTCGTCCAGATAGCATAGAAGACTGGAGAAGTTCAGATCACCGAAAATGCTGAGCATCATTCTCATAAAGGATGCTGGACCTTGCACAGACCTTGGGGCAGGCGGTTATACTCATAAAGGCCCAAAGGGGTGGTAAAAGCTGTAAAATGCCTGTCAGACTCATGGAGGGGAATGTTATAAAATCCTGATGTCAGGTCCATGGTACTGAACAGGGCGTTGCCACCAAGGGCGGCAAGACAGTCCGCTTGATGGGGTTGAGGGTGAGCATCCTTCACAGTCTTTGCATTGAGCCAGCGGAAGTCAGTACATATTCTCAGGTCACCAGACTTCTTCCAGACCATCACTAAGGGTGAGGCGTATTCACTGGTGGACTTACTGATAATGCCTTTCATCTCCATGTCCGAAAGCACTTCGCGTAACTGTTGGTAGTGTGCTGGTGGCACCCTGCGATAGGGCAGCCGAAACGGGCGGTCGTCGGAGAGGTGGATACGGTGGACAAAATCCTTTGCCTCACCACAGTCCAGCTTGTCCCTAGAAAATACATCCTGATAGGACAACACAAGCTCAGCCAGTTTTCTCCTCCATTCACTGGAAACCTCACAACTGTCAATGTCACCGTCACCTAAACTAAAGTCCTTCAGCAGTCTCATCGGATCCTGTACCTGCTGTGGCGGGGCAGGGGGACCCTCTGACAGTCCCGGCTGGGTCTTGCACAGGCCCTGTGAAAAAGCCAAATCCTCTGCAGCAACACATGGGAATAGATCAGCAAGTTTGGTATTAGAGCGCAGTGTCACAGCCTCATTGGTGGGATTGAGAACCTTCAAAGGGAACTGTTCACAGCCTGGATCTGCATTACTAGCTAACACAAGTTCCCAATACTTTGGGTCAGATTTCATCTG
The DNA here is from genome assembly GCF_003711565.1 of Takifugu flavidus. Taxonomy (NCBI): domain Eukaryota; kingdom Metazoa; phylum Chordata; class Actinopteri; order Tetraodontiformes; family Tetraodontidae; genus Takifugu; species Takifugu flavidus. The sequence continues at coordinate 5,093,227 of NC_079531.1, read as the reverse complement.
CTGAATGATAGGCCGGAGGACATTGCTCCCAATGATCAGTTCATCTTTCTGTCCAGGCACTAGGAACGTTGGCACCTTAAACCTCAACCCATAAATTTCAATGTTCAAAACATAGATGCATCTTGGTTGTGTGAGAAGGCCACCACAACCCACAAGGACCACACTCTCTGGGACAGGCACAGGGTTAAGAACAATACCATTTCCCCTTAGCCTCCACTCCGCTTCCTCGCTTAATGTGCAAGACATGCTACCTGAATCAAGCATCCCCCTCAGTGTGACCTGGTCACCAATCAGGACGGGTGTATAAAACAGCTCAGTAGCCTCTTCAACCCTCTGTGACCCCACTAAGATCACAGTCTTATCGTCACTTAATTTTTCACAGCAATTTGTATACACAGAGCATACATCAGGTTCATTGGTGAGGGTGTTGTCTGCGTTGCCCATGATACCCCTCTCATCACATGGGCTGACTAGTTTAAACCAGCGCTGGAGGGAACAGGGGCGGACGTCTGTGCGTGCTGAGCAGTCTGTGTGCAGTTACGTTTCATGTGTCCAGAGCCAAAACAGTTGAGACACAATTTAAACAGTCTACAGTGTGCGTGGGTTGTGTGATCACTAGATCCACAGACTTTGCATGCGGCATGCTGAAGGCTCTGATGGCTTTGTGGACAGCCAGGACGCTGCTGATATCCACGGTGAGAGATGCAGTGCACAGAGACAGGGCTCTACCAAACATGTCGGCCATCTGCTGAACTGCAGGTTCAGTAGACTGAGAACTGGAGACAGGCGGTGTTGATGGAGCAGACGTGTGTGGTTGATGTTGGCCGGATGGAGTGCTTGTCAGCTGAGGCTGGCCAGGGACATCAATGATTTGGAGAGGAGGCATGGGGAGACATGAACCATCAGTCACTGAGGAAGCTGCACCACTAAGGTGGGGTTGCCAGGTATGGCTAACAGCATACGGGTTAGGGACAGCTACACTCATGGCATGTTGAGAATGAACCACGGCCCTTCTGACCCTACTAACGTGACTGTCTAAGCGACTCTGCACCTCAGTCACAGTCCAATCTTCAGGAGGCTTGAGTTTGAATGACAAGGCAAAGGTGAGGTCAGGACAGTGAGAAATGAACATCATGACAACTTCCACACTGGGGTCTTCCACCTGCCTGCCTCACCTGCGAAGGCACTCATCAGCTGCATCAATGGCCTTGTTTAGGCGAATCCAATAATCCATAGCACCCTCACCTACTCTTGGCACCGTGTTGTAGAAGTCCCTCATCGGCAGATTGGAACACGGCAGCTCACCGAAATTGTGCTTCAGGACTTCGAACACAGCATCAATCAACTCATCACCACATAAGTCATGGCGGCAGCGTAGTGACACTTTTACCACATCCATAGCTTTGCCACTTAGTCTCGACAGTAAAAGGTTAAACTTTCCGTTAGGTGTGTCATAGTTCTGCTGGGACAGATAACATCTCATCATGTCCACCCATTCTTGAACAGAGAACACATCTGTCGGGTCACCCTTGAAATAGGGAGGTGCTTTGGTATCAGACTGGACAACCACCTTGAGCTGGGATGTATCAACATGGCTGGAAGGCTGGCTATGTGTGAGATGTGACTGGGTGAGTGTAGGCTGGTGCATAGCATGGAAGTTAGCAGTAATATTCTCACCAATTTGTTGTGCTAAACCTGTAATCATAGCGCTAAGCGCCTCTGTAGTAATGACCTGAGTAGGTGGAGACTGGACATCAACAGGAGTTGAGCTAGCAGCAGGGACTAACGGTGGGTTCATGTTTAACTGGTCAACAGTACAGTCAAAGTTACAGGGGGCTACTGGCCTCCCCCTCCCAAATGTAAAACATGACTGACCCCTCCCCAAACCAAAAGTGCCACCACATTACATACCACCATCTTATGTAGCTCAGACATAATACGAGACACAAATGGGGGGCTAAAATAGCCCAAAAGGAACAGTGTGAAAATAAATGACTGAATGAAAATGCTAAGGCAGGCCCAATCACTTTGTAATAAGCCCCAAAATGGATAACATGAACAACATACGTGTAATCAGTGTAATAAACATGTAGTCAGAAGAAGAAAAAAAAAAGAAAAAAAAAAGATGACCCACTGACGATCAAAAACAGTACAGTTCACTCCATACGGACCGGCTGTCAGTACGTGAGACACCTGTGAGTCAGCGACCAGGGCACCGCGGCGTAGCCTCACGGAGAATCCCGCGACGGTACACAGCGGGCGCAGCCAGAGTCCGGACGGGTCGAATGGCACCAAGTTTAACTGGTGGAACTCTGCGTTGTGTTTTAATGAGACTCTCGTGTCCAGGATTCTCTTTTTATTCTGACAGCAACAAATAAAAATACGAATAAACAGTTAACAGCCCGCTTCAGTTCCTAGACACACACAAGGCGGGAAGACGTACATTAGCGAAACTCGTCATGGCAAGTAAGCTAACGGTCGAAACTGTTTAAACTTCATATTTAAGTGCTGGTATGTTCTACTGTATTTATAACATGAATAAACAAACACATTAAACAATCAATTAGAATACATAAATGTATGAACAGAGGACCAAACGTAACTAATCCGAATTGATGTGATGGAAAATGAGATACCCACCTCTCCCACAAGAGTATATTGCAAAAGGGGAGAGGCGGAAGGATCACCATCACTTTTATAGGGGACACCACAGAAGAAGAAATGCAGGACACCGGAAATTCTGTATAGACCATATTTTGTGTAATTAAAAGCCCCATAACATATTATGACACAAAGGCCCTGTTACACTAAGATGAAATACAAATCTATATAGCAAGACACAATGTACCAAGCCTCAGTTTAACTTGGTAGTATTAAGTTAAAGCCCTCCGTGTTTGATTTTAAAGAATTTGTCGCGAAGAACGTAATTCTGACGACGGTGATAATTATTTGATGCGAAATGTCGCCATCTGCTGGTTGGATGACAACTTAAACTGACCGCAATTGAGTAGAAAAGAACAAATTGAGTGTGGCAAAAACTCCAGCTGTGAATGACGCCCCGCCGCTACACGTGACTCTTTTTAAGATAAGAGCTGATTCCGTCTGTTCATTCTCAGTCCGATGTTGAGCTTGAATTCGCCAGCTGACACCGAACCCGACGTTTAACCGATGGCGACGTCTACCGCCGCCTTACCTCCTTCGTGGAAGGACTGTTTTCTCATCAAGTTGATGCGCAACTTTCCGCCGGTTGGTTTCAAGCAAGAATTCAAAGAACTGTTCAGACTGGCCGCACCTGCCGTGAGTAAGATTGATAAATTCAAACATAAAATCCTCGACTTTCCTGCTGACAGTGACACGAGTTGAAGGTGTAATACAAGAACTGAAAAAAGCATCTAATTTCACCATTCTTCCAACAGCATACAACTACTGATAATGCTTCATATCCCATCAGCATTCCTCTTTCAATTACACTAACAAACCAACACAAACACACAGGAACATATTTGTACAATAAAGAACTTTATTTTATAGCTATGAATCTTGTGTTTCAAGAAATTCACATATACTGTAAACAAATTAAAGTGCAGAGATGTGTGCAGCACAAATTTAATTTTGACCAACAGTAAAAAATTCTGTTATTTTTCAAACTTTAAATTCTGGTTCTTCAAGCTTGCGTACGCCCCCTTGAGTTAAGGCAGAGTGCTGCCTGAATCACCTGCTGACTTCTCTGCACTTTATTATGTGATCAGCAGGAATAGTTCTCACACATGCATAAAAGACTGCAGAAAGTCATGGTGTATAACAACTATTTCTGTAAAGTTCACATTAGCGATATGCTGAGGAACAAAAACTGGCACATGACATGCAACCCAGTTAGGATTGGATCATGCTGACTGCATGATTTACACATGTACATACCATGATTTACACATGTACATACCATGATTTATTCATGTATGCACCATGATTTATTCATGTACACTTTCTTTTTTCTTTTTTTGGCCAGACCGCACATCACTGAGGTGTAATGTGCTATGGGTGTGATCAACTCGTAAATCTAAAAACACAACACGCCAGATAAAGGAGATGGCATTTCCCTCCCCCATGCTTTGGTACATATTTGTACTACTTTAACATTAAAACACACGGAACAGTTATTATAACTGACTGTCCCGAGGCGTTTGCCTACCTTTGTGCGTGTCGATTAAGACTGTGGTGGATTCAGCTGTAAAATCAAAAGTCATAAATGATGTTAGAGGTGGTGATGTCAACTTAGTTTGGGAGTAGGGGCACCAGGGTCACCATTGGTAACCATTGGCAACGCTAAAGGTCACCAGAGAGCCTTCTCCAGAGCCTATGTGCCTGAATGAGTCAGCAGACTGACCAACAAAGTGATATTATGGTATCAATATGATGTAGCAAATGTGCCACTTCTTAAAAAATTGGAACAGGACAACCAATAAACTGCTCCCTATCTGCTCCTGCCACTGATAACTTGTTCGCCTCCCCACAGACTATTGCCGAGCTCATGAGTTTGTCATTGGGATTGGTCAGCACTGTGTTCTGTGGCCACCTGGGGAGGGTGGAACTGGCGTCGGTGTCTTTGGCCATATCAGTGAGTAGAACCAAGGCATCAGGGATAAGTTGGTGTTTTCTGTCAGGTTGTGTTGATGCATGTACGGGTTTTATTCTGTATTGGCAGGTAATCAATGTCACGGGTATATCGGTTGGCTTCGGTCTGTCGTCGGCCTGCGACACGTTGATATCTCAGGTAGGGTTTCAAACCGAAGTCTAAAAAGCTTCCCCGGGTTTCTGAAACAATGGAACCGCTGTGGTTTCAGACGTTCGGGAGCCGCAACGTGCAGAGGGTGGGCACCATTCTGCAGCGGGGCGTGCTCATCCTCCTGCTGGCCTGTTGCCCCTGCTGGGCCATCCTCGTCAACACAGAGGTCATTCTGCTGGCAGTCAGACAAGAACCGGAGGTGGCCAGGTCAGTTGCCGCGGCAACGCGTCCTTTCTTTCTTAAATGCATTTCCCCCCTGTGTTGATGATGTTCTCCTCAGGATGGCTCAGTTGTACGTGAAGATCTTCATGCCGGCGCTTCCTGTGAGTACAGTCAAATGTCTGAGTACTGATATTCCCTGTGTGGACTGTCCTACAGGTGCTTTACTGCGGCTCTTTTCCCCATCTTTACTCCAGGCTACTTTCATGTATTCTTTGCAAACAAAGTATCTGCAAAACCAGGTAACTGGGACTATTAACGGGCAAATAGATCAACCAAGGAGCAAATACTCTGCTGCTGATTTTAATACCGTGCATCAGCTTCAAGAGTAACAGCGTTTCCCTTTCTCAGGGCATCATTTGGCCTGAGGTCATCACAGGACTTGTGGTGAACCTCATCAATGCTCTCCTCAACTACATTTTCATATTCCTATTAAACATGGGCTTGGCGTGAGTATCTGCAGGTTCACTCGCAGCACCGCAATTCGACTCACCTGGCTGATCTTTGGTAAAAAAAATTTGCAGGGGTTCCGCCATCGCCAATTCCCTCTCCCAGGCGTCGCTGGCTACGATCCTGTATTGTTACATTATTTGGAAGGGTCTTCACAAGGCCACCTGGGCAGGTGAGCATGCAGATTCACCAGGGAATGTGGGTGATGATGATTAAAGAGTCACAAAGTCTGGATTTATTGACCCCCCTCCCACCCAGGCTGGTCCAAAGCTTGCCTCCAGGACTGGGGCTCCTACATCAACTTGGCCATCTCCAGTATGGCCACGATCTGCATTGAGTGGTGGACCCTTGAGATTGGGGGCTTTCTGGCAGGTACCCTCCTCCCCCCATGTCCTCTTTGTGTTTTTAAAAAGATGCCTGCATGAAATGACGCCTCTCTTATCACCAACAGGGATCATAAACGAGGTGGAACTTGGAGCTCAGTCGGTCATATTTCAACTATCCAACATAGCCATCGTGGTAATTTCCCCTCGTGCGAGTTTTTCCTGTGCCACAGGCAGTAACAGGCAGGCTTTAACGCTCCAGTCTCATCAGTTTCCTTCAGGTTTCAGCATTGCCGGCAACATCCGAGTGGGAAACTCATTGGGGGCAAAAAACACCGAGCAGGCCAGGCTGTCGGCGAAATCTGCCACGCTGTGTGCTGGTGGGTGCGCTTCACAATGGGCCATGGCCGTTCGTTCGTCAGTGCGGGAGCTTCATTTCTTCATTTTATTCTACTTTCTGCCTCAGTCTCAATCTCCATATGTTTGGCGACAGTCATCGGGGCCTCCAAGGACTACATCGCTTACTTGTTTACAAATGACGAGTGAGTACAGCCCCCCCGACAGTGCGCTCTGGAGATGATTAAAGCTGAGTTTTAGCATTCTTCCTCCCCCCAGGCAAATCGTTAAAAGGGCTGCCGATGTCGCCAGTTTATACCCTCCCTTTATCATCTTCGATGCCATATCGGTGAGTGACCAGATAACGGCAGTTATTTTTAGAATATTTGTTGTTTCCGTCGAGGCCAACAGCATCTCTCTGATGCTTGTGTGGCCAGGCCACCGTTGGGGGCATCATGAGAGGAGCAGGTAAACAGAAAGTTGGAGCCATTTGCAACATTTTGGGATATTACGGACTTGGTTTACCCATGGGGACGTCACTGATGTTTGCAGCCAAGTTGGGAATCACGGGTGAGATGGTTTTTTTTTAACCCTTGTGTCCCCGAGTCGACTCCCCCCACAAACGTCCTCTGCGTCTCCTCCAGGGTTGTGGATAGGTTTGCTCACCTGCATGTTCCTGCAGACCTCCTTTCTGATGTCCTATATGTTGAGGCTGAACTGGAAGAAAATTACAGAAGAGGTTAGTTTGGGAAAATTGAGAACATGTTTTTTAAAAAAATGGAATTTAAAAGTAAGACACTTTCTTCCAGGCTCAGATCAGAGTGGGAAACGTCACAGAACCAAGTAAGAAAATCTGAACGACTAAAGCTGTTTCATGCTTATCAGGGGTCACTTACAAAGTACAAATTAATTATATCTTTGTTTTAAATAAAAAAAGCTCACAATATTTATAATTTTGCTTCAAAAAAGTGATGTCATCCAAAGTGGATGACTCTGAAGACTCGCAGGATCTGGATGAGACTGAAGAAGCAGCATTGATGCCAAACCGGGAGCAGATGTCCCACAGGTCTCTGGTCCTGCGGAGGGGCTGGTTCTGGTTTTAATGCTCTTCATCCTGGCTTTTGGGATCATTTTAAACCTGATCATAATGAACCTCATTACCTGAAGATGGAGAGTGCTTTGATGGTCTTGAATGAGGCACATCCCACCAAATCTTGGTCTCTGGCAACATGGGGAAAAAAACAGTCTCCTCGTCTGACAAGGACATGAGAGAGTCCACCACCACAGAATCAGCCCTGTGGTGGCCAAGTGTCATATGTCCACCCCGAGTCACTGCCATGCCACCATGGCAATTTGTGTTCCCAAATGTAACTTGTTGAATAAATGTGAAACTTAATAATAATTAAATAAAGCTGCCATGGTAGAATTGAGACATTGTAACCATCAGGCTCGGTTATTTTGCCATAAATTATCTCTGGAATGTAGAGAATATCATCAATTACATTCAAATCATGCATTATACAAGGAACATAAACTAAACAGCCGGTTGGTTCCACTCCTGTGATTCCATACACCGGCCTATAGAGGGAGCAAGACATCCGTTTATTGTCTGGAGCCTGCAGGAGGCAGGAAAGTGTGTTGATTCTGGACGAAAAAAGGAGGGAAAACATTGGCCAATGGGAAATTGGGTGGTGTGCTTTTGCTTTCACATTACATTGGTGTATCTATTTCCCTGCCTTCATCAGTGGAAACAGGCATTTCAGGCGCAGTTGTCAGGCCTTTTTACTTACACTGAAACAAAGAGATATGCAGTCAATGCACATATACAGTAGTCTTGTCGGTAATATAAAAACCTCAGGACCTCTGACAAACCAGGAGTGTCCCAGAGACAACTCTGTCCTCTAGTGGCCCAACCAGAGACCTGACTTGAACCGGACTGACCGCCATCCCAACAAAGCAAGAACATGTTGCTGTGTGTGCTGTAAAGTGGTCAGATTTAATGCATTTCCTTACAGGCAACATTGATGTTGCTCAGATTGCTGCAACATGGGGTGAGCTTGCTTCCCTTTTAAAGCCTGTTATGCAACACATTTTCATATGTTAATGCACTGTTAGTTCAGAACTGTGGGCAGACGTTTTCGATGGACAAGAAAGCTCCAACCTCAGTCTTTATAATTGCTTTAATCATTAGGAAACATATAGAGAACCCCATAGGTTATGGTGTAGTCCTTATTATTTTAAAAGTGACATTGTGCTTAAGATGAAATAAAAATCTATATATAGCAAGACACAATGTACCAAGCCTCAGTTTAAGTTGGTAGTATTAAGTTAAAGTCTTCCGTGTTTGATTTTAAAGAATTTGTCGTGAAGAACGTGGTTCTAACGAGTCATAATTATTTGATGTGAAATGTCCCCATCTGCTGGTTGGATTACAACTTACACTGACCGCAACTTGGTTTGATTTGGTTTTTTGTTTGGTTTTGTTTTTTTAAACTCCAGCTGTGAATGATTATTCTTTTTAAGGGTTAATAAAGGGATTCAGTTATTTCGCGTCCTTATGGTTACACAAACAACATATTTCGCTGTGACTCAAACTGTTTGACGCCCCGCCACCCCACGTGACTGTTGTTAAGGTAAGAGGTGATTCTGTCTGTTCATTCTCAGTCCGACGTTGAGCTTGAAGTCGTCAGCTGGACACGGAACCCGACGTTTAACCGATGGCGACTTATTCCACCGCCTTACCAACTTCGTGGAAGGACTGTTTTCTCATCAAGTTGATGCGCAACTTTCTGCCGGTTGGTTTCAAGCAAGAATTCAAAGAACTGTTCAGACTGGCCACACCAGCCGTGAGTAAAATTGATAAGTTCAAACATGAAATCCTCGACTTTCCTGCTGACAGTGACACGAGTTGGAGTTGTAAAGTGCTATGGGTGCAATCAACTCGTAAATCTAAAAATACAATAGGCCAGATAAAGGAGATGGCATTTCCCTCCCCCATGCTTTTGTACTCCTTTAACATTAAAACGCTTCGAACATTTATTATAACTGACTGTCCCGAGGCGTTTGCCAACCTTTGCTTGTGTTGATGAAGATTGTGGATGATTCAGCTGTAAAATCAAGTCATAAATGATGTTAGAGGTGGTGATGTCAACTAAGTTTGGGAGTAGGGGCACCAGGGTCACCATTTGTAACCATTTGCAACGCTAAAGGTCGCCAGAGAGCCTTCTCCAGAGCCTATGTGCCTGAATGAGTCAGCAGACTGACCAACAAAGTGACATTATGGTATCAATATGATGTAGCAAATGTGCCAGTTCTTAGAAAATTGCAACAGGACAACCAATAAACTGCTCCCTATCTGCTCCTGCCACTGATAACTTGTTCGCCTCCCCACAGACTATTGGCCAGCTCATGAGTTTGTCATTGGGATTGGTCAGCACCGTGTTCTGTGGCCACCTGGGGAGGGTGGAACTGGCGTCGGTGTCTTTGGCCATATCAGTGAGTAGAACCAAGGCACCAGGGATAAGTTGGTGTTTTCTGTCAGGTTGTGTTCATGCACGTACGGGTTTTATTCTGTATTGGCAGGTAATCAATGTCACGGGTATATCGGTTGGCTTCGGTCTGTCATCGGCCTGCGACACGTTGATATCTCAGGTAGGGTTTCAAACCGAAGTCTAAAAAGCTTCCCCGGGTTTCCGAAACAAGGAACCGCTGTGGTTTCAGACGTTTGGGAGCTGTAACTTGCAGAGGGTGGGCACCATTCTGCAGCGGGGCGTGCTCATCCTCCTGCTGGCCTGTTGCCCCTGCTGGGCCATCCTCGTCAACACAGAGGTCATTCTGCTGGCGGTCAAACAAGAACCGGAGGTGGCCAGGTCAGTTGCCGCGGCAACGTGTCCTTTCTTTCATAAATGCATTTCCCCCCTGTGTTAATGATGTTCTCCTCAGGATGGCTCAGTTGTACGTGAAGATCTTCATGCCGGCGCTTCCTGTGAGTACAGTCAAATGTCTGAGTACTGATATTCCCTGTGTGGACTGTCCTACAGGTGCTTTACTGCTGCTCTTTTCCCCATCTTTACACCAGGCTACTTTCATGTATTCTTTGCAAACAAAGTACCTGCAAAACCAGGTAACTGGGACTATTAACGGACAAATAGATCAACCAAGGAGCAAATACTCTGCTGTTGATTTTAATACCGTGCATCAGCTTCAAGAGTAACAGCGTTTCCCTTTCTCAGGGCATCATTTGGCCTGAGGTCATCACAGGACTTGTGGTGAACCTCATCAATGCTCTCCTCAACTACATTTTCATATTCCTGTTAAACATGGGCTTGGAGTGAGTATCTGCAGGTTCACTCGCAGCACCGCGGTTCAACTCACCTGGCCGATCTTTGGTAAATTGTGTTTTGCAGGGGTTCTGCCATCGCCAACGCCCTCTCCCAGGCGTCGCTGGCTATGATCCTCTATTGTTACATTATTTGGAAGGGTCTTCACAAGGCCACCTGGGCAGGTGAGCATGCAGATTCACCAGGGAATGTGGGCGATGATGACTGAAGAGTCACAAAGTCTGGATTGATTGACCCCCCCCCCCACCCAGGCTGGTCCAAAGCTTGCCTCCAGGACTGGGGCTCCTACATCAACTTGGCCATCTCTAGTATGGCCATGATGTGCGTCGAGTCGTGGACCTATGAGATTGGGGGCTTTCTGGCAGGTACCCCTCCTCCCCCCATGTCCTCTTTGTGTTTTTAAAAAGATGCCTGCATGAAATGACACCTCTCTTATCACCAACAGGGATCATAAACGAGGTGGAACTTGGAGCTCAGTCGGTCATATTTCAACTAGCCAACATAGCCATCGTGGTAATTTTCCCTCGTGTGAGTTTTTCCTGTGCCACAGGCAGTAACAGGCAGGCTTTAACGCTCCAGTCTCATCAGTTTCCTTCAGGTTTCAGCATTGCCGGCAACATCCGAGTGGGAAACTCATTGGGGGCCAAAAACACCGAGCAGGCCAGGCTGTTGGCGAAATCTGCCACGCTGTGTGCTGGTGGGTGCGCTTCACAATGGGCCATGGCGGTTCGTTCGTCAGTGCGGGAGCTTCATTTCTACATTTTATTCTACTTTCTGCCTCAGTCTCAATCTCCATATGTTTGGCGACAGTCATCGGGGCCTCCAAGGACTACATCGCTTACTTGTTTACAAATGACGAGTGAGTACAGCCCCCCCGACGGTGCGCTCTGGAGATGATTAAAGATGAGTTTTAGCATTCTTCCTTCCCCCAGGCAAATCAGGAAAAGGTTGCTGAGGTCGTCAGTTTTTACCCTCCCTTTATCATCTTCGATGCCATATCGGTGAGCGACCAGATAACGGCAGTTATTTTTAGAATATTTGTTGTGTCTGTCGAGGCCAACAGCATCTCTCTGATGCTTGTGTGGCCAGGCCACCGTTGGGGGCATCATGAGAGGAGCAGGTAAACAGAAAGTTGGAGCCATTTGCAACATTTTGGGATATTACGGACTTGGTTTACCCATGGGGACGTCACTGATGTTTGCAGCCAAGTTGGGAATCACGGGTGAGATGTTTTTTTTAACCCTTGTGTCCCCGAGTTGACTCCCCCCACAAACGTCCTCTGCGTCTCCTCCAGGGTTGTGGATAGGTTTGCTCACCTGCATGTTCCTGCAGACCTCCTTTCTGATGTCCTATATGTTGAGGCTGAACTGGAAGAAAATTACAGAAGAGGTTAGTTTGGGAAAATTGAGAATATGTTTTTTTTAATGGAATTTAAAAGTAAGACACTTTCTTCCAGGCTCAGATCAGAGTGGGAAACGTCACAGAACCAAGTAAGAAAATCTGAACGACTAAAGCTGTTTCATGCTTATCAGGGGTCACTTACAAAGTACAAATTAATTATTTCTTTGTTTTAAAGAAAAAAAGAGCACACCGTTTATAATTTTACTTCAAAGTGATGTTTATACTTCCAAAGTGGATGACTCTGAAGACTCGCAGGATCTGGATGAGACTGAAGAAGCAGCAGTGATGCCAAACCAGGAGCAGATGTCCCACAGGTCTCTGGTCCTGCGGAGGGGCCTGGTTCTGGCTTTAATGCTCTTCATCCTGGCTTTTGGGATCATTTTAAACCTGATCATAATGAACCTCATTACCTGAAGATGGAGAGTGCTTTGATGGTCTTGAATGAGGCACATCCCACCAAATCTTGGAGTCTGGCAACATGGGGGAAAAAAACAGTCTCCTCATCTGACAAGGACATGAGAGAGTCCACCACCACAGAATCAGCCCTGTGGTGGCCAAGTGTCATATGTCCACCCCGAGTCACTGCAATGCCACCATGACAATTTGTGTTCCCGGCAATTTGTGTTCCCAAATGTAACTTGTTGAATGAATGTGAAACTTAATAATAATTAAATAAAGCTGCCATGGGGAATTGAGACATTGTAACCATCAGGCTCAGTTATTTTGCCATAAATTATCTCTGGAATGTAGAGAATATCATCAATTACATTCAAATCATGCATTATGCAAGGAGCATGAACTAAACAGCCGGTTGGTTCCACTCCTGTGATTCCCCACACCGACCTATAGAGGGAGCAAGACTTCCGTTTATTGTCTGGAGCCTGCAGGAGGCAGGAAAGTGTTGATGCTGGACGAAAAAAGGAAGGAAAACTTTGGCCATTGGGAAATTGGGTGATGTGCTTTTGCTTTCACATTACATTGCTGTATCTATTTCCCTGCCTTTATCAGTGGAAACAGGCATTTCAGGCGCAGTTGTCGGGCCTTTTTACTTACACTGAAACAAAGAGATATGCAGTCAATGCACATATAGTCTTGTCAGTAATATAAAAACCTCAGGACCTCTGACAAACCAGGAGTGTCCCAGAGACAACTCTGTCCTCTAGTGGCCCAACCAGAGACCTTGTGGCAGAAGACTGGAGGCTGTGATGGCAGCCAAAGCCGAGTTCAGGATCTGAATGTGTATGTCAACCCAATATTCCGTTTTTTTCTGAGGTAGTACAATTATTTTTGCAGAAAGGACAGTAAAGATGAAAATTCCAGCACTGCAAAACCTTTAAATGTCACCAATTACCAGCTAAGACCAGGTGAATGATGAGCTTTAAAGTTGACGCACATGCTGACAATAAACAAGATTTGATTCTCAGATCTAAAACAAACTTTTTTGGCATTGAAAAAGAGAAAATTTCCCAAAAGTGGCATAAAATAAGCAATTAAATTAAAAAGGACCGCAGCATGCTTTTCACAAATATTGTTGTTGTCTCTTAATGACACAAACTTTCTCTGTTAAGAATGCACTGAATATTAGCCCTGTGCTACTCTGGCTAATGATTATGTGCAGCCATAATAAGACATGCTAGGAAATGTATTTCTTTTCATTTAAAATACAATAAATAATTCATGCAGCCGAAGGAGTTTTTATTGGAGTTTTACTGAAAAAACAAACTGAAAAAAAGCAGGCGGAGCATCGACGACAGTCAGGCTTGTTTTACAGGGACGTGCCTCAGCATTAATGAGACCACCCCGGCAGGACTGACAGAGTGTCGGTCTCACGATGATGATGCCCCGCTGATGGATCACTCCTCCCAGCAGGTTCGCCATCTTCAGCCAACATTAAAAAAACATGTGACAGAGGGCACCAGTGAGAGACAGGACATTGGAACTAATTATTACAGGTGGGATCATAATAAAATACCATTTGGGCAGAGGCAAGAATTTATGAATCCACCATTAAAGACTCTGTGGCACTTCATGTGTAAATATTCACCCACCCTCAGGGTGTCCAAATAACTCTTTAAGAAGCCTCCAGCTAATCCAAAATGCTTAATTCCTGTAATGGTGTCTCTTCATTGGCTGCCCGTTAAATTTAGAATAATTTTTAAAACCCTTCTTTTGACCTACAAGATCCTCAGAGCCTAGCTCCATCCTACCTGGAGGAGCTAGTGATACCTTACCAGCCCAATAGATCACTCCGCTCTCAGAATGCTGGTCTACTTGTGGTTCCCAGAGTTTCTAGGGGTAGAATGGGGGGCCGAGCATTTAGCTACCAGGCCCCCCTGCTATGGAACCAGCTCCCTGTCCAGTTACGGGAGGCTGACTCCATCGCTACTTTTAAGATTAGGCTTAAAACCTACCTCTTTGAAAAAGCTTATTGTTACTAATTCTGTCGTTCCAGTTACTATTATAGACAGACAAATTATCATACTAATGATAATCGTTAGGTTAATATCTTAGCTGTGCTGTTATAGGCCAAGGCTGCCGGGGTCCAGAAACATAACATGATGACCTGACAGGCCTCTGTCACCCCACTGGGTCATGGTCATGGTATCATGGTCATGGTCATGGTCATGGTCATGGTCTCGTCTCGTCTCGTCTCGTCTCGTCTCGTCTCGTCTCGTCTCGTCTCGGTCTCGTCTCGTCTCGTCTCGTCTCGTCTCTCTCCTCTCCTCTCCTCTCCTATCCCTCCTCCCTCTCTCCTCTCCTCTCCTCTCCTCTCCTCTCCTCTCTCTCCCTCTCTCTCTCTCTCTCTCTCTCTGTCCTCTCGTCTCTCTCTCTATCCAGCCGGCCATCAGCAGGAGGGTCCCCCTATATGAGCCTGGTCCTGCTCAAGGTTTCTTCCTGTTAAAGGGGAGTTTTTCCTTGCCACTGTTGCTTGTCTGGGGTTAGGCCCTGGGATTCAGGAAAGCGCCTAGAAACAATTTTGACGCTATATAAATAAAGATTGATTGATAGATTGAGAAGGGTCCTAAGGGTTACATAACAAGGCCTATACATTATTTCTGACTGCAGTTAAACATTTATCAAACCAAGCAGCTTTATATCAATCGTTCCCTTCATCATCCCGTCACTTCAGGCAATGTTTTGCATCCCCCGTTTGGACAGATCCGGAGAGAAATTGGCCCACGAAATGCATCATTTCTGGCAAAGGCACCGGGAAACGCAGGCCGACCCAGCAGCGTGGCAGTGACCCGGACGATCCCTGGGTGTGTTTCATATTATGTTTGGAAACGATTGGAGAGGCAGCGTTTAGAATTCTGCTGTTCTGGTTGCAGAGATCAATAGAAAACCTCTTTTTAGTGTCCCGCGATAGATGTAATGCACCATTACGCAGACAAAACTGTCCACAAAAACAACTACAACTTACATTCCCAAGATTTGTTGTTTGGTTTCTTGTGTCTGTCCTCAGCAGTGATGCAGGTGGCCTTGTCTGAGCTTCACCCACAGCCTGAAAACATTCAAAAATAGAACAGCTCCTTCTTCACTTACCAATATGCCGACAGGGAGTTTTCCAAAGTTTCCTCAGCAGTTGAAATAAAACCTTCTGTCTTCCAGTTGAGCTTTTTTTTAGAGATGACGATGATGAGGAGGAGGCGGGGTGGGGTCGTCCTGAGAAGCAGTCCCGACCGAAGGGGAAAGCAGCATTCTCTGACAACATAATATTATTTTATTATACCTGAATGCAGCATTGTTGCTATGGGAAACAGGTGACTCATCAAAAACTCCCAGTTCCCCAATAAACATGAAAATAAGGCTCAGTCTGAATCCGATGAGGTAATATGCAGTTACATTAACCTCAGCCTGTATCTCCTGTTGGTGACACCCAGGAAGATGCCCTTGCACACGCACAGGAGCATCAGGAATGCGACATATTTGACAACCTGTTTTGGGAAACATACGACGCACATGCAGAGAAAATGGAATCAAAGAAAATGGAATCAAAGGAGACCTGGCGTGGTCACAACATTGGACACCGATCCGATGACCTGCCTGTGAGAAAATGAGAAGTGCCTGTTTGCATCCAATGGTCCATCTTTACTTTTCAGCATTTTGCATAGAAAATAAATAAAACAGCACCCCCTGCTGGATGGTTAATTAAGAACGAAATCACGGCCGACTAATTTCTGACAGAGTACCAGTTCAATCAAAAGGGTTAGGAGGCACTGAGCCTTCTGGGCTACCATACGCTGTTAATTTCTGTGGCATAAATAATTAAATAAACAGGATGGGAATCTGCTGCCTCCCCAAGTTGGTGCGTGACGCGTCTTCCACCAAGTAAAAGCAGGCAGCAGAGAGATGTTGGCTGGCGCAGTCATTTTTATCATTTTTAGTCTCCATCGTTACTTACATAACACCCAGATCCGTTTGTGGCAACTTCTGCTACGACTGCCAGGGTGGCAGGGTACATCTAACATTAACCCCCCCAGTCTGAGAAGATGCCAGGGTTGACACCATTTCTATGCCTCCTTTTGGAATTTGCACAATTCATAATCGAAAAGCTTCAACAAAGTTCAGCACCTGGTTCTGCAGATAAAACACCTGAAGGTCACAAAGGAAGAGACAGTAACAGTTTGTGTAATTAGCGGGTTGATAAGTGCAACGACTTACTTTAATAGCTGGGGAAATGCTCTAATGTACAACTGGGCCCTTCTGAAGTCCAAGAAATGGATAGTTCTGGGTCGCACGTTGAAAGTGGAAACTGGACAGAGATTTATTTTTTGTCTGGAGGAAAAGACCTCAGGATCCTTGCCCAGGTATAATAGGGTGGCCTCAGAGTTAATGAGCAGGGTAGGAGGAGCATGAGCAGGATGATGACGCCATGCTGGAGGATCATTCCCACCCTCTGCAAGACTTGCCTGCCGAATGTCTGTGTGGTAAACCCAGGGCATGTCGGATTGGGGGGGGGGGGGGGGTGATGGCAAGGGTGCGTGTTTCATAAACCTGTAGTAGCGCACGCTAGTCCCAAACCATAACCTGTGGATGCAGCTGTGACCTTAAGGACCTAAAGAAGACATGAGGCATCGTTGTGACCATGATTGGCAGCAGGTAACTGCAAATTTACAGCAGCAGCTGGATGTTCAAACATCTGTGCACGTACAGCTGCTCATATGTTGCTCATCGACCTGGCTGCAACCACCCCGCCGGCCAGGCGCTGGCCCGGAAGGACCGATTTCTGATTTCTGCTTCAGACACAAAGTCGATGCCTCCTGACATTTTAAGGAAAACCCGTTTGCCATCAGGTTATCGAAGGCAGAGCGCAGGTCTACCAGAGGGACCGTCATCCTCAGGATGTGCAGATCCAGACCCTGCCCCCCCTGCCTGCGTCGTGACTGCAGATTTAGAGTATTTGTTCACTTTCTTTTTGGAAATTCAATTCTATACAGGAAAAATGCAGCCAGGCTGCAGCAGTGAAGGGTTGAGAGGGTTCCTTTATCTTTTATTCCTTCATTTAGCCTGGTAAAAACCAAGATTAACACGACACCATATTAAAAAAAAAAAGCTTAAATAAACAAGGTTCTCCAGTTATGGTTGCTGCTGTCAGGGAGAGGAACACATCTAAATATAAAACACATTTTCAGCAGTCATGCAAGGCTGCTTTTCAATTTCAGGTTCTATGTCTACTTCATCTGAGTTTTTTTTTTTTAATTTTATTTATTTTTGCTCCATTAACCATGAATGCCACTAAGCTATAGGGGATGGTACATTAGGTCAATGTCATCCTCATGCACGGCAGATTGCGCACAAATTTAATCAACAGGATTGCACCTACAAATTCATCGTGTTGATTCGCTCTTTCACCAAAACCCTGCCAAGGTAGAGCGTTGTAGAAAACATCACGTCCCGCTGGCGCCCTGAGAAAAAGGCACGCTCGTAAGACCCCTGTAAGCCTCCAGCTCCTTGATAGATTTGCAGCCAGGCACTGAAACGGTTATCCTTTAGCTCGTTAGCTAAACGCTAATTAGAAAAGTTAAAAAATCCTGGGCTATCCCCACGGTCCCTGGGTCTTTTATATAGATTCCATGAGGCATGACATGAACTCTCCTCGCCAGAGATGCCGCCTGGGGCAAGGGTTGTGACACCTCTCTGATGACAACCATGCGTTTCCACTCACACTGCCACTGTATGAGATTCCATTTTCACCTCGCTTTACGTCGCCTTCAGCAATCTAGCTGTCGGAGCGAGCTCCACAGTTGCCACGTGTGGCTGTGCCATTGATCTTTAACTGTCATTTGCTATTTTCTCTTACAATACTTATTTTCGCTGTGTCTGCAGTGTCATTGCCCGTCAAATACCTGATGTTCTGGTTTTATTGAAGATCTAAAATGTCCTAATATTGATCATGCAATCCATGGTTTACACAAGCCAACACCTAAATTACTTTGGGTTTATTTTGGCACTGGCACCCTTTTTCTTCTCCCAGTCAATGTCGTCCTGCACACAAATAAAGCAGCATTCATCAAAGCATTAATTGAAACATCCAGCTCACCACTGCACAGTTTGGTCTTTAGCTTTGTATCAGCAAGGCGCTTTCCTCTCAAGTCACCTCAGAGGCGCTGTCATTTATTCCTCATTATTGGAGATGAAGAGGAAAACTGCATTAGCTATCCAGCTAAGGTTGTAGAAAGTGATTATCCCTGAGACATCTGCAGTGAAAACAGTAATTTACAGCGCACTACCTTGTCAAAAAGTTTATTGCCACAGCAGGGAAAGCTCCAGCTCAGTCACATAAAGGGCAAAACTGACTCAACGCGTTTGCTCATGATTAATCTCAGGGTTTATGGCATTCAGTTGAATATTATTTGAAAGGCAGTGAATTTAAACACTTTGACATCTGGAAAGGCTGTTTAGAGAGAGAGAGAGAGAGAGAGAGAGAATTTAGCTGACTATAAACCATTCACCATTCATATTAGCTTTCTTTTGAATGCTGTACGAGCATATCTCAACAGCACACCAACAACATGCTAAAGTTCCTGAACCAGTCGGGCCTTTAAATTGAGTTAAACATTAGCGCCTTTGGTTCATTCTGAGGAACGTGAAAATACAGAACTTGTCGCATCTGATGATGCTTTTGTAATGAGATGAGGCTCCACCATCCAACCTTCTGAGTTTCTGCATAATTACTTGCTTGGCTGCAAGCCCCCCTGTCCCTCCTTGCAAGCATTCCAAGGCAGCATGTCGCCGAGTCCATCCATTTTTCCCAAATCTGAATGCAGAGGATGTTTCTAGTGAAATGGGATTTGGTGCACATCCGTTCGACCGAGCTTTCAGCCAACGCACATCTTTTTATTCCTGCTAAGGAGCGCATTTTCCATACTTTGATCAGGCTGCTTTATTCCAGCATAAGAAGCTGTGCTGTGACCCTATATAGAAACACACACACACACACACACACACACACACACACAGAAGAAATGACTCAGGTTTCTCTTCATTATGATGTAATTACAACTGTCCAGAAGCAAAAAGAGGGTTAATATTTGGGTGGTGGGATATCTACAATGGAAATAAACGGGAATTGCACCATTCGATGCAGAGAAACAGCTCTTCCTTTCTGTTCCTTGATGGACATTCCTTTCAAATGGGAATACATTCATCTTTGAAATCCGCATACAGATTACAGAGTAAATAAATTCATGCTGCAGACAATGAGGCAGATTTGCTGGCGCTGCAGCCGAGCACAGCTGGAGGTCAAGTGTGAAATTGCAGTTTGGTAGCCGACTTGTGCTGGACTGCAGAGTAGAAACTACGTGACCCCCCCCCCAGACAAGGTCAATTCATTTCCTGTGTGAGAGGTATTCCACCAGAGTCCATAATTCATAATATAGATGTAACGCTTGAGTAGGAAGGGAGAGTTTACATTGAATTCAAGGAAAAACATCACATCAGGCTACTGTTTAGAGGAAAAGAAAGAAGAGGAAGACTTTTTCAACCGTCAAACATCTTTATTTAAGCAATAATGATAGTCGGACTGAGTCCAGTAACCATGACAACAGCTTCATCATCACATCAGTGTTTTTTTTCTTTTCTTGGCGTAAAAGGTCCAGTGCCAAATGATCACAAAAAAATAACAAAAAGGAACCCACAACTTACAGTCTTACTCCACAAGTCATGGGGGAGGTTACTAAATGGCAAAAAAGGCTGACATTGACGTCATGATGTGGTCAATACATTGATTATTAGAGTTCATTGTATTTACAGTTACTGTGTCACCGACTCGCTCTGTAAATATGACGTCAAACCCGGAGGAAACGTTGGCCCTTTAAATTCACAGACACCTGGATAACTGATGAGAACTTCAAAAACCGGTCTTAATTTGACTCCACACAGGTTTGAATTTGCATCGTTTACGAACTTAGACGGACCACAGACACGAAACGTAGATCACATCCTGAACATGCACACCACAACCACCGTTCCATCGCTGCTCACCAGCTAGTGATGGCGTTGCACGCCGACGAGATCCACTCCGCGATTTTGTCACCATTAGCGGACAAAAAAGGTTATTGTGCATCGCACAGATTAATCATTACGTAGGAGTTAATGGGAACCATTCTTTCATTGTCTGCATAACAATGAAAAGGTGTCAACAATTTACGTGAAAAATTTACGTGATTACGTGAAATTTAAATCATTTCCGTGTTGTTTGTTACATAGATGCAGTTTCCTAATGATGCTAATTGCTGCACAGCCATTACAAAGGGAGCGCTATTGGGAATCTTGCATAATTTAAATAGCTAATCTTGCGACGCTCTCTGCTATGCAGCCCCATTGACAATATTCCAAAGATTTCAAAGATTTTTCTCTCCCGGCGTGTATAAAAATCTCAGCTAAGCAATCTTCTGACGACACTGCTGAAGTTCAAACGTATAAAAATACACTCGTTTGAGAAAAGCCGGCAGTAGTGAGCTACAGTGAGAACGTGCAGGTTCATTATCACTGGCTTCCCTGCGTTCTCTGACTCCCATCTTCAATGCTCTGCACCTGATAGCGCTGTACCGAGACACACTTACACATACATGCGCGTAAACAATTCCCAAGACGCCCCAAAGCAAAGTTTTGACGGGATAAAATGCACTTTGTGATGAAGTAACAATAGTAACGCAACACTTTGGTCAAAAAATGTGTATCGACAGAAACACAAAGAGGAACCATTTAAGGCCAAAAACCAACATTTTAACAGGTCAAACAACTCAAATTTCAAAAACGTACACTGAAAATATTTAATTTTACAATATATCCTCATACAAAAATATCAAACACAGCGTGAGACTCGGCCTCGAGTGCGGGACATAGCCGGATTTTGTCGCAAACCTTTTCGCTCAATTGCAGCTGCGGTCAAGAGACGCAGTGGCGTCCCGTTCAGTCAACCGGCCTCCGGAACGATACTGTGCAAGCTACTACAAAGCAACTAAACTAATGTTGTCAACAGCGACAATCACGTGATCTCATTTCAGGTTCTGATCACTTTTCCCCTGGATGGGTCCGTCGAGCTGTCAACAGTTTTTGGTCAAACCGACATTTTCCTATAAACCACTTGTGTTTCATCCTGTAATAGTTACATTTACAGACAAGCAGCAATGTTGCATAATCTGCAAAAAAAAAATCTAGAAATACTATAATATAGAAATATAGTGCAAAGTCACCTCCGGAGCCGGGTCGAGTCCGTGGATCATTGGTATGAGGTGGCCGTCCGCAGCCAGGTTCTGCCTAATCGATTATGTTTGAGAAGAAGACAGAAGCCAGGGCCTGGCGAAGATGCGTCTGATAGCAGCAATGAAATGGACGTGGAGGTGTTTACCGTTCGCTTACCGTTCCCGGCATTTATGAGCTTGTTCGGATTTAAATATCGAACTTTTGTCTCCTTGGAAAAGGGGCAACGCATGTTGAGTATTTACATGAACTCAGGCTTGTTGTCACGTTTTCTGGTGTTGGTCTGTACTTAAATGGGGATTATCTGAGGTACATTCCTTCCTTTGTACAGTTGTCAAATTCACCGGCAAAGACAAAAGAAAAAAACAAATCCCTGACATTGTCTGGATGTTTCAGGCACAAAGTCTGAGGGACATCGTTTAGTGAGCAGGTCACAAAAATGGACAAGCGGGAGGCAAAGCTGTGGGAATGACCAATGGTGGACCCGGTGTGCAGGTACAGCAGGTAGAGGTGACACTGTTGAATGACAAAGGTAAATCACAGCGTGAAGACGCATCGTTCCGGGTTAAAGACTTAAAAAAAACCTCTCTATAAAACCCAAACTGAATTTCACATGATTTCACAAACACCAAAGTTCACTTCACAGGTGAACAGCTTGCAAAATCGGCGTAAAACCTACCGAGGGGTTTTTGACACCTCAAAAGTGTCACCAATCTGGAAAATGAGCACACATTGGTGTCGTATCCTCCATTTTGTGCCGTGAAATATTAAATTTCATGCAAAAGTGGGAAAAGGCTACTTCCAAAAGGGATAGTATTCGGCAGATGTGGGGTCACGCAAACAGAGAGCCCACTGCCACATTCCTTGATTTGTAAATTTAAAGAAACAGAGCTCACCTTGAACCTGGACATTGAGGCCCTTCTCTTATCTCCTTTTTCTCTTATCAACCATTCCTCTTCCCTGTCAGGGAGTGGTGTCTCCCCGGAGCATGGAGGCCCGACCCCATGTAACCTGTCCGCCGCCGCCAGCTCCTCCTCCGCTTCTTGTTCCCTGACCACCGTGATCCTTGTCGGACTCTGGCTGGCTTTGGGCGCGCTCGGGCTTGGGGTTGGGCGTGCACGGCGGGTCTGGCTGCTGCACTGACATGGTCCTTCTCAGGTGGGTGCGCTTACAAAGGAAGTCGGACTTTGCTGAGAGACCGAAGGAACCTTTCCTCAGGACCATGCGGACGGAGGGGGACTTCTTGGGTCTGGCTCGGTGTCCAAACTGAAGCGTGGAGAGGTGCGCTGCATAGCCATCGCTCAGAAACTAAATGTATGGTGGAGAGAAAGCCAAAGAGCAGCGAGAAGTAGAACATTCACAGCAAAAGTCAGAAGATATCAGGTGAAAACCAAAATCAGATGGAGACCAAACTACCTGGCACTGGTTCTGGTACTTCTTCGACGGCCTGCCAACAATGTAAATCTGTGAGGGGCTGAGGCCCAGCATGTTGTAAACAGAGATGTCCTTCATGGAGCCATAAGCTGAGATGATCTTGATATGGCACTGCTCAAAGGGGAAAAGGTCACGAGTCAGAAGGCAAAAACCTGCCCGGTCAGCGTCAGAGCATTCAGATTGGGAAGTACCTCCTGGATGAGGTTTCTAAGGAAGATGGTCTTCTGTCGCAGGGGATCGTGGACCAAGCCTTCAGAGAAGAAGATCATCCCGTGGGGGAAGTTGTGCTGTGAGAGCCAGGAAACAACGCGCTGCTTCTGCATATCCGGGCGACCGGTGATGTAAATGATCAGGTATCCCAGGTCCTGCCAGTGTCTGCGCACGCACAGCTGAGGTGAGAACCGCCTCGCGCTTTGAACTCAGACGCACAAATTCAAACGCCGACGACACTTGCCTGACCACGTCGACGGCGCCGGGGCGGACCTTGGGGTCGCTGCCCATGATTGACACGCTGGCGGCAAAGGAGCCATCAATGCTGAAGACCACGCACTCCATCGCCCGCGGCAGCACAGTCAGGTAGGCTTCCGCGCTCGTCTGATCCCCCCTTGGAAAAGAAAGAGTTAAAAAAAGAATCGCATTCGCTTTGCCTCCTTCGGGAACCCTTAATTCACACAAGGTCATTCTAATATAAGCAGAAAGTTAAAAAAAATAGGAAACCGAACGGGGGGGGGGGAGTCATGCTGATGGACAAAGATGAATTGCACTAGTTTTGTATATATATAGGAAAGTACACTATAGCCCTGACCTTAAATAAAACTCTATCTTTCTTAGGATTTCTTCAAGCAGCACTCCATATCTGATCTTATGTGACATTTTCGTGCACACGGCTTCTTACTTGACCACCATCTTAATTGGATAGACCCCGAGGCCCAGCTTTTTGCTCTTGGGTATGGTGTACGCCACTCTGCCGCTGCTGTTGGTCATCTCTGTGTCAAAGTGCACCCAGTGGCCAGACTGAGGCTGTGTCATTAGGAAGATGTCCACCTGGAGGAGGAAGGAAGGGTCAGAGGTCAAGGCAAGAGCACACGCGTGGTGCCTAATTAGACCCAAGCTCCTCACCTTTTCTCCAGTCAGCGTGACCATGTCTAATGGGCCGTACATGAAGCGGCCAACCAGAGTTTGAGGACCATCCTCGGTAGCGATGGCGTCGTTCACTCTGTGGTTGGCAGTGACGTTCTGCAATATATTACACTTTTTAGAAAGAATCTCGACCGCTTTAGTCACATCGGAATTCATCCTTCCAGGTTGTTGTTTTAGGATCCTTTTCTTTTCTCCTTGCCTTTCTGGAGAAGGCTGCGCTGAGCTTTTTTCCATGAAGATTGACGTTAGCACTCGTGGACAATCTGAACAGATATCGCCACCTGCTGTGATTGTCATTGAACTCTTTATTCACATATGCTGCCGTTTTAAGAGGGGGGGGCAACGGTTAATTTGCCACCATAAGCCTTCACTTCCTGACCTAGCAGGGCAGCCATGCACAGCGTACAGACACACCCACATGACTCGAGGAGGAGCGGTTGGAGTTGGATGTGTGGCTCGTTTTCACAGAGACAGTCAAGCAGACGCTCTCCTCCAGTCGTAAGTGAAAACAGCCATTGGCTCAAACCGCTTAAAGGTGACAAGCTGAGGAGCGACAGTGTGAAGCAGCGTGCACAGCGTTGGGCCCCCTGCCGTTGTGAAATGGACCTCTTACAGGCTGAAGAAGATGAGAAACAGACGCCAAATGAGAATCCCGTGTTGTTTTATATCCCAAATATGGACACAACAGGTGAAGCCACGCTCGCACATGCGGGACAGCAAAATAATGAATGTGCGGGTAAGAATAAGACGTAAGAGGAGAGTCCCCGGTGGTGCCTCGAGCCACTTACCCCCACAGGGCTGAAGAGGACTGCAGTAACTAAGCTGCCATAGTTCGGTTGTGGCTCATGCGGGGGAGTGGACGCTCTGGTGAGGCACGGGTCATTGTTTGATCACAGTCGACACGTTGAAGTGTCCTCAAACCCCTACTTGCTCCCGGAGCTGTGTCTGGAATATCTTGGTGCATGATTTTGAGTGATTGGTTATTTCCCCAGACGAGTAGGTGGCAGGTTGGACGTTCAGATGTTTGATATGAGAGTGAAAGGGCAAATGCCGACTTGTAATGCAAAGTGGTCCGAGATAACCAGAAAGGGTTACATGAACAACAATAATGATGGCAGCGCACCGTAAAACACTGAATAGGTAAATTCCTAAAATGAGATTTGGTTGCTCATCTCTGCATTATATGCTAGGTGCCTGTAGCTGCCTTCTTTTTCAGCCTTTTTTCTTCAATTCCTCTTCCATCCTGCTCAGCCTCCTGTATTCTCTTAACTGCTACTAGCACCGTATAACAGTACTGGGGAATGCAGCAATTTACTGGGAACTGTATGTGAAAGGTAGGCTTCATTTAAATGCACCAACATTCTCAGAGACCTCAGAGGGTTCAGCACGTCAGCACAAGGAATCTTTCAAGTTAACGCGTGACAAAGTCTGCGCGGACTAAAACGAAGATATGTTTCCATGGTACTCTGCGCGCTGATCTATTTAAAGCCGCAGGAAAAGCAAGCAGTTACTAAATGTCAGTATGGCCTTGATTGTTCTGCTCAGAAGAACTGGGTCATTGTGTGTCCGCCAGGTTTGACGATTGTGGGAAACATGTGGGAAAATAAATTGTGACTATTTGAAAGGAATTTGAGTCACAGCGCTTCAGCACGACAGCTAAACAAAGTTAAAAAAAAAAATATTTTAGCCTCAAAAGCCTGAAAGGGGATGAAAAGACAGAGGTGAAGACAGATACTTCAACCAAGAATGGGTCAAAATGTTTTACCCTCAGTTTGACATGTGTCCTCCTCCTGAGCCATTTTTCTCGCGGGCTGGAGGGAGAAAACGGAGCAGAGTCCAGATTATCGGCTTCCTGGGTCTTCACACAGTCACATCGCATGAGCTGTTGGAGGAACATGGAGGCCCTCAGATGATCAGCAGATTAACACAATTTAAAGTATTGCAACACTGAAAACACCTGAAGTCCAGAAAACCTCTCCCGAGTTAATATCGGAGACTGTAAATCCCAATTTAGTCAAGAGTGCTACGGATGCAGATTAAGAGCTAACCTTGAGAGCAGATTTGGAGCAGGCCTACTGAAAGAAAATTACTGCTCACTGCTTTGAAAATGAGGTCATGTAAATTATTCTGGAGGATACTCAAAAAGTCTCACTGAAGCTGAAATTAAAGGCACTTAATGACTCATTTTCTATAATCCTGAGAGATCTGAAATTGCTAAACCATAATAAAGGTGTCTGGGTTGATCAGGTTTCTGACAGCACTGTGCTTTTGTGCACGACCTTGTGATTCTCATCACCATTATAAAAAAACATAATTTAATACTCAGCCTCTAATGCTGCCTCTGTTTATCCATCGGGCTTAAATAAGATATTTGTTGGACGGCCTCGTCTTTATCAAAAATGTGCAAATGCACATCACTTACGAAAGAGGTCAATTAGGTTGTCATATATTTATGGGCCTTTCAGACCCCCAAAAACCACCAACTAATTATCATTTATTATATAAAATGCATTTGAACAGGATGAGTATTAGGTCATTTCCTCTGTCTGTACTGTTTGCTACCCTTGAGTATATTTAGAGCCTCTGAAGCTCGAATGAAGCTTTGTGGATTCATCCTCTATTTGTTCCTGACAGATTATGGGAAAATCTGCTGCTGAGAATGCGTTTCTAGATCTTGAAAACTCTTACTCATCACTAAGAACAGTGGGTGGAGGCAATTTTATCTGATGTGAATGGATCATAGCCATGCCTAAACCAGCGCACAGCACAGAGCCCTGGTGAGATCTGTGGTAAGATCAAACAGATTTGATAAAATGGCTCCCGCCCGCCTTGAGATCAAGTCCGAGATGAATCTTAAAATTCCCCACACGTTCATCATGCAGTGGTGACCTCCCCTTTCCCTTTTACAGAAAACAGAGTTTATATCCTCCAAATAAATCTTGAGCTGCAGGTTGTCATGCCACCGATGAAAGAAATGCAATGATATAGAGCATAATTGTGACATTTACCACAGAGGACTGATAATGGCATTGCAAGCTCACTCTAATCACACTGTCATCTGCAGAAGATACGAAACTGCTGACGGGCGTCTTTCTTGTGAAATGTGTTTGGCTCCACTCACGCAGGCAGTTGACTTCAGCCGATAGCTCCACTAATGCACTTCTGTGTATTCAGACTGACTTTTTCCATGTGGAGGTGCACCAATAAAATCTTCTGACCTCCCGGTTCAACAGCAAGTAGCTTAAAACCCACCTTTGTGGCACCTCTTCCATCCCAGCTAGCTTGGTTCTGGGATGTCTCATACAGCATTTTCAGGACATGCTGTCACCGGACTCTAGTTACAACCTCGAGTCCCTTATAGTGAATTAAAATTACAGCAAGCTAACAGACGAAAAGATACCCAGTTGCAGAGGTGTGTTATTGATTCAGCTGTTTATCTGCAGCACAGTTGGTGGTTTTTACTTACAGAAATTTCACTCGGCTCTGAGTTTCAAACCTCACCCCAGCTTGAACTTTGGCCAGCTGGATATTTGTGGCTTGACAGGATAAAAGCATGTGCTATGTTAAAAAATCAATTTCACAGTTTTATGAGCCGTTCCGGGTCATTCGGAAGCGCTCGGATTTGAATCTGAATATTTTTGTGGCTTAAGCTGCAGAGGAAACGGGAGGAAAATCAGTGGGCTCACCTGCCGGAGAACAAAAGCTGCCACGTCAGTGGACTCCCAGTAGGAGGCGTGGAAAAGGTGAGGCAGAGCCACGGTGGGGAAGGCAGTCAGAACGTCGGGACAGTACAAAGCGTAATCCAGCCTCTTGGAGCCCCACCAGCTTCTGGAAACTGAAAAAAAATATACACAATAGGGACGGATGGAAAACTGTGAGATTAAAATTTTCCGATCAGATATGTCTGATACAGCAGTTTCATTCTCGCTCACTGTTGGCGATGGCATCCCCGAGCTGCCCCATCGAGCAAATCGATGTCACGCTTCCGAGACTGGTCGCGCTGCCACGGCGACCTCCCTCTTCCCCTCCTCCTTCGGTCGTGGTCTCCGCGGGCGGCTGAGAAGCGGGACCTCCGGGACTTTGACGGCATTCCAGAAAGATGTGTTTGTGGTCTTGGATGGCCTCAGCTGGGGAGGGAACGGAAAAAGTCAAGGACACAGTGAGGGGGAGACGTTTTGATCACACAATAATTGATTGGCCAGAGTCTTTGAATCAATGATGTTATTTTGTCTAATATGGGAGTCTCTCGCTGGGGTATCGACTGGCTTTGCCTTTAATCAAGGAAAACCACGGACTAGCACTGAGAGGGAGTCCAAGGACGGGAGGGGGGGTTCAACCCATCTGTATCAGCCTTGGAAGTCCCTAAGAACCATCTTGCCCTCAACACCTAACAAGAAAAATAATTCCTCAGCTCAGCGACTTCATCCGTACGCAGAGCGTTCCCATTTGTTCGGCAATCTGTTTAAAGCAGGCTAACAAGTTCAGCCGAGACCTGAATTCATTTCGGATCAACAAAATCACTGCGTAAACAAGATGAGGACTTGTCCTGTTATGTCGGCGAATCGTCTCATCACAGGTGATCGCACTTCTGTATCATGTCATTTGTTCATATCAATTATGCATCTCTCCGGCGGGAAGGTTTCTGATGTGACACTGGTTAGCAGCCAAGCGCTGCAACAGGGAGCGGCGTGGTTGAGAGGAGATTAAATGACAGCGAGAGCGTCTGCTTGGCCGCGAATGTGACGCAGATCACATCACGACTGAGCTGCTCTTGGATCCCGCCGCGTCTCTGGCAAGAAACGTTCTCTTTGCCTCTGAAAAAGCAAAAAAAAACAAAACAAAACAAAAAACCTCTTTTAGGGAAACGCTACCCACACTCCCAAATCGCCACATTCATTACGGCACTCACGGACCATTTTATCCTCCACATAGCTGCCAATTATTGGGAATTCTGGCGCTCTCTTTGTTGTGGGAAAGGCTGTATCATAAGCAGTGAGATGAGGTCATATGTGGCCTCGTGTTTGGTCTGCGCAGCCTACCGCAGCAGAATACAGATTATTGTCTCTCTCGCAGACGTGAGGGAGAATCTAATGCTCGGATTGCATTTAATTTCTGGGGTGGGGAAGTGGGGGAGCACCAAATCTATTTGAACAGATTGCGATAAACCAGCAAAAACATGGCACAAATACCATTCCTGCAGTACTAGTCAGATTTATGGTAAACTGAAGCTAAGATTGGGGATAAAGGTGAATCGATTAGGATTAGAGCCAGGATAAGAGTTTGGTTTGAGTAGGGTGTTGATGATCAAAGGAATTCCCATGCAATGCTCCTTGTCTGATAAATACTGAGGCAGGAATTCCAGGGCTTTTATATACTGAACAAGATCCGTATGGGTGAAAACCCAAGGCTGAATGGTTATGGCTGAATCATCCACCACTTTTGTGCGTTAAACATTGCTATCCTGTTGGCACGGCCAACAACCTTCCCACCTCCAAAGAGCTGAACTTTTATTTAGAAGGTGCCGGTATCATCTTGCCTTGTCCTGTACTTCCTGCTTTACTTGGGAATTAATATATTGACTTGTTTCATGCACCTTTAGACCATCCTTTTACTGGTTCTGAGGATTGTTTCTTGAAGATATGCATATTTATTTGATTTTTTGCCCTGAAAACGAGGGCTTCTGTGCTCCTGTGCAACAATAATAAAGATTCTATTCTATTCTGTTCTGGTAGTAAAAGTAATTACACCATCCCTGTATGGGCATCGACATCTTTTAAAGCTGCTGTTGCCCAAACTGACACTAATTCTCTCACTACATTTTGTCCCTTTTACTCTTCAAGTCTTCAGTTAAAGTAAATTTCAGGCGGATACAATAACGTTGATCTATTTAATATGTAATCAACCGAATCCTTTGGTGAGGCCTTGAAGGGAAAAGACATAATTTCTATGAAAAAAAAGTCCTTCATTCATGGTTTAATGACCCTGATGGGCCTGTGAGCGCATTAATTCAATGACATAAGTGAAAATGGAATAAAATGGTTCCTAAATGGCAGTTACCATTTTTTTTAAATGAAAAACAGTCACTTAAGGTTTTAAGCCTCCACCTCAGTCACGGCTAAACTGATTGATTTCAACTTGATTTTGGTGGGAAAAAAAGATTAAAAGTGTGTCACTGTCCAGATCCTCCGACTGCCGTTGGTGTGCGGTCCACCGCAGGCTTCTATACGAGCAATTCAACGATTCATAATACGCTGAAACGGCCTCTCGGATTTGGGGATTAGCTGTTCATTCAGATTTTTTTTTAACAGACAAAGAAAAATTGGCGGCTTTCTCAAGGCACCATAGATTATTAATAGCTATGTGGAAATGTCTGGCATTTCACTGCTTAATCATGCTTAATTAGGCCACCCTCAGTTTAAATAAACTAGAACCTACAGCAATTGCTGTGATTAACTGCCTCTCTGGCCAGATGTTTGAGCTCCATCCCACAGACGACACATCGTCCAGATGAACTAGGTGATTACAGAATGGGTTTACTCGCCGCGTTTTGCAGAATATGCCTGCCTTTTAAAATCCTATTAATTATATGTGTGAACATCCTGGCTTTCAGCCTCAGCAACGTCTTTCACAAAGCAATAAACAGAGAGCAGGGAGGCAGGAAGGCATGGAGGGAGGGAGGGACGGAGGAAGGCAGGGAGACAGGGAGGGAGGGAGGGAGGACGGAGGAAGGCAGGGAGACAGGGAGGGAGGGACGGAGGAAGGCAGGGAGGGAGGGAGGGACAGAGGAAGGCAGGGAGACAGGGAGGGAGGGAGGGACGGAGGAAGGCAGGGAGACAGGGAGGGAGGGACGGAGGAAGGCAGGGAGGGAGGGAGGGAGGGACAGAGGAAGGCAGGGAGACAGGGAGGGAGGGAGGGACGGAGGAAGGCAGGGAGGGAGGGAGGGACAGAGGAAGGCAGGGAGACAGGGAGGGAGGGAGGGACGGAGGAAGGCAGGGAGGCAGGGAGGGAGGGAGGGACGGAGGAAGGCAGGGAGACAGGAGGGAGGGAGGGAGGGACGGAGGAAGGCAGGGAGACAGGGAGGGAGGGACGGAGGAGGAAGGCAGGGAGACAGGGAGGGAGGGACGGAGGAAGGCAGGGAGGGAGGGAGGGACAGAGGAAGGCAGGGAGACAGGGAGGGAGGGAGGGACGGAGGAAGGCAGGGAGACAGGGAGGGAGGGACGGAGGAAGGCAGGGAGGGAGGGAGGGACGGAGGAGGAAGGCAGGGAGACAGGGAGGGAGGGAGGGACGGAGGAAGGCAGGGAGGGAGGGAGGGACAGAGGAAGGCAGGGAGACAGGGAGGGAGGGAGGGACGGAGGAAGGCAGGGAGGCAGGGAGGGAGGGAGGGACGGAGGAAGGCAGGGAGACAGGGAGGGAGGGAGGGAGGGACGGAGGAAGGCAGGGAGACAGGGAGGGAGGGACGGAGGAAGGCAGGGAGGGAGGGAGGGAGGGAGGGAGGAAGGGAGGGAGGGAGGCAGGGACGGAGGAAGGCAGGGAGGGAGGGAGGCAGGGACGGAGGAAGGCAGGGAGGGAGGGAGGGAGGGAGGGAGGGAGCGCATTACTGTGACTGGCTGAGAAGCGAGAAGGACCACTGGGTCTGACGCAGAGAGCGTGGAGCATCAAAAAAACCTGTCCTGTGACGCAGACAGAGTACAGGGGGTGAAGTGCACGGAAAGGAGAAGGCCCCCGTGGACTTAAATGAAACCACAAGAGGAGGACAAACGGAAAGTGAAACAACCGAAGAGAACGATGAAAGAATAAACACGCGGGGAGCTCAGAAAGTGATGGAGAATGATTGCTCGCTGTCCTTGGAGCGTCTACCGAGCGAAAACAGTCAGATAGACACTTGCAGCTTGCATCCATCACTGTGCTCTAACCCGCCAAACACCGGAATCCTATTAAAGGGATAACTTATGGCAAAGCAAGCGATAGACCAACATATTTCCAGTAAAACTCTGATTGATGCTTATAAAAAGGACTGTATTTCCATGTGCGTTTCTCTATCTTGCTTGATCACATTTTCCAATAGAGCACAGCTTGAAATCAATAAGAAGGGAGCTCATTGGTTCTATATTAGCAGGATTCATCATAATAAAGCCTGTGCTGTTGACAGGTGTTGATATCAGAGTTATACCCTAAGGAGTCTGCTGGGGATCGCTCCCCGTGCCTTCATAACAGCTAATTATCATATTACAGAGCAGGAAATGTGGCGATCTGTGCCGTTGTTTCGACTGAGGAGTGTGTGCTCCAGTGTGCATCCCCGTGTGTGAGCCACTTAGTTTAAATGCTGGTCATAAATTAACATGTGTTCCATTCAAAAACAGTACAGCTACACGGGTCTATACTGTGCTCCTGCATTTATACTCCATATATCGACTTTATCTGCGGGTATTGAACTGCACGAATGGCTGAACATGATTAAACCAATAAATCACATGTCATCCATGTACAATTACGCCGTGTTAGTTCCGTGTCTCCTGCTTTATTTTACCCTCAGCTCTCCCGTTGCCTTTCGTGTTCCCACTAGGACCAATTTCCTGCCTGCCGTGTTTAGCTCAACCTGTGGCTCGTTATCTTGTTTAGCAGACCCACACCGGTCCCGTGTGGTATTCTGCCACTTTCGGTTTGTTTTAGTCCCCTAAGGAGTTGATTTTCCAGTCCTGTTTTTCAGAGTATATATGTTTTTTTCCGTGGGTTTCGTTGTGAATTTGACAGTCTATGACCCACATTTGGATCAAACCAACATTGTCGGACCTCCAGCTCATCTGAGATTCTGTAATTTCTCTGATATTTAACATGTTAAAGCTAATTTAATGCATCACAAGTCTGTGCATCTCCCAGTTCCCAGTTAGAAAAGCTGGTGAAAACACATTTTGAATAAATCGGTTCCTCAACAGCGTAGCTTTCCCTGAAATGAAGGCATGAAAGATGAACTGTAATTACTTAAAACTTCCGGCTTTGGGAGGAAAGATTTAACAATGCGGCAGGCTGGGCGGTCTCACACAGATGAGATCAGGATCTGCTTGTGTGCCGAGGGGAAAGGGAAAAAAATCATATTACTCAGTCATTGAATCACTGTGGTTCTAATCTTGGCCCTCTGGCAAGTCCCTCCCACATTTCACCCGGGTTATGAAATGCAAAATCCAAAAGGTCGTTAATAGATAATAACGTTCACACCGGAAAACAGATTCAAAAATAAAATATTCAGGAGCTGTCAACAGATTAAATTCCACAGACACTTCCTACCTATGAGCGTGGAGCGCCCCTCTCCCAGAGGGTAACGCTGGTAGCGGGAAATGGCAAACGGTGGCATTTTGTGGAAAAGGGGCTGCAGCAGGGGCTCCAGTCTGGAGGCCGAGGGGTCGGACGGGTAGAACAGGTTGAAAATTTGGGAGCAGGCTGGATGGAGCTGATTCACTGAGGGTCAGAGAACACAAGCGGCACACAAATCCACGAATGTTGTGTTAAATGCATCATGGAAACAGTTGCTGTCTATCTGTGTGCCTCTTTTTCTGATGCCAGACCAGCCCACACCCGACAACGCCACTCTCGCCACTTAGAGTCCTCGTCCATCTGTTCATCCCTCTTTGGTGGTACCCAGTAAAGCCTCCCAGCACAGTGACTTTGACTAATGATGGCACCATAAAACCACTGACGACTCTTGTTTTTCATAAATCCTGTTTAACTAATCGTACGTTTCTGTCGCTGACAGTTATGAGTAACATCTGGTACAAACGGGTAGAACCTCGTGAGCAGAAGAAAAATCAATGAAACCTTTCACGGCTCCTGGTGACTTATGACACCCATGATGTATGACATCATGGGTGTCATAAGTCATTGTGCGAGGCCTACTTGTGTATTTTTATGAGTCATGAGTAGGAAGGACATTGGCAGTTGTGTTCTGTGTTTAGCCTCAAAAACGCAGCATCCTCTTGGCTGAAAAGTAGTTTAGCCCATCGGGTCAAAGCCCAGTAGGTCTCTTCAATCCAGAAATGGAATGAGTCATGTTCCTTGTTTTTTCAATGGTCAAAAAAATAGATTAAGAGGACCAGCTAATGTGAAAACCTCTGTGATTTACATGAGCTGACTGAGGCTCTGATTCTTACCCTGGACGGCGGGCAGCACGGTGCGTCTCATGGCCAGCACGAGTCCCAGCGGACATCCGAGCAGGAAGCAGTCCGTCACGTCAAAGTCGAAATGGCCGGGGTTCACCACCAGGCTGGTGCTGCAGCCGCGCGCCTCCACGCTGTCCTTCATCAGACTGCGGGAGAGGGGGAGCATAACGCTCATGCTTAAAACAGTGAATGAACCAAACAGCTGCTGGGATCAGAATGCAGTGGCACTTGCTATGTTTGGGTCTATTTTTGTAGGAACCGCATCCTGCCTTTCAACCATTTTCACGCTGAATCTGGTCCAGCCGCTGTTTCTATGTCCTGGTTCTGTTTTGTGTGACTCACACTGAGCGCTCCTCTCCTCACACAACCTTCCCAGGATGGACCACACTCACAGCTGCTTGAACATCTGCGCCGTTTCGCAGCCAACATTTCCCCTCTAAGTCCTGCTTGGGGAGACGGGATTAAATAACAGGCTGCAGACGTCTTTTAAAAGTTAAATCAATAAGGCTTTGATGCTCTCTGGTCCTTGTGTAAGTAGCGGAACAATAAAAAGAGGTGAAAGAGAGGAGACGATGAACTGTTTGGTCATTAACAACTGCCCAAAGTGAATTAAACATGACTTGACTGCTTTCAGAATTCGAGCTCTTTGCCTCGTTTTAAATCTTTATGTCGGCATTTGCTTTTACTCAACCTGACAGGTTTATTCAGTTAATTTACAGAAACACACACCAAAAGACGGCATTTTGGGGGGAATCAGGGCTCTGTGAGGATGGAAAAAACTTGGGAAAAGGGATGTTTACTGGGCTGAAACTATCCTCTGGGAGGTTTTACAGTATCAGAGGTTACACACATGCACTCAGGCTCCACATTAATCATGGCTGTAAACAGGAAGTGGGAACTAACTGGTGCACCTCCATTAAAGTCACATTGTCCATTGATCCTCTCTTTACTCGAATAGCTGACCTTAATGGTGCGAGTGGGCTGAAAAATGTGATTCGGAATGGGATAACTGGTTCTTGCTCTGACCCAACTAAATTCAACCACTCAGCATCCAAGGCTCAAGCGGCAGAGACAAGGCCAGGCTCTGGAGTCAAGCTGCAAATCCTTTTCATGGCTTCTTCTGAAGTGCGTGGAGGTTTGTGCACAGTCGTGTGTGACAGAACCTCGGTCTGAAGTCTTTTGCTGCTTTGCTTTTGAAATGCCAAGATTCATTTCTTTGCATTGGTGGTTCCTCCCCCTTTCCCCCCACATTACTCCTGTCTGTTTTCATATGAATCTGTACCCAAGGACCTTTCAGCAGATGTTCAACAGATCAGGTGCGTCTACGTCTACACACTTCACCCCACCTGGAGAAAAAACAGCGCTGGCCCGCCGACGAACTGTCTCCATCGTACGAGTCGCTCTGCTTGCGGCTGAGCGGTGGCCGATTCTGGCTGTGCCCTTCGTTGGGGGCAGAGATATCGATGTTGCTCTTGCTGAGTCTCTTGCTGGAACTCAGACCCGGGCTGGACTCCCCGTGCAGGCCCGAGCTGTCCTGAGAGGAAGGAGGCGGCGAATCTCAGTGTAAGCATCTTTCATTCTTTACTCAAGCGACAACAAACTCAAGTCCGCAGAACTGAACGCACAAGGAAGTTCAAATAGCAAAAAACTAAAAGGAAATATAACCAGTTCTAGAGCTGAACTACAGCTGTATTTTTAATCAGATGGGACATTATCTTCTAGCGGCGGTGTTCAGGAGTGATTTTCAGACTAATTGCACAACAGAATTAGTGTTTCTGTCCTTTGCATTATGTTTGAAGACATCGCTAAAAGCTGGAAATAAACAGAGTTGATGTTGCACTTCAAAAGAGAAGCTATCGGTGGCTTTTGTGTGTCACAGTTTTTACTTGTGTGTTTACTTGGAAAGGACAGGAAATCCTGCCAAGGACATCAACACGGAGGCAGTGCAATAATTCATACGATTCGTGACAACTCTGTGACGCATGTGCAGGATCTTGACATGTGGCAAGCTCTTAATCCGGCATCCAATTCCACAGCAGCCTCTAATTCTCTCCATATCAGCAGTCATCATGGTCGCCGCCATCATAACCGCTGCGTCATGTTGCACTCACGAAAACAACGTGCTCCTACCTTCAGGCTCTCCGTGCTGTTGTTCCTGCTGCTGTTGTTGGGGCTGGTGGGTCTCTGGTGGTTGCTGAAGCACAAAGCGTCGAAGCACAGCACGCCGCCCACACAGTCGCCCATTAGGCATACCTGCCCGGAAAACAAGCAGTTTAGGCTCCATCCAGGGGAAATAATGAGCTAGGTGTTAAAAAAACCCAAAAGAGTTGGGAAAAGCAATTCACATATTATCACCGGTATGCCTACAGTCCTGATATAAAAATACTTACAGCACTGAGTCAGTGGGGACAGATTGGATACATTTCCCTCGGAGGATTGGGTTTACTCTGTTCTTTGCTGCAAAAGTGCTCAACTTCTGCCAGGCTGCGCAGGGATCAGGTGAATTTCCTACCAGCCCTGAGGTCACCACTACATTCAACTTGTTGTTTTTCTGCTGTATCCATTTTAACTTGACAAACTTTCCAGGACTTTCCTGCTCATCCATTAAGTTTGAGGACGACCTGCTCTGAGCAGATTATACACCTGCGTCATGTTCCCTTCCATAACAATAGATTTGACTTGATTCCAGGAAATGTTCAATGAATTTCAGACATTTCAATGAGTTTTTTGCTAACCTGCGCCAAGTGTTCGTATTTCTTCTCCTGTAGAAGGAATACTGAAAAACCACAGACTCATTTCATCACACAGTGTCTAAGACACTTTAACTGCCCTCTGGCCAAGTCCACTTTCCTAATTACAAATCTGAACCACCAGCCGAGTCTTAATTAGCGCAATGTCTTTTACAGCCACTTCTTGGAAATTACAGATTTAGGCTTTTTTTTTTTTTTTTTCTAAAAAGGCTGAGAGATATATTTTCTTTAAAACAATGGTTCCCTTCAGTATTATGAGCACAAAACTATAAAAGGGTGTATCTTAATTCCCACAGGTGCTAAACTCACCTGACCAGTAAAGCCCTGCCCTTCCTCCGACTGAAGGAAGCTGTGGTACACCTGGTTGGCACGGGCAATCACCGTCGCCACCGTGTCCTGGTAGCGTGGGGAGACAATGGCGAGGAGGGGGAGAGCAGCCAGGGGCAGGTGGTCCACGCTGCTGGACACGCAGCTCTCGTCGTAGCTGTAGGGGTTCAGGCTGGAGGAGGAGGGCCAGAACACACCACTAGCCATTACAAATTTAAGGTTTAAACGCTAAAATGTACGGCTCCTTTTAGATTGAGGACCATTAGCGAAGGGGCTACAGACGGTGACATCACCAGCGCGGAGAGAGGCAACGAGAAACTTTTTAACTTGCAGAAAAACAGAAAGCCATTGTTTTACTGTAAAGCAAAAAAATAAATAAATTGAACCTATTAAATTGATCTTCTGCTTTATGAAACTCTACGGCAACGCCAAGTACAAAAAATCTGTGACAGATCAGCTGATTAGAAGTCTGTTTCTCACAAACACACACACACACACACACACACACACACACGCTTACAAATGCACTCACGCGGGGAGAAGGGGGAAAGGGGGGAGGAGGGATCAAAACTGAAAGAACACAAACAAACTAAACCAGAAATGTGCACACACTGTACTGTGGATGACTCTCATCTGACGAGAGGTTGTTGAAATCACCATGGCAACCTCTGAAGGCAGTTTAACGTGTGCAGTTTATCAAACATATGACTGACATTTCTGTAGGAGGAGCTGATGACCTTTGCTGCGATGAATCCCAGCTCCAGCCTTCAACCCGGCAGCTCTTCCTGGAAACTCAACAACCGCACAGTCGCTGCGCATGAAATCTTCCCTCGTCTTATCGTGCATATGACACACGGAGAGCGGGACAGTTTTTTCTGAACGCAATCTGTGTCTCCATCAACGTCAAAACTTTCTGTAACTTTAAAGAAAGGAAGAGGCCCAGACTATGATCAAATCCTACAAATTTCTCCTTTAACTTATGTTAAACTTGTAATTATGTGCAAGGCACCTAATATTAACATTGAATTGCAAATGGCAAATTTCTAAATTTCTGTTTTGTTCAGATTTCCTTTGTTTGGGACTTTTACCTGTGCTCATTTCCAGTCATCCTAGTGGTATTTTGGCATGTTTCATTCCCAATATATTTGCTGGGATATGTTTTCATGAGATAAAATAATATGTCCATTGTTCTTTCATCGTGTCGACTTTCATTTTATTGCTGCTTTCCAAACTTAGTCACTCTCAGCTCCGGAGCTTTATGGATCTGTTTGCTACTCTTTGAATGATTTATCTGGATGTGCAACTTTGCTCTGTTATTCGGGCCTAAACCCTGGTTCCCAGTCTCATGCGATCAATAACTGCTGTCGGATTCAGGTTTGCTGCAGTCACTGAAAGACTTCTGTGAAGACGGCTTTCACCTTTTCTGATTCAGGGCCCCTCAAGAGACCCCCCTTCTCTGCTCGGGGCTGAAACAAAACACTTTGGAACAATCTCCGGGGTTGTGTATTGAATTCTTCTCACGAAAGGGTGAGTGAAAATACCAGTGAAGGCAACTGGGGACAGGCCCATTGTGAAGACGCACTAAGCTTGTGCATCGGAGCTAATTAGTGGATGGTAAATATGTGGGCCCTGGGGCCGCACACTGCAACACCTGTCCTTATTGCAGAGTTGCTACTCTGCAGTGGCCGCAATTGTTACCTTCTACGAACCTCGAGTGGTTCTGGGAAGTCCGTTCAAGAAAGAGTGCACTTGGTAGAAAATGTGAGATTTTATGTTGCGCTGGCAGGTCAAACAGGCGTCATGTGACATCATTTGAGGCGCAAAGCGAAGGCTGAAGTAGGGACTCTTCTGTACACCTCTGCGGCCACTCGACCGTGAAAAAGAATGTGCTGGACTCATGAATGCACTGGAAGAGGGTTGAATCACACGTGCACAGACACACACACACACTATCCACATCAGAATCAATACTGCTGCATATTAATACGGCATGACTTCATCTCTGAATGACTATTATATTTTACAGCTGTAGATATTCTTTATTTGTTAAGAACAATTTTCAAAAAATGCTAATAAGTGTATACTTACTTTCTAAAAATAAAATGAACTTGAATTTAATATAGTATATATAGCTATAGTTTCTGTCCCCTCACAAGATCCATTAAATTACTCTAAATATTTTAGATTAAATAATTTTACCTCCATAATTAATTTTATAGACATTTACTAAACCCCAGTGGGCCAAGCAGTGGTCCTGTGTCTTTAATCATTTAAATTAAACTTGTTTAATTACATGCAAATATTGTGTTCCCTCATTAATAACACGGGAGGAAAGAAACCTAATCAGCGGGCCTGTCAGAT
Organism: Takifugu flavidus; assembly: GCF_003711565.1. Classification (NCBI taxonomy): domain Eukaryota; kingdom Metazoa; phylum Chordata; class Actinopteri; order Tetraodontiformes; family Tetraodontidae; genus Takifugu; species Takifugu flavidus. Next base: position 5,053,507 of record NC_079531.1, on the reverse strand, counting down.
AGGAAACATTTCTCCCACACTGGAAAACGATTGACAAACTTAATTTTCACTGTCTGGGAAATGCCCCATTACTGTAGTGAGATTAGCCTGACTCAATGATTACATGAAATTATATTCCCATTTTCAGGACAGAGTACTGTTCATTATCCGAGAAAAATCTAAGCCTGAGCTTTTCCGTAACAAAAGAGGCTCCCTTCTAATTTGTTTTTCTGCACCGATGCGCAACTACGGCCATTCTCCGTTAAAAAAAAGCACCGTGCAGGAGGCTCCGGGTAAGAAAAGGCAAAGCGAGAGGGTGCGCGTGTCAGCCTATGACAGCCATCAAGACAAAATAAAGCCACCTCCACACTCCTCGCTGCAACCCAGTGGAGGATCATTAATCATATCAGCAAGTGGAGCAACAACTTTGACAAAAAATATATATGTATGAAAATCTAAGTGGACACTTCTGACCTGCAAGCAAAAACAGAAGTTCACAGTTTCAATTATTTAGATAAGGAGATAAACTTTAAATAGAACCAGGCCCTTCTGTGACCATTGTTCTGCGTCTGCATGTATATTTTAAATCTCCAGTGTGCCAATAATACAACCACACACACACATTACTTTCATGCCTGTTGGAATCATTGTGTGCATATGGAGAAGCAGCAGTCAGCAGGAGAAAATACAGCAAACGCTACATGCAATCAAATAATCAAAAATCAATTACAATGATGTTAGAATGCTGCACAATGTTCCCGCTTCAGTTCAGAAGGATTATATTGTCGCAGCTCTTCTGTTATTGCACCCTCCGATGAAAGCAAACCAGGGATGCAGTGAATTGCACACGAGTGAATGTCGAGAGGGAATTTGGAAATTAGATCGTCGCAGATAAATATTGTTTGTGCACAAGGAATATTAATCACTGTATTTGACTCATGTGTGATGTTTATATGCTGCTTCATGTTGTGGCTGACACACAAAAACCAAAACCCTATTCCCTTCCGACTCTGGTCATTTTCCAGAGAAACGTGCTGCAATAATGAGAAAAAGTCCTTCCCCTCCAGTGATTAGAAAACAAAGCCAGAATTGGGGAAACCAGATAAGGTTTAACAAGGTCATCATTTATAACTGAGTGCCATTAAAGAAAAAAAACTGCCTGCAACGCCGGTGAGGGGAGCGCCGAGCCTGGCTCCAGCAGCATGGCCGATATTTGAGACTCTGACCTCATTTTTGTCCAGCGGAAGAGCTCCGTAATTCATCTTTGTGGTCTGCAGGAAGTCTGTTTGGATCATGACCCCTTATCCCAGCGTAGTTTCTTCTGGAAGGGGGAGGTCATCAGGGTTTCAGAGCCACAACACAGCTGGAAAACAAACTGGGAATAGACCTAGACCAGCAGAGCCCAGTTTAGTGATGAGGAGGGTGAACACTCCTTTAATAAAGACAATTGATTTTTTATGCCCATTTCTGTACTACGTCCTTGCAGAGAGAGCATTTTAATACGCAAACACGGTTTTATTTTTATCTTTTCTGTGAAAACCACCTTCCATGAGCCGGTAGCCCAGCTGAACAGAGATCAGCTCAACCCTCTCTGCCTCTGCAGCGTCAACCCTGTGACTCCTGCTCTTGAGATTCCGATTCTGCACTCTCTGTCACTTCCGTGCACACCAGTATGGAAAAATGGAAAGCGAGGGGAACCAGCTGGGGAGCCTGACACACAGCTGTGCATAATAGTATCACTTCTGGTCTGCCGCAGGAAATATTCAGCTCAGAATAACATAATAACGCAGGGCTGCAAACATTATTGCTCCAGGACGAGCATTTGCCACATTGGAATTTCAACAGCAAACATTTACTCCATTGCTTTTTTTATGGATTTGCAGGAGGGATGGGAAATCCCTGCATGTCAACACAGATGCTGCAGACTCTCAAAACAAAGAAAAGCCAAAACAAGGATCTCCTGTTGGTATCCAAAGCATGTCTCAAACAAAAACGGGGGTTACCGAGTCACAGAGCAGGAGCAGAAGTTTAACACCTGCTGCTCGGCTCAAGGAGAGTCAGGTGAGACACTTCTAACGCGCGTTGCATAATTAAAGAAATTATTGTATTCGTACAGCAATGCAGCCGTGGATTACATTCAGGAAGGCGCACGTAAACACTTTGTATTCACGAGTGGCGCCGTCGTCTGTTGACTTCCCAAAGTGTTCCCTGTGGTGGGCCGATCAATCTGGATTTAACTGCAACGCTCGTAATAATCCGGAGTAATTTCCTGGAGGATCCAGAGATCGATGTACCGGCTGTAGAGGCGTTTTTTAGAATCTACAGTTAGATGTAAATGTTTGATTGAAAGTTGCTGCGAACTCGCCACTGGAACGCCATTCATCAGGAAATGCCAACAAAAGCCAAAAGCACTAAATAAGATGGCGGCTGCACCTAAAGATGTAAAGAGGCTTTAAGTTTCAGTTTGCATCTTGTCACGACAAGACCATTAAAACCAGCAGGAAAATATGAGACACGGGGAGTCGATTGTTCTCCAGTCGGCATCGTTTCACTCCATTTTGCTCCCCGGCCGGTCTTTTCTCTCACCGCATGATGTCAAAGTGAAAACCTTCAAATCTGTCATATTCTGCCTTAATTGGCCCTCCGTTCACTTTAACTGCTGGTTCAGAACTTCATGCTGCTTGCGCAATTAGCATAATCAGCAATGGGTCGCTACACAGTGTCCTCAATTAGGGAAAAGGCCCAGAAACTGTGGCGGCTGTAGCCAGCAGACAGAATAATGAGTGTACCCTCCCTGAAGTGAGGTCACTCCTGGACAAATGATCTCCTACAGCCGCCTAATGGAGACCTGATTACCGACAATGACACTGAATCCACTGAAAAAGAAAGTTTAGTTTTCTATTCTATATTTCTTTGTACAATAGAGCCTCTTTGTGAGACCAGGGGGAAACTGAACTTATGCAAACTCATTCAGGGCCAATCCTCATTAGAATTGTTTACAGCAAAAGTACCGCAAAAAGGTTTTTGGTGAACCAATTTGGCTTCTTTGGTTAGAATCTGAAAATATACAACAGGAATCATAAATTGTATGCTGTTATTGACAGTCATATTTTAAGAGAAAAAAAAACATTGAAAGCTAACAGATTCCAGTGAGTTGTCCAACTTTTTCAATGGTGCTATATTTTATTATTTCGTGCTCAGGAAAGCGCCTCTTGTGGCCAAGGCACGTAACTACAGCCCCACAAATGATTTGGCAAAATCAATCTACACCAAGGCTATATATGCTTCTTAATCTATTTATAAATCACTTTCAAATGCTTTGTTATTATTTACCTGTATGTAAGTCTCATTAATTGGCTTTAATTTGTATGAAGGGGATGATGAAATGAATTGAGTGATGCAGTCGATACTTCAGGGTTTCAATTAGAAAGCATATGATCCATAATCCATTTGTTGTAGACTGCATATTTGCATGATGAAAATTTTTGTTTTTTCTGAAAATATGAATAATCCCTTGAACACAATATTGTTTTTGGTCCTACTTAGCTGACATTTGCAGCAGAGGCTCCATTACATGGCAGATTTTCATGGACATCTTTTTTTTCAACATCATGAAATTGAAAACATCAGACTGGCTTTAACATGCAGACAGCGTAACAAATTCCAAACAGGGCCTAAATGCTAAAATCAGAGCTAAAATCAATGGAGCTATGGAAAACTCAAGAACTTCTGGTCAAACAGTAATTGGACTCTCTCTTTCCAGAGAACTTGTACAGATAACACAAACACAAACAAGTCTATTAAATCCACGCCGTTGTAGCATCTCATTTAACTGGACTTGCCAGGATGTGATGCTGCACATTTCGCGGTCTAGTCCAACCAATAAATTGTTTGGAGATTATGTGCTTTTTGCCACCGGGCGTAGCCAGTTTTGCCAGGTGCATTCATTAGTGTACTTAGCAAATAATGAGCCCTCAGAGCACGGGACGGGGGCTTTGCAACACCACACTGAGACAACACATTGCTGTACATATGTCATGATCCAGCGCTGTGTCAGTTTATGCGAAATTTCATCGCCAAGGTGCTAAGAGATTTTGTCACCTTCGCTCGGTGTAATTTTATTTTTTTATTTTTTGAGACAAGCTGTTACTCAGAATGAGAGTAAATTACCCACAGAGCAGCGAATCTCTCCCACAAGGATGCCCACTTCTCTGGTGTTTATGCTGGCATGTAAATAAATGAGGTTGCACACGCCCACAAGTCCAACACTGTCATTACAGCGATCCATGTTAACCGACAAAAGCAGGGTTGCTGCCACGTGGGAGCGCGAACGCCGAGACTGCACATTTCTTTGCGAGAGGACCTGAAGGCATCGCGGGTCCTGGGGATTTTAGACATGGTTAACTTTATCCTGTCCAGCTGCAGCACCCAATCAATCAGAAATCAAGCTTTTGTTTAGGATGCGTCGCTTCTGCTTTTGGCTGCTTCCGCTCAATCCTGCTGACGTTCATCACAAAAGCCGCGTAAGGCCCTGGCTCTTGGCGTGCCTGAGCTGCCGCGATTAGTGACGGTTCAGTCAAAAACATTCTCGGCATGTCAGTGGAATGCAGCAAAGACAAAAGAGGAGCTGTCAGAGATAAAACCAGCGACAATAAATGCGAACAGAAATCATTTGTTTGCCCCTGAGCAGCTCTGAAGTCGCTGAAATAAACTATAAACCCTGGTGGAAATTTTAATGTGACTTTAAGAAAAAAATTGGAATTAAAACAAAGTCGATCCTGCATAATTTATAAAGAATATCACACACAGACTAACTGACACTTTGTCTGAGTGAGTCACTACAAAATCCTCATTAACCTCAATTAAGATTGTATGAATAAATGAAGACTCTTGATTTAAACTGATTAGTTATGTTCAACGATAAGGGCTATTTAAATGTTTGTGCAGTGCAAAAGTATGGCGACGGCAATAAAACCTAATACCAAAAACATTATCTTTGAAGCTCATCTGTGCAGGAAACTGGTTTATATTAACGAGCAATAATGTGATTTATTTCTTATTCACCGCTGAGAATGATGTAATCATCAATGTTATCATGGAAATGAGGGGCATCAGGTGGTAGAGGAGTCTTAAAGGACTGTCAGATATGTCAAATTGCTGTGAAATGCTGTGGAATGCAAAAACAGCTGGCTCAGGGATCGAGAATCACCCTGAGTGTTAAAGCGCATTGATGTCTTCTCCTAAAATGATCACCAAACCAAACTGAATTCAAGTCCACTTTCTAATGCACGTGTGAATGGAGCCAACTGTCCATAATGGCGGCCGCACTCACTTGGACACCAGGGAGAAGGCTTCGGCGCACACGGCTGGACACGGCACCAGTTTGATCATCACGTGTTCGCTGGCAGCCTTGAAGTGCGCCCGCGTCACCTTCTCCAGCACGGAGGTCAGGGTGGCCACGTCGCCGCTCTTAGTGCTCAGATCCCCGCCAGCCGTATCCAAGATGTGGCCCCCGTGCACCACCAGCAGCAGCACATGCGTTTTGCATTTCCTCTGTCGGGAAAGGGGGGTTCACAGAGAGAAAGTGATGTAGTCATGGAGATAAACGATGGAAGCAGCAGCTCCGGAAGATGAAGATAAATAACCGGGCACTTTTGCATGCCCCCTGCTGTTGGGGAATAGAAGCCATAAAAATCCTACCTCTATGTCCTCCAGTCCTTCAATGCTGCTCTGAGGGGGACATCGAGGAACGCCCAGCTGGTAGAGCCCCTCTGCTTCAGGCAGGAGTGGCAGAGAAGATGGAGAGAGAAAAAGGTGCGTGAATAAGTCTCAGCAGGAGCCACTTTATCCAGTTGCACAAATGGATATTGATCAGCGAATATGGTCAATATTTTCTCAGGCGCCTTCGCTCGCAAAGCCAAACTGAGAATGGGTTTATGTACCCCAAGGCTGCAACGGTAAAAGTAAGATTCAGGAGTCAATACTGGAGCTAAACAGTGGGGGAGTGTTAATTCTCTGCAATATTGGCAGCAATCGTGTCTAATTGGATTGTGAAAAACGTACTTTTTTTCCCGAAAGGGTAACGATGGAAATGGATGTTATTTTACCCCCAACTGTGTGTGTATGTGTGTGTGTGTATATGTGGGTTTGTGGGGTGCAGCATGTCACGGGAACATGGCCAAACTCATTACCCTTCCCGGAGCCTCTGCATGCTGCCTGTCATTTTCTCCCTGAGCTCCCTCCTGTCTTGGCTTCTATTTTCTCGCCGGGCATCAGGACGGCCTCTGTTTATTTGTTGTTTCCTCTGCAGCGTGTGTTACCAAACGTTCTCATGGACCCGCGTGCCGACTATTCCTAGGCCGCCGCATGCATTCTGCTTGTCTCACGGTACGGCTCACAACACGATGAATACAAGCAGACGGAACTATTTTGGTCTCAAAGTAGCAGGAAATCGATGGAGGATTTTTTTTCTTTTTTGCAGAAAAGGGTGAGGCGGAGGGGAGAACTTTACAAACATGGGGGGGCAGGAAATGCTGCACGACAGTGACAAAGAATGATCTGAGGTGGGGGACGATAAACTCGTTTGAACGATTCGATCATTTGGTGTTTATGATGGATCAAGCGTTGGCAATTCAGACATCAGTCTGGGAATTTTCTGCTTTTCTCTAAAGATGCTGTCAAATCAAAAGAATGGTCGTTGAAAAAACAGGAATGGCACCAAACGAATGAACTCAACAGCAAACAGTGATGCAACGAGAACATATTTCCCTGAACACACTTTATGAGCACGTGGGGGGGAATTTAAGGAAACTCCAATGTGATAAATTTCAAGAAATTCCCTAATACCTGGTCAGACGTATAAAACTGAACAATGTGAGTAAAATGTGGCTCATTGCTTTCACGATAGCTGGTGCAGAGATATTCAAGAGCCCTTCTGCTCAAAAATGGCCAATAAAAGTCGCCGCGTGATGTATAAAACTGCACAAAACGCGCCACAGGACACCCAGCTGCTGTCAGCAGATAGTAAAGGCGATCAACGGAGATAGCAGGGCCTGATTATTCGTAGCCTTGCTCTGATATTTAGAGATCAAAATCATCTCTCTGTTGGCACAGCTCACTGGTCTAAGCCATCCCTCGGTTACCTCCCCCCCCCTGTAGTAAATTATGTGCTGTATCTGAAGGATTACTACAATCCAGCAGCCTTTCTGATCTTTTCTTTTCCTCTCTGTGGTTCCTTTCAGAAGTCCTGCCAGTCAATAAGTGCTTTGCCAAGCTTGCTGGTATTTAGCTGCTCTGGCACTTGTTCACTCCAAATAAATGAGCTAACCCAGCCAGTGCACGGAAACCCACACGGTGGCACTGCAAAAAGTCCAGGGAGGGCAAAGTGTAGTGGGGCTCACGCTAGCCGAGGATAAACTCGGCACATCAGGATCTGGATGTGAGAAGTGACCCTTTGAAGAGATGGCACGGCTCGACTGAGGAGTCCACTCAAGCTGAATGAGAAAGCATGAAATATTGATGTATCGATCGATTGTGCGTCTTTTGGTCGGGCTGAAGATGCCATTTTCGCAACAGAAAAAAAAACCTGTTAGGCACTTTTGCCTCCATCACACAATAGTCTTCAACTGCAGATATTTTCAGCTCTGATTGGGACAGATGGACTGAAAAAAGAAAGCAGAACGATGATGGGGAAGGAAATAACTGCATTTATCATCAGGAAAATTGGCTTAGAGACAACATATGGCCATACTGCAAAAATGGGTAAATGTTCTTAACATCTCTTGCATGCTGGAATGACCGCTGACTGATTAGAGTGCTGAAATATGGCAGGACATTTTTTTTTTCTTGGAACACATGCACAGAAAATATATTTTTTCTTCAACTTTTCCCCCTCATAATCTCTTTTGTACAAGACTTTTGGGACAATGACTGTGAATACACGCCCTGAACCATTTCTTTAAGGTGACATCAACATTACAACATCAGTGTTTTTTCAGTTCTAAATAGGTAAGAAGTCCTGTTTTTGGTTAATAAAGAAAATAGACCAATACATACCGTAACATACAAAGATGTTGCCCCCAAGTTGTCTTTGAAAACATATTACTGGAGTATATTATGGTAATAATTGCAGCGTGAATAAGTCTGTTATGAGTCTAATGATAGTATCAGCTTTCAATAGCAACAGGTTACGATGCTCATTTAGAGGAGCGTTGTTTCCTGACTAAATGAGCAGACCCCTGTGACCCCTGGCACGCTACAGGCATGCTAACACGCTCCGCCATCTGTTCGCCGCTGTTGCCATCAGGGTCCGTCATGTTGCCCTACACTGACAACACCCCAGGGGAAGTCACCAGTGCCACGGCACGACAAACCTTCTGATCCACACGCACGCATACGTGGCATTTTTTTCTGCATATTCGGCCAAACGCATCATTAAAAAAGTCAAATATAAAGGACAATCATAGAGCAGCACGATGCCTGACAGAACAAAAGGCAACTAAGTCATATCAGGTATGATATTTGATATTTACGGGGGCAGAAGGTTATCGCCACATCGGATTATCCAAATCCAGGAAATGTGGCATTTTTTAATTAAAAGTCCCAGATTTGCCAGAGCACGTCAGGAAACAGCTCGGAGGATGCGGCCGATTTTTCAAATTAAAAAACTCGAGTGCGTTCGAGTGCAGCGTGAATGGAGACAGCTGGTAAATTATTTATTAGACTGTCATAACTGTATAGGGGCCAATCGAAGCAGGAGCTGATAAACAGCTGGGGCTACCGAGTGCTCATCCCCAGCCCTGCTGCAGACAGGACTCTTACGCTGTAGACGTTGTGAGGGGGGGCTGTCGCCATGGCATTGACGTGACATTTCTGCTGCATTTGACAATGCTTGGAGCGAGTTAAGGAAAACTGACCATCATCGGGTCAAACCCCATACTGAGCTGTTACTCACACAACAAAAGTCACTGGTTTATTCTTTCTGCCTCTCCCCTGCCATTCTGTCCCACTTCCCTTTGATCCGACACAGCGGCGGTGCTGCCCTGGCGTTGTTATGTGTGATCACACAGCATTTCCGTCTGGACTGGCTGTGCTGTCAGACAAACGTGTCCTTTAGGGTCAAACGCACAGACATCCTCAGGCCCGTGGTAAAAGCCTTTGGCTTCATTTTAAACAGTACAGAAGGACACATCGTCCTGGTCCTGGAGAGGACCAGGACACAGCGTCCTGGTAAACTCCTTTACATAAAGACAAAAGACTAATAAAAACGCTAGACAGTGATTGCAGACCTGACTAGAACCCAGCTCAAAGCAGACCGTTGCCAAGATCCTTTGATGTCAGGACACCAGGGATTTAGGTTTGGTTTTGTTTCCAAGACCAAAATAAGAGAAAGCATTAAATCAAATTGGGTTTAAAGTGGCTGGCTGACTGTGAGCACTGCATAATAAAAACGACCACAGGGGGCGCGGTGGGCAGAATACAGATGAATCCCAGACCTTGATTTTATGTTTTCTGTCCCTCTTGTTTCCACGACGAGCTACGGGGTGCAACTGAGAGTGAGAGAGAGCGGAGGCGCTCCATCAAAGATGGAAAATCGTTCTCCATTTTCTCTCTGGAACATTTTGCTTTGAATTATCTCATCATTTATTATGCTGCAGAAGGAGGGGGGAGAGAGAGAGAGAGGTTTGTGTTGGTTGTTTTTGGCAGAGCTTATTACTGAGTCATCGCATTCTCCGTGCCGTCTACTTCCACCGGTGTAGCAGTTTTAGTTAATGCCTCTCCAGCCTGGCAGCAGCCTGCTAGTGTGCAGCCAGGGCAGACTGAGGATATTCTCATCACAAAGTCAGAATCAGAATGCTGCAGCGGTGGCTGATGCTGTATGCAGCACGTCGCTGAGTGGCGATTAGAAGAATACAGCAGAATTAAAGGGTTGCGTTCGGGTCTTTATCACCATCGCTGGAGTTTCCATCACCGTTGCCTCTATCAGGAGAAGTGTTTACAGTTGAATGAAAGGCCGGGGGGGAAGGGGGAGGTGGAATAAAATGCAGTGAACTGAGTGAAGAAGAAAAAGACCTGGAGGGGAAATAGACTGTTCTGGTAAGGACAACAAAAGCGTGAATAACAGAATAATTAAGAGTAAAGAGGGTGACACATTGTTGCATTTGAGGAACCGACAAGAGATCGTAGATCAAAAACCCACAGCGCGATCTGAGCAGAGCCGATGCTTCAGATACAGAGAGAGAGAACATGGGGGGGGGGTCCAGGCCTGTTCCCAAAGGTCAACACCAGCTCAATATCTTACTAATAATCTGGAAGAGGCAACTTGAACCTGGAAATAATTGCCCATTTAAGATCCAAAAAATCCAATTAATGAAATTTAATGAGAAAGCAGTGGAGCACATACCTCTGGTCTGCTCCACCCACCCTCCCCCCTCCCCCTCCCCCTCCCCTCTAAAAGGTAAGCTATAATCACCAGGCTGGTTTCCATTTACGCAGTTTCATTTTGATTAAAATCAGTGTCTGAGGGCCAATATTGAAGCGCAGGCCAGCATTCTGTCCACACTCACTCAGGCACGCTTATTGCATTTTTCATTTCCTGTTTTGTCCCCTCCACCATAGCTATCTCGCCAGTGCAAGAAATGGGCCAGAAATAATGTATCTTTTGTGCAGTGATATTATCTAGAGGCTAAAAACATCCACCATATAACTACAGCAATAGTGGCTGTTTAATTGGACAACTGTCCTTGTCCCAGGCAGAAGACGAATCGATTCATTGGCTGATGTCTGCTGTGACGGGCCACCAAATCCCTCCTCTCTGCGTCCAGTGCACCTTTTCCCACTTGCCCTAATACATCCAAAAGCAAACAATCGCCCCAGAAAGAGCCTTGTTGTCTCACCTACAGAAAGAAGGCTATTGGTTTCTTCTTCAGTGGTGCGTTTATGTCAATTGAATTAAGGATCAAAGCCACCAAATCTCTGCTGACTGTGGAACGTCTTTTTTGGGAGTCTCCTAAGTCATGCAGACGGACTAACACTGATCTGTTGTCGAGCACTCAGCAACATAATGCCAGTCTTTGTATAATTGTTTTAGAATGTCACCGTCACATTGTTGGAGTTCAGTCGGGCACGTTACAGATGGTCAGATCGACGTCTATTAATTTGTATTTACAGCTTTAAATTCCCTGCATTTCCACAGGCTTCGCACATAAAGAACCAATAAATGAGACAGGAGCTCGGCGAGGTCGCTCATTGGTATGCGCCGCCATTCTGAAAATGCCGCCTGATTTGAGCGTGTTTGACTCGGCTGTGACTTAAGGATAAAACGAGATGGAGCGCGAATACCCAAGCAAGAAATAAAGACTGTCTCAGCAAACAATCTAGTGTTTACTGGACCCAGCGATCCCAGTATTTTAATTAATTCTCTGTGGGTTTTAAAGCAATGCCAGAGTTGAACCAGCTGACAATAAATTTGCTGTAGCTTCACACGTGCTTTTTCCTCTTTGGAGGCAAATGGAAAGCACCTGCTCTTCAGTTTGACACAATGGCTGATTGCATCTGAAACATCTAATCCCCACACCCCCCCGCCCCCCTCCTTTTCTATTTCACTGAGATTACCTAGTGTGCTCATAGCATTTCCAGCCATTATACAGCATCAATAGAGACAGTATCAGTGTGTCAGTCTGAGGAAAATGAGGGTCTATAACATCTGCAGGAAATGTATATCTACACAATAATGTCTCCATTTACACCTCCCACTATGGCCAAACTTCAGGTTTGCACCCATGCAGGCATCAGACCTAATCGCCGCTCCATTTAGCATAACACAACCCCCAGTGGCTGAGTTTATTGCTTTTTCAATGGGTGTTGAAAGTACTCCAGGTTTAAGCATTGGCGATGTGTGCAGAGAGCTCGCCAGCAATCAGTCTTCATAGCAGGACTGTTGCTCAGGAATGTTGTTTTGTGGTTTCATTCATGATAAAGCAACCCAAACATGAAGCTGTCCAGAAGAAAATCTTCCTGTCCCGTCCACTCAGCAGATCTCTTTGCTTTTGGGCTGTCTGTGCATTTCATTGCGTGTTACTCTGTGCTATACAATGACCCTAAATTTGCTGCTGTCCCTGTAGAACCTGTTAGGGCTCATGAATGGTTCTGGAAGTGCTCTGCTGATGCACCCGGACGGCGTTACAACATTTCACAATGCGACTACTTCAATTACCCCACGACAGCATCCCTGAAGGAGCACTTTCTTTCATCTCGGCAGGACAGGGCTACACTCCTGCTGAATGGCACTTCTTTTTTAATCCTCAGCCTTTAGGACGAGAGCCATTTATCGCTAAACACAGCCGGGAACCAGTGGTCCACTATTCACGTTGGCCAAGGCTGCAACAGCGCGACATTTTTGGCTAAATGAGTAGTTTATCACTTTTATATCAGTTGTCTGCATCTCTAAATGTGGAGGCTTATTATGTCCATTTTGTCAAGCATTGAGTCAGATTTTAATTTAATAACTTAAAAGGCAATCAAGCTATTTAACGTGTCATTGGAAAATCTTTATTTGCTAAAAACAAAAGTAATAGTTTCAGTTGTATTAGTTCATTTAAGACTTTACACATGAGATTGTGTGATACACAGATGGCAGATTGTTTTTGCTGAAGAATTATAATTATCTCCCAAACTAACACAAAGCATTGCCAAAGCATTCCCAATGAGTGCAGAGGACATAATTCAATTTTTCTGGGATGTTGGTTCCTGTTCAACTCATTTTCTAATGAGCGGGTGATGTGTTATCAAGTAAAGTACAAGGAAAGGCAAAAAGCTGCTGTGATCATATGTTTTCATTTATACAAGTCTCCTATTCACAGTTTCCACGTTTAGCAGGGAAAACTACATTATTAAACATTTATTATGTAGAAATAAGGGTGTGTGTGTGTGTGTGTGTGTGTGTATACCATGTGACTGATCCTCCATGTGTCCAAGAGTCTCTATTTGTTCCACCAGGTCATTAGAGTTCCACTGACTCATTCCCAGCAGAATGGCATTCTTCCCCTCCATAACATCTGCTGGGACACACACAGAAACACACAGACACACACACACATAAGAAAATGCAGCGAAAAATGTATTGCATGTAATAAAATTAGGAGCTCAAAATGATCACGGTAAATGACCACAATAATAAAGTGATGACGTATCTGCGGTGTGCCCATGCAGGTGGCCCCGCACAATAAACAATCACCCTTAAGACAGCAGTGTGACATTTTTATACTGTAGAGCTGGATTATCCGATATTTCTCACTCAACTCCTGCACCCACCCTCCATGTCATCACACCATTAGCTGAGAACACTGCCGCCTTTTGATTATTCACCGATAGAGATTTAGTGGTTGTTTTTGTACTGCGATAATGAACTCTCCGCCCGGCAACAGCAAACTCTTTTGATCTTTTATTAGTTCTTGGTCGCAGTCTAAATATTTTACTTGATTTTGAGATTGCAAACATGTTTAGGCTGGGAAAAAAACTCATTTGACCTGCTGCTTTTGCAGTACTTGTACAATTTCCGGTTGTTTTTCCACATAATGACAATCATCTGTCAAACACAGCGGCAGCAGCCTTCTGATTTGGACCAGTGCGACTGGAACTGGTGCCACATCGTTGCTGTTTATTGATGATGCGACTGTTGATGGAAGGAGAAAGTTTATGGATCTATACTCCCAACAGCCAAAAGGAGCAAAGCTGACAGAAGCAAGCTCCATAGTGCGACGGAAAACTCCTTCCCTAGATTTTAATCTTGATGGAGAACTTTTCTGCAGGTACTGTAGCATCTTCAGGCTGTCAAAGTGTTGTTGCCTTGTCTGAATATTCCCCTTAAAAAAAGACAACCCTTCCATATTTTTGTGAAATGTTTCACAGTTGTGCTGCCTATGACATCAGATATATCCTGCTTGTTTTATTTTGAATTCACTGATGTGGCGTGCATCCTAAATGTTTGCTGACAGGATGTGGACACAGGAACAAAAACAAGGGGAAGGAGCTAGGTAGATGCTGAATCTGTACAAAGGCTGTGTTTGAACAGGAGCAAAATGCAAAGCAGGCCACTGAATCATCTCCTGCAGAGAGGGCTGAGCTGAAAACACTTGCAGGCACAACACAAGCTGCACTCAGCATGTGACCTGAATTAAAAACTACGTATGGCGTCTTCAGGAACAGCGGTGACCCTAAAAACCCTCCTAAAAAATAGAAAAAAAGGCATGTCATAAATGTCACAACAGTCATTTTAGAATATTTGGGAGAACAAATGCAATTTGAGATGTGCCTGCAGCCCAGCGACCCCTGCAGAGAGGAAAAAATAAAAGCCTCAGATGCAGCCTTCGACCTGCCAGCTCTCGGTGAATAAGTGTCTGGGTGGGGGGACAAAGGAGGGGGCGGCGGGATTCTTAAATCCAAGACAAAACGACCTCCGTGACCCTCAATCACTGCGATTGTTCCCCGCTTCTTCATCTCATCATCCCGCATTAGTTGAGGCAATGGAATTACCAAAATACTATTTCTGGATTTATTCTCGGCCCTTTCAACATCAGACCACACACTCTGTAAATGAGATTGCCACGAGGATTAGCCTGTGGACAGGACGAGCCTGTCAGGTACGTGCAGGAAATGGCGGATATTAAAATATAAGATCTCCCACACCTCACAAGAGAAGAACAGAAGCCTTTCAAAACTGTAAAACTAGACATTTTGTGCATTCATCCTCCTCATGGGATAAACAGTGCTTGCATGGGTAATCTGTGGCTTCTTTTGCTGTCATTGTCCCCTCAGATGTACATCTTGCCTCAAGTTTGTATGAAATGTCTCCATATAATGCATACTGAAATCCCGGTAAATGATTTGCGCTTAAGTCAGGGTCCAACTGTTCCAAAATTTGGATGACAGTAGCTTTTATTATGTTATTATGCTGTTTATTCTTCCATTCTGTCACCGCACTGTACTTTTCTTTATGTTCCCACCGTCGTCCTTCGCAGGAACATTTCCAATAAATTCACACAACACAGCTGCCGGTTTCATAGAGTTAAGGAAATAATCATGGAAATCACCACCTGCAGTGGATGGTTGGGAGTGAAAAATGTGTTTTCCTGCGGTGCGTGCGGCAGTAGACGCTCCGTTTTATCCGGTATTCCAAGGACAAACATTTCCAAACAAATTCATTCAGAGGTTCTGAAAGGGCCTCTAATGCGCCTTAAAAAATGATAAGAGAAAAAAAAACTGAATAATTTGTGAGCATAGGTTTGGCAGCACTTACTTTCAAACCAAACTAACTCTTTTCAAGCGTGGCTAAGCTAAGCAGCTGCTGACTGTAGCTCCACCTTTAATGGAAAGACATCGAGGTGGTATCGATGATCCCATGTTTTATCCACCTGTGCTGTTCACACATAATTGCGCTCAAAGGATCAATGGTGAGCCTAATGATCTATTTTGTCAAAACAGGAGCATGTTCCACGCTCTGGCACTGAAGAATCTTCACGTAATAATAAAAAATGTGCTTCGATTGGGGATTAACTCCCACGGTGATTTGTCATGTTGTTAAACAGTAGAAGCAGCCATCACCTTCAAGTTCCGTCCATGCTCCGTCCCACGTTGTTTAAACGCATGTAATCAAATATCGAATCCGTAGTAACGCGCCATAAATTTTTCAGGAGCTAACGTCTATTAACAATCTCAGTATTGAGTTAGATTCAATCCTGATAAAAAATGAGGCTCTTATGCGTCGACCTGTTCTGCATGCGAAACAAACTTCATTTTGAGTGACGCTCGAGGGGCCACTTGGGTTGACAGGTATGCTGGGGACCAAAACAAGAAGCTTTTATATTCATAACAAGAGGCCAGTAGATCAGATTCTACATAGATGGGGAGAAGGAAGAAGGTTAACACATCGTCTGTGTAGAGAAGTTGCCTGATAACAAATTCTGACAATGTCACCTTTAAGCTGAAGCAAAGGTACATTTTCTGGGCATAAAAAGATAAGAAAAAAATATCTGGCCTTCAATCCAGCTGAGCCTCTAAACTAGACTGAAGAGGACGACCGGAAGTGTGAGGAGCAAACCATGTTTTTTACATTTTTGTTAAATCCAAGATAAAGGCACAGTATCATTGCAGCGAAATGTTAAAAGCTTTTATTCTAACATTGTCTTCAAAGCAACTTGGCTGTTTTTCATGTTTTGCAACCTGAGTGTTCTTTGAATAATAATAATATAGAAAATTGAAAAGTCTACTTGCAATGAGGCTTTATTTTTCCCTTTCCATGTGCGCTCTTACTCCTTCTCCTGTTTGATCTTAGAAAGGTCACTTTAAGTTTTCCATGCTGCTTGTTTGAGACCTTTAGCTGCTGTTTGGAGGGTTATTGCTGTGGAATTGAGCATAAAAACTCTCTTGTTAGATTCAGATGAGGAAAAAAAAAACTATTCTTTTGAATGCTACCTAACTGTGGGACCTTAATGACTCTGACAGAATATTTTAATAACAACCGTAAAAGACTCCTTCGAGTCAACAAAGCTGTGGACACTCAGGAACTATCATTGCAGAGCGTTAATGTCAGCACTATCAGACATTTCTTCAGTCTTGCTAAATAAGGCATTTCAGGACATTTTAATGATTTCATTTTCTGTCTTGTTTAGGTTCCAGCTCAGTTCTGGCATGAAGTAATTCATTTTCTCAAAGTCGAGGTTGGATGGACAATTTGTGTATATAATATGACTGCCAACGTCAAAAAACATAAAGATATATCTGCAAACATATGGTTTTCCTTAGGGCAGAGGAGAGCATGAAAGATGGGGCTTCAGCATCTACAACATCAGTGTCTCCTAATAGATACACTCAAATATTTCATTAAAATTGGATGAAAATAACTTCATTTTCATGGTTTTGGGTCCACTAACTGGTAATTTTATCCTCATGATGAACTGCTGCAGCAGGTTTGAGGTCTGTTTTAACATTATTATCAAACCGTAGAAATATATAATAACTCTATAAGATGGAGGGAGTAACTTCTGTGTGGGCTTGTGTGACAAATGGAGGCAATGTGTCAATACCAATAACTCACAGTGTTGCTTTTAGTTACAGCTGGAGGGATAAAAACAACTTTTCTGACCTTTCTTGAATGCTTCACCTGCTATCTTATTACCTCAGAGTTCGTGAATGTTACTTTACAAGCCTTTAATTTGAACTCTGAACTGCGGAACGTCCACGGCGGCCCACATGATGTCAATCTTTTCTTTTTAATTTAACAATGAATCCAAAGAAACTGCTCACAGTCTCTCTTTTCTCACAAAGGAACTCGTTGACCTGCGATCCCTTCGCAGTCTGTATGGATATTTCACAGCCCCGTGTGGAATGTCAAGTTGCAGCGAGTCGCACCGTGTCTGTGCACGAATGCGTCTCATCCCTCTGTGGTTCTTGACATTGACAGGTGCCTTGACTTTGGTCTGACAAAATGAGTTTTGAGCAATGCGCAACTCCACTTTCTGATGATAAATATTTCATGCGTTGGGAGGCAAACGTCTTATCTCTCTAGAAAACAGAATATGAAAGACAAATGGGGGGAGGAAATAAAAGATAAAGAGAGTAAAAAACAACAGAAACCGTAATAATGGGATTTCCATATATTTTTACACCACATCCCTCTAAGAAGACGAGGAATATATGAATAGAAATACAGTTCAGGGAGCTCCTCATTTATCAAAGAGGGATTTGTTGGGTACCAAGCCCCTCCACGCGGACTTAATGCATCATGAGATGCCGTTATTGTGATAAGATATAATTGATTAGCAACCCCCCATCAGTCTCTTGAGAGACTAAGAACTTGGAGAGGATAATTGGACTGAGTGGATGCGCTCGCTGATCAACACATTCTGGGACCTTTAAAGCGCTACTAATGCTACAAGATCTCGAGGGCGCCTTGTTCCAATCAGTCCGGCATCTTGAGTCAGCTCAAAACAGCCATTTGAGTGGACATGATGACCTGCCTGACACAAGAAGCCTGTACATTTATCAAAACCAGTGACTTTTTTTTGAGGTGCTTGACAGAAAAGACACTTAATGAGAGAATCAGCAGTTGTTGGACGATAGCGGAAGCGGATGCTGCACAGACAAATAAGTCAATGGAGACAAACTGAATTTAAATTAGACATTTTCCCTCACTGGATGCATTATAGTTATATAAGCAGTCATTAAAGCGCGAAATATTTTGCAACCAAACAGTGCTCCATTTTTCTAAACTTGACAGTTTCGCTTTAAATGCTAATATGGAAGTCCAGACGATTTTCAGCAGGAAATGACAGATGAGGGCGAAGGTAAAAAGGCAACACCAACCTCTGGCATCAAAGAACTCCTCATCAGAGCTGTCGATGGACTCCTGTGCGATATTCTGCAGGCACCAATGAGCGGCGCTGTGCTTCTGTGATGAGCCTGCGAGTCAGAAAAAGAGAAGACAGCTGCATAAGATACTTTTTTGAGGCTAACCAAGGTTGCGCTCACCTCAAAACAAGTCAAGAATGTCATTTTACTCCATTCAGATCAAGGTTTTTTTAAAAGTGAAAGCATGAATGCGACTGAGGAAAGGTGGGGGATGGCCCTTTGACAGCCTCGCTGGGTAAAAACCACCAAATGGACTTCATCTGAAGGGAAGGAACAAATACAAGCATCTCAGCGTGGAACCCAGGTAATGATTTCATAACCTCTTGTTCCAAGAGGGGGGCTGAAAATGGATTGGGGTGGATTTAGAGCTCTCCATTTGTCGTCAGATACAAAACCACTCCACACTGAGGAGCACTGAAGAAAATCAGCGAGGAAGAAAGCTGCAGGACAACGTCACTGATACAGAAAAACAGCCCTCTCTAAGGATGTCAGGGCCACGGCAGGCTGAAACTGCAACAGTGACATCAAACTGTAGGTTTAAACACATCACATGGGTCCTCTATGGCTCTCTTTTTCCTTTCTGCTGCACTCCTCTCTGTTCATCCACTCTGATGATGGAGCTTTAATGAACTTCATTCTCTCCCTTTCTCAGGCCCGGGGCCAAATCATTAGGCCCATTTTTACCACCTGCTGACTCTACAGCATTGTTCTTGATGCGACAGGCTGACAGCTTTAACCGTGGGGAGGATCTGGCCATCTCAGACATTAAGACAAGGCAAATTAAAACTGACATTTTTTATAATCCTTCTGGATTCATCTTTGTTCTCTACATGTCTGGAATAAACCAACCAACTACATTTTTGAAGTGCGGCTAACTTATGAGTTCCAATATTTGAGCTTAATCTGATACAATTATCTCATTGGTATTTTAAAGGAATCGGGGAAAATATCCCATTTCTTTGCCATGGATACTAATCCAGTTAAGACTATGTGTCAATAAGAATACTTAGCATGAATCTGGAGGATGAGATTAATCTACTGGATTTCATCTTAGAATTAATGCTAAAATAGTTTTTAGCACAAAGACAGTGACTTATATTTTTAATTATTAAACCTGTTGTACTCAACATTAAAATGTCCCTTCTTAAATTATGGATAAGCTAAAATTCTGTGTTTAACTTCTTACTCTGAGGCCACTCTTTTAGCTCGCTGCTCTCCAGGGATCCTGGAGCTTTAAAAATGACACAGAGGTCGAAATCAGCAGAGGAGATGGGGGCAAATGAGCACCAGTGCCCTGCAAACACAAATATGGTTTCTTACATTATTTCAGTTGAAATAAACTTACAACATAATCCTTAAAGCAGTCTGCTAACATGCACTCCCAATAGTAATTTATTTTAAAAATAATTTCAGATCATTTTCAGCAACACCAGAACCCTTCACCAATCAATTTTCTGTTAATGAGTTCTGCACCTCCCATCTAATGAAAATTAAATGTGCTCTGCAGGGAAAAGAAGGGGATGTTCTTTATTATCACGTCCCAACTGTAAACACTAACGTCGACCTCGAGTTTATAAGATGTCATTTGTGGATAACGCGTTAAATAACAGGCGGCTGCTGTTATCGACCCGCCCCCGGCAAATTTATGCCTTGCATACAGCAATTAACGTAAACAAAATTACGAGAATGTCGTTGCGCAAATTGGAAATCATCACCTCTGATCCTTCCTCAACTGAAGGGAGTAATATTTTATTACGTACCTGAGCATTAACCTCTCAGAAGGTAATCAAGTGGCTTTAATCGGCCGCTTTGGATGTTAAAGAGATTAAAAGTACAAACGATAAAAATAGACCCCTTCTGGTTCCACAAATACCCAAAGTCGATGTTGCCTATTAAATGGAGCCAAAAGACAGAGCAGGTCCAGTGGAATCTGTCTTCATGTCTTCAGAATGCCCAAAAAGGCAACATTTAGCATGTGGTTGCTCTCAACATCTCCCAGGACATCCACGCCCGTCACATGTTCTCAGCCTGACCCTGTGGTTGCCTGTGAAGAGAATGAGGCGCCAGTGGCAAATCTGCCTGTTCTGGAGCTTCCCCATGACTGAGAGCGGCACTGCATGGTCTCGGGCTTGTCCCACCAGAGAAGGCCTTGGCCATCGCACAGCTGCGCTGGCGTCACTTTGGTCAAACACATCCACATCAGCAGCCTGCTTGAGGTCATTTCACAACGTTCTTCCTGCTCCTTCTCACGCAAACAAGCAAACACACTGGTCCTGCTGCTGTTACCACGGCCTTATATGGCCCTGTCTGCCTATACTTATGCAATGGCCATTCTTGTGCTATCACTCATGTTCTTAAAAGTGGACTGGGATGTTGTGACGACATGTTGAACACAGCGTCGTCCCAGAGGAGATGGACCACCTGTGTCTGCTACACACAACGGCAGAAAATAAAAGTACAAAAAAGAAATGGTTGACCTGCTGGCACCTCATACTCAGCAAAAGATAGGCAGCCCTCTGAGGGTCAATTTTTAGGAAATACCAGTGGCGTTCACCGTGTATTGGGGCCAGGCCAGACGCTACAAGGGTATCTGTCTCACTGGGGTCTCAGTGAAGTCATGGCCAGGGAGGATCTGCCGGTTTCTAATTGGCATCTTGTATAACCCATAATTCCCTAACATGCTCTCGTTTTACTGTCTGAAGGCTGTGCCATCAATCGCGCATCCTGTTTGAATTTTAGGCTTTGAACAATCATAATAAGCAGCATGCAGAGGAAACGTTTCCCCCCTCCCTGTTAGACAGACCTTCATCCCCAGGTGGGTAACGCTTAAGGGTTCTACCCAGAGGGTTTTGCCCAGTGTATCACCACAATCAGTATCAACCTCTTCCTACGCCTGCAGTATGCGTCTGCGTTCCCATACCTACAATGTTGGTTTATTCCAGTACGTGAATCATTCACTGATTTCTAAATAGTTGGTAAACGTGCAGCCTTTCTTGCCAGAACGCATCTTTAAATGTAAACTGACTGGATGAAGCCTGGAAATGTGTTGCGAGTTTCCCTCTTCCAGCACCACGAGGTTGTTTGTGATTCATTTCTCATGGTTTATCTTCCCATTATCTCCTTCCTGCCGTGGACGGAACGTGCAGCGTCGTGACGCCGCTGAGTGCCGGAGCGGCTCTGTCGCAATCGCCTGTCAGGAGGCCACTTACTACAGTTCTGAGTTGCTACACAAAAGGCTCCTTACAGAGACGCCGCTGTGGGAGAAGTGTTGAGACTTCAGCGCGTCACAGGGCACCATTTAAAGCTCCATTTAACGACAGTTTTGGCTCCTTTTAATGGAACAAACAGACTTGTAAGTAAGTAAAAAATATGTCTGATAGCAAATGTTGCTACTCGGGCCAAGTCAATGGCTGCTTTGAGAACTCAAAAAGAAGTCAGGAGATCACATTCTTCACATTATAGGTCACATTCAAAAATGTTTTGATGGAGGCAAAAACCCTTGAAATACCAACTACTGAAATGTCAAGTTTATCTTTGTTTCCAAGGAGTAAAAGGACCTCCCTTCTGGTATTTTATTCAATGCCCTTACGAGGGGAAATGGATGGCTTCCCACAAACAAAATAGCCTGCGGACGCTGAAACCTAAAGGCCGCACTGGTTGCTTTCTGAATGACTTGTCTATATCCGAAGGATCGTTACGTTGAGTTAAACAAAGGCAGGAATTTAAATGTTAAGGTTGCAAATATATTCAGTAGATTCTAGATTCATGACTGAGTGCATCTGAGGTGACCAGTGAATCAGAATCTAGTAAATGTCAACACTATAATAAGCCTGAAAAGAGTGTCCGCTCTTCCATATCCGCCTCGTTAGAGGAGACTAATGCTAGGAGCAAATCTAATGCAGCTTAAGAGTAGAACCCTCATATGGAGCAGTTTCCTGACATGAACTTTGACCAGAAGCTTGAAAAACAGCTCCTGCAGCTTGAGAAAGATTTATCAGATTCATCTTTGCGTGATGCAAGAGTTAGCCGTCACCTCACAGTGACGGCTAACTCTGATGGCTGCACAGGCTGCAAATCCCTGCTCGGGCGTCCCCGCGAGGCATTTGTGTCCTTTGTGTCTGGTTTCAGAAAACATACAGATAAGGTTAAATAAAGACTGTATTAGCCAGTAAGTGTGTGAGTGAATAGTGTGTGTGCCCTGTGATGACTGGTGATCTTTCCAGGGTGTATTCCTGCCTCTGTCTGAGTGGGAATGGGAAATCTATGAATATTAATCACGCATCAGCATGATTAGGATTTATCTGAGCAATACATATTTAAGTAATTTAGTCAAATTCAAATAAATACCAAACTCCACTTAGCCCAGAATATACTTGGTCTTTCCCATGCCGACCCTCCAATTTCAAGATTGAGCAGGTTTCTCTAGCAAATTTTATTTCAGTTCCAAGAGTCTCAGAGGAAACATACATAGAATTTCTACCACAAACCAGAAAAGTGAGAGCTTTAAATGATCCCTAAACCCTCCAGAATGGCAATTAGACCCAAGTGGCCGAGGACTCTTGACGACGGTGATGGAAAGTCAACATGACACTCACAAGTGATGTCACGGCAATAAACCCCCCCAAAGACCAGCAGCATCCCGTTATCTAATAAAGCAACCCCAGCAGGACAGTATTAGAACAAAGTAGCTGTTGAGCAACAAAAGACGCAGGTGTTCATATGTGTGTAACTTGAAAATAATGAGCTATCCTCCGAAAGTACGGATGTCCCCAAAGGCACTTTTGATCATTACCCAGAACATAACCTCTCATTACCTAAACTCCTCTCCAGCCCAGATAAACTAACGGAACCCTAAACTCCTCACTAATTTAACTGTTTCATCTAATTGAAGCCTATAAACGTCAGCGACACCCGAGAGAGCCGTCGCGATGGGATCCACGTCGTCCGGCCCGACAGCTCCCCAATAACTCAAATCTCTTCTGACCGACTGCAGGAGTCGGAACATCAAAAGTCTCGTGGCCGCCATAAAAAGCCTAAATCCAATAATTTGTCCCTCTGTGCAAGGATTAAAGGCAAGAAATCCCCCCCCCCCCCTTCCAGCTGGGATATGAATAGGAGCAGGGATACAGCGCCAGTCCAGAAATGCCGGAGAGAAGCCACACTGCTATTGCCGCATTAACATCCTGCAAGCCCCAAAGGTAAACAAGAAGGTCTGGGTGGAGAATCTGTGAAATCTATGGAAATGGCTATCAATAGCCGGTCCTCAGATTTAATTAAAGCTCATTTTGGCACACAGTTTAAATCAATCTCTGCAGCCAACAGACACCAGGAAGATTGATCTCTCCTCAAAACTGTGGAATCAGTCACAGAATTAGCCTTCATACATTATCCTCCTGGCTGCTATTTATCTGCAGTGCAGCTGCGCCGACACTTTCTCCAGTTAATGGACTGCTGTAGCCTATGACTCTAGGATACTCATCATTACTAAAGGCTGCACACCGGCGACTAGAAGGCCTGCTGATCCCAGCCTATATATCTAGCCTGTGGATGAATGCATGTGAAGGGGTTATGCACTCAAGTCCGCACTCCTGTGATTTTTTAATTGCACGTGTATTCGTGGAGAGGGCATCCAGTTCTCTACAGGTTCCTGTAGAGGTGAGCACAAACTGTACATAGCGCCTGCGCACAAAAAAATAGAAATATATATATATACACACTATCACTATATAACTGGTGTATATATGTGAGTAATTAATGCTTATCTGGGCACTACAATGGCAAAAAAAACACTGTTAAAACAATACATCTGCACTGTTGGATTATTCTAAATTAGCAAGTAACTGAAGCAAGTTCACTTTTTTGTAAAAATGACCTTGTTTAACCAAATAAATAACATGTTAAATAAATGTGTTGCATAAAACAATGCATAAAACAACAATATGGTGCCTCCATCGTGGCTTTTTCCCTCCGACTTTGACCAACAGGATGACAGCCGAGCATATGCTTGGACAAACAGCGACGTGATGAAGAGGCAGCTGAAGGATGCTGTTGCTAATGTCGACAGATGGTGCAGACAAACGGAAAAGAGTTTCCCGCATATTCTTGGTGACGGCCACGATGGCAGATGACTTGTCGGGATCATGCATCACGCTGTCAAAAAAAAAAAATGAGAGAAAAGGCAAAGGGGGGGAAGTTTGCCAGTCAGTGTCAAGACAGTTGGCGGTGACGAACGCCAAGCCCGGTGGAGCACGACTCCAGGTGAGCTGCAAATGAGAGGCAGCCTGCTGCTGTGCGCTCCCAGAGATGTGCCAAGTGTGCCTCCCCATGACAAACAACGATTACATTTAAATTAACACCGTTTTGTCTGATCAAATATAATAACAGAGGTCACTTGCTGAATGCATTAGCACACATCTCTGTAGAATTCAGAGAACATTGTGTTGCTGCTTGCTGATCAAGCTTGTCCGGGAACCATTTGCCAGCCTGATGGCAAACTGTTGCAGCACAATACAGCAAAGGAAAAGTACATTTCAACCGCCACAACAGTAATATAGTGTATAAATATAAATTGGTTTGGCAATCATTTACAGCATCAAAGCTAGCACACTGTTAGCATTATCCTCCTAGAGGGAAGAGTACAAAGAAATGATAGAAAGAGGCAACATTTCGCTCTATTTTCAGGATCAATCTCACCAGAGCAGCAGGTAACCCTGTTTGGTTTGGTTGGACAGCAAATGCAAAAAGCCCTCAAGTCTGATCCAATTTCATTAAACATGAGAGACACCAAATGCAAAAAAATGCCGCGAGGGATCACAGCGATCACAGCCTGGTGTGGTTTCTGGCAACAGCTCAGTGAAACAGCTCCAGGACACACAATTAAAATATTTAATTCACTCTTTGATTTCCGACAGCGTCTCGCTGAAGCCTCTGTGTTACATGATGCAAACCCAATGACCTCCGAGGCAGGTGAGAATAGACCTGAATGCATCTGGGCTACTGCAGCTGCATCAAATCCCCGGGATTTTTAGAGGGTTTTTTTGAGTCATACCTGCTTTGTATTGAGGGGGCTTGCCACAGTTCTCAACTCCTGATTTGTCTGCATGGCTAATCTTTTAAAATCTGAAGTTCTATTTAAACCGGCGATGTTGACCGTGGTCACACCTCAGCAAATGTCTCCCATCCAGTTGAGATTCATAATCGCTTTGATTTGTAACACAGTAATTTGCACTCTACCGAATTTGGTTCCCCCTCAGGGTTTTTCTAAATGAGGAAGGCGGAGATAAGAGATCTGCTTACTTGAAACTCTGTCCAGTGTTTGGTAGCTTGGTTTTATTTGTGATGACTTCACGCGCTGCAGGTCAAGCATCATTTCATCACACGTTACATGCCAGAGATACGCCTGTGCCAGTCATCGCCTCGCACTTGCAGTAAGTTGCCATCAAACTGTTTCCGGCCCAGAGGAGCATCTCAGGGTTAAGATGATTTTACGGAGCTCGGCTGAAAATGTGGCGCCGGGTGGTGTGACTTCCATTAGAGAGTGAGTTTCACAGCACAGCTGGGTGCAATATAATTAAGATTAACTGGGGGGGGGACATATAGTTCAAAACGGTAACATAAAACATACTTTTATACAATCAGAGACCCACAACTGTCTTGTTTAAATTGCTTGCTAAAAATGAAAATCCCCGTTGTCGGCGTTGGTTGTTAGCCATCCAGGTCATGGTAGCCTTAATTGCTCACATCCAAAGCAAAGACAAAAAAAGGCCCAACAGCCTTGGAGTTCAGCAATTACCAACCCTGAGTGGAGCTCTCGAAGAACAGTTTGACCTTAGCGGCAGGAAAAAACATTTTTATGTGCAAAATGCAATACCTACTCAGGTTCATTAAAAACCTTCATGTAAACAAACAGAAATGGCTGAAGGACTGAGAGCATCTTCATTCAATTTCCTCCTACCGGTATATTTGCATCACGAGACCCATTTATCCTTTCCGAGCAGCGCGTGCATCGTGGTGAATCTGCTGTGCTGTCAGTGTTTGCTCAATGTCGAGCTCTACTGACGCTGCCAATATTTCTTAAACGATGAATCGCTGCTGACTTCAAAACTGCCTCGAGAAAGCAGAGGCAGCGGCTGTCACCTTCCATTATCATAACGATTGACACCCCGCTGTCACATCCGCGAGGGCGAGGTCTGTGGATCGGGACGGCTCCAGGAAAAAGGGGGGTATTTTTAGGGAGTAGAAAAAGGAAACTCTAAGAGGTTATCCCTGATCAGACGGGAAGGATCGGGGTCATACTCTGGTTTTCCACATGAAAATGTTGGATACGCCCTTGCAGATGCAGCTGCCAACACGTTTGAAGCAAAGGTGCGTTTGAACGCTGAAAGGTGTTTATGCCCGGGATTTAAGCAAAAATCAGTAGACGCAGCATGATCCCAGCCCTCGGGATAAAACATGTATTTAAGGGTGCCACTCATGATTAGAATCTGCAATCATTTAATCAAAGCTCCCAATCGTGGCCCATCTGATGTTATTAGTGATCTGATATTTCCCCGCAGGTGTTTTTCCTCCCACTCATGGAAAAGGTCAGAGTCGGCACAAAGGTCACATCGCACGGACAGGAGCCTGAATCTTTCAGCCGCTTGCTCAAAGGCTCGGCAGCAGCCCGGATGTGTACGGACGCAGGAAAAACTCTGCGAGTTTCCCTCCTTGGGGCACCATCATGACTTAGTGCCATTATCCCAAAACTGGAAACCCATGAGGCTTATTGCAACAGGTGGCCCGTTGGAGCAGCAACATAATGTGCAACAAATTAACATCTCCCTCCTTCAAAGGGCTGTGATTGTAAAAGAATGAATAATGTGGGTGAAAACCTGCTATTATAAAATATCACTCAACCCCGTTATGAACTCCGAGTCGCCCTCCCTCTCCGACATTGCGCGCCACTAGTGATATATTATTCTTATTTCCACTTTATTTTTAACTTTGCAGTCGGATTGTGATTTTTGTAGGTGTTACTAAAAATAGCATCATCTCGACGCGTAGACGGCAGCTCGGCGGCTGCCAGCGGTGACATCAGACTGCAGGTGTGCGGTTCACAACAGCTGTACGTAATTTGGCCAATTAGCCGTTTTCCTGCGTTTCTCCCCCCCCACCCCCCGCGCCGCCACGCAGAATCCTGCCGGGCCGAACACTTTGCCGCAACACCTGCGAGCACAGAGGCGAACAGGACAGCCTGTCTGGCGGACGGTGACCGGAGTGTTTGACACACGCAGGTCCGCGGTGAGTGACCGCGGCGCATTCCAACAGATTTGCCGTCCATCCAACGCACCGCCACGCGCGCCAACAACCTTCGGCACGAGACGCACTCGTCATAAACCCGTGCGAAGGGAAGCACGCGCGCACTCTTACCTCTTCCCCTCGGCTCCTTTGACATGGTTCTCTCTCTCTCTTGTTCTCTGTCTCTCTATCTTTCGCCCGTCCGTCCGTCGCGTCGTTGCCGGTTTTTGCGCAGGGATGATTAAAGCGGCGCTTCCTCCATCCTCCTGCTCCGCTGCACCTTGACGCCTGCTTCGGCAGATGGGAGGCTGGAAGCAGGCGTGGGGGAAGCGATTCGATCGGCGCGGAGACGATGATAAAGGAGCGAAAACGTGGACGCAGTAGGAGATCGGGAGGATCCTCTGCGCCGTTCTCAGTCACCTTTGGCAAATCTCTCAGAGGGTCGACGCGCCTCTGCTGCAGACATACTTTGTGTGTCTGTGCAGACTTGGCTCACATGTCTTGCCCACCCAACTCTCGCTTCTGACTCCTGTCCGCTATGAAGCCGGAGTTCCTCTGAGCTCTGCAGCTCGATCGCCTCCAGCGGTGCGCGCTGCACGACTCAAGGGCGTCCGTCCAACACCCAAAATGAGACTGAATGAGTATACACAGTGGGCAAAAAAATCGGCTTTCCAGGTGACTTCACAAGATTGTTGTTACGACTCCTTTTAACATTGGTTAATTCCGTCAAGTCGCTGTGATGTCACACTGCAAACCAGCACATTTTCCTTTAAGCGAGGTGGGATGCGCAAAGAGCATATGCAAATTTCAGAAAACACATTCAGCAGGTGCGTCGATCTACATGCATATGAAATAGATCTTGGGGCAAACTTGATGTATATCCATGCTGCTGACGAATAGAAGACTATCTACATGATTTCACGGGAAAATTGCATGAATTAAACATGTGAAACAGCTTCCAATGCACATGCAATCATAACAATGCCAATCCGACAGTGCTGTACAGGCTCTTCCCTAATTAATTTGCTGCTGCAAGATATGGAAAAGACACGAGGTTGAAGAGCAGAGGGGCAATAAATTACTGCAGCTTCTGGGGGGGAGCTATGGCCCCCTGTCAACTATCCATCACTGCAGCATCAGGTGGCTCCTAGGTAGCACACAAACTCCAAAAGCTTTATTAGTAATCTGCTGGTTTGTTTTGTTTTTGGGGGGGGGGGGGGTTGCACATAAAAGCATCCTTAGTTCTAATTAAAAACAACCCAGTTTTGACCTTGTTAGCACATCTTTTCCAATGTCACAGCTGCAGGAAGATGAAGCTAAACAACCAGGAATAACGACATCAGCCGCACCGGAACCAATCCTTACGACTCGCAGGAGAAATGATTAACATCTTTGCATATGAGCGCATTTCATGCTAATTCCCTTTTTTATTGCCGGGGCTTGTAATTGTGTAGTCCGCAAGTTAACAGCCAATTGGGAGCTTGTCCCCAAACACACGGCGCCTCAGAAATGGAAAGAAGTGTTGCTGATTTTTTTTCATTCTTTCCTTCCGAGCAGATCCATTTGGTATTCCGCGAGTTTCAGAAGAGTTTCAGAGTTTGATTGCTCTCCGCAAATATCAACATTCATACAGCTCTTGACAGATAGTCCCAAAACCTTTAAAATAAATTTCCAAAAGCATCAGTCTGCATGTAGGCAATTGTTCAAAGTAAAAGCACACAAACACATCAGTAATATAAATGTTTTCATGAGCAGATTTAACAGAAACATACATTTTTGGTGATTGTCTTTTATCAAACCGACGCTTCATCTGCTGATTGTTCTTCTCTTTCTTTACCCAGTTGCTTCAAATGGTCGACTAATATGGTCTCTGAGCCATGCCTCTGTTCATAGTGACATCTGACAACTGGATTCACATAAATTAATATTGATAGAGGAAAATGCCTGAGGCTGAATTCGTGTCCGGAAAGAGATGTGCACGCAACATCATGAACTCTACTAGGCACATACGCAGTAAGGAAAATGAGCAAAGGGAAATCCCCACCTTTCCAAGACTACCAGCCTGACAACAAGCCCATGATCACATAATAAAAGCTAGAAGATTCTGTCCCTCCGATCAATTTATGACATCAGGGATTATAAAGTTCAACCAAGCCATGAAGACCATAAAAATCTTGAGCAGTAGTATGTCTGGCCTCTATGTGCCTGTGTGCACTCTATAACACAGACGCTCCTGATGAGATAAGGGATGGACCCCTGGGAGATCTCCTCCCACACCTGGATTAGGACATCAATAATCTCCTGAACAGTCTGTGATGCAGCCTGGCTGCAGTGATGCAGGTGTTAGATTGGTTTCAGGTCTGGGAAATAGGAGAGCCGCCGGTGACACCCCACCCCCGCACCCCCCACCAGCCAGGAACTGCTGACAAACTCTGCGCCAAGAGTTGTCAAGGAGGCACCCGTGATCCTTTCGCCAGTACATGGATTGACAGAGTCCTGGGAGCTCATCCTGGTGCCAAACAGCAGTTACATCTGAGGGGGTGCCCAGAAGGTCCTCCTGCTGGGTGTGCTGGCCTGTCTCCTGGAGGAACAGCAAACCTGGGCTGGGCACCAATAGATCTGACACCCTTTGACACTCTCGTTTCTGCTGCAGGATAAACCGAGCATTAGCATTATTGAACTGGAGAGGCTAATACCCCACAAGTGTGAATGACTTGATTATTATGTTCCATTTATTCTCGTCATAATATAATTAAATTACTAAGTCTATGGGTAATATATTAATTGCAGGAAGTTCCTGGGTTTTAAAGTTGAAAGCCTTCTGTGTCTTTGTGGGCTAGCTTAGATCCCTGATGAACTGCCCCATCCTAGAACCCCTCCAGACACCCAATGTCAATGGAGCTAAGATGTGACTCTCTGTGACCCCCACATCGCAAAACTAAATGTGCTGAATGTACTGAAGGGGATCATTAGCGCGCTGTGGCTCCATACAGCGAAGATCCTCAGGACAATGGAACATTAACTCTGACCTTGAACAGATGGCGATTGCACGGCCAGTAATAATATTCCATCTGACTTGAGCAGATAGAAAAGGGGCCCAAACGCCTCAAAGCAGCTATGATTCACTGACCCTGGGAGGTCCACCTATAGCATGAATGGAACTCTCATCATACTTTGTCCTGTCTGAAAGGGACTCTGATAAGCAGCAAATGCTGGCATCAAGGTCGACCCTTGACAGAGCACCCTGTGATAACACCGTGTAAAAATACTGCTAACTCTTAACTGTGTTTGTGAATGCAAATCAGCAAAGGTCCACAGTTTAGTATCAGCAGACAGAAGAAAAAAAGAATAGTCAAGGCTTTTTTATAAAAAAATCGGAGTCATTAAAATGAAACATTTATGTAGGTTATCTTTCAAAAATGAACAAAGCTGCTTCTGCTTTATGTTTGACTCCCCAGTGGGAGAAGCCCCTCAGTGCCAGTGTGAAGGCAGTGCTTCTCTTTTCTCTGAGCCTGAGGATCGCTCTTCATGCTCCCCCCCCCCACTGAAGAGACACACGCCGTGTCGGCGCCTGTGAAAGCGCGGCACAGATTCAGACGCCCACGTGTAGCCCGGCCGGGGCTAACTCCTCCAGTCACTTCCTGTCCCGTCAAAGGAGGGTCCTGGCACATCTTTACGTCCCCTCGGCCATCTGCAGGGCTTCCAGTCTGCTCTGACAACTTCAGATTACAAAAAAAGGATGAAGACAGAATAGCTGCGCTGTTTTGGACGACACCATATGCAATTAATTTGTTTTTAGATTCCGATGTCAGAACGGCGAGCGTAATCCTCAGGAGAGTGGAGATAAGTGCAAAGAGAGGATGATAATCTTATAATCCCCCCCGTTAATATTGTAATGGTCTCGCCACACTGGACTAACTTTCCCAGTGGAATTGGCAGAGATGAACAATAAAGATTAACCTGACTAATGTCCGCCTGTGCTGCTCCGCAATCTCATCTGCCACAGCTCCGCTCAGAACGAAAGCAATCTAAATTCAACCGAATGCAAGTAGTGTTCTGGGAACAGGCAGATATTACACTTCAATTCAAAACTAAAACCAGAAATCCTGGACTTTTCCCCTGAAAATCTGGTGTAAAAAAAATCGATCTGGACCTCTGGTGTCATTTGGAGCTCCAGGGTTCGGATCCCACAGCTGTCAATCATCTTTTATGCTCTGAAATGACTCAAAGCAACTCCTTAGAAAAAGCATTGAAGCCAACTAATGACATTGTCTGACATTCATAGCACAGATGCATTGGTGGGTGTTAGATCCATTATATTAAAGTTATCTCTTATTTGCTTTTACCTTGTTATATTCTTGTTATATTGATTCTCATTACTTAATGTTTCTTATTATTTGCTAATGCTTAATGTTCATGATGCTTGACGTGTGAACTCGTACTTCTCTGGTCAAGGGCGACAGAAATGCAGCTGCTGTGGGGAAGTGACATTGACTGGAGACAGAGCTGCAGGGCATTACACAGGAGCTGTTCTTTTAATCTGTCCGATATGGAAGAATGTGCTGTTTACGAGCTAAGCTAATCAAAACAGTGAAGACCTACTGTACGTACAATCTCACCATTATGATTTACAGTCTTTTGCTTTGTATGGGACCTGTTATCTTGTGTTTCCCCCTCCCTTTAGGCACATTTGAATTCTGTGTAACTAGGGACCTCCTAATTTCAATGAAAGAAGGATGGCGGAAGTTGTGCGTCAGAACGTGTTGGAGATCTGTAACTGAGCACACCTCTCCGTTCTTGCAAGTAAAATTCAAAACTGTTGTCTTTGCCTCATTTGTTTTTCTCATGTTTCAGGTCGTTAGAACCTAACAGTGTCCATAACTCTTTTTAACGAGGGTCATGTTGGTGCGCAGCTTAATGCAAAGGCCCTAATAAATCGGAGGTGTGGCTGCAGCATACAGACGATGGATCAGAACTTCTCCCCCACCCCCAATTTAAGCTCAACCATTTCAGCACATATGAGCAGACACAATAAACTAAACTGTAACCGTGAAGGAGTGCTGCAAGTCACGGCGTCTGCCGCAGTGTGAGTCATCATATTTTATTTAATGCCCCCCCCTCTTTTTTGGCTAGACTTAAGTTCTTAAGTTCTTCTAGACTTAAGTTTTTTCTCCCTCCGTCTTCCTATTAAAATCAGAATCAACAACATCTACTGGGAAGGTTGACGTGACAACAACAGAGGCTGCTCATTACCATCTGATCATGCAGACAGGTCGGTGTTGCGCGGCAGACTAGCAGGGGGTGTTCGTGACTCCGTGGGTGTTTTCTCTCTCTGAAGCTTCGAGATAATTGGGTAGATTCTCTCCCGACTGTGGCTCCAATGCTTCACTGATATCGGACAGAATGAGAGAGTGGAAACGGGGGGCGATTCCACAGTTTATCGGCAAAATCCTCATAGTTGGAGTTCCATAGATTTGATCATCGCTGACGTAAAATATATATTTTGGATGGACCAGAATAGTCAAAACGTTGGCTTTAGTAAGTGGTCCCAACAATTAGTTGGCCACACTGCAGCAGATTAAAAATTCAGCGAAATATGCAAACTAGTGAGTGGGAGGGAAACGCAGAAACCCACAAAGTGAACCATAACCCCTGCATGATCCTCCCAGAGCGAGCATTTCCTTTCTAAACATTCAAGGCAGGGGAAAAAATCCTGGTTTTCCATTGCGTTTGTTAATTCAACCATGAGTTTTCTTTGTTTAAAGGATGGCTAATGAGCAGCTTTGAAATACAGAAGCTGTCAGCTGACCACCACTCTGCAGCAGCCCGGGGGGGGGGGGGGTTCTGACGGTGTCGTGACCTGCAGGTAGATGTTGCATAAACAGTGTTAATGGTGACTAAAGGGAAGATGAGACTAACCAGTGCAGGGCGGCGATTGTCCAGAGACCCTTCCTGCACCTGCTACAGTATGAAGCTAAGGAGTATAATCTGTGGGACCTGTACAAAATTAAGTGCTTTTTCCCGCCTTCCCTCTGCGTGGTCGGGGGCTCAGCTGGGCTTTGCCGTGGTTTGGCATTTTAATCCTCTCTGTTTGGACAAATCAGTCTGGCTCCTGAGATGGCGCTCTCTGTGCTATATTTAGCACAGCCCTCACAAAGCAAAGTGCCTCTCTGTCGTGCCGCCCCGCCTCAACTCACCCTGTTTGTGATTTAATAATGAAGCCCACAGAATATATCAAAGGAGCGAGACATTAAAATATTTCAGGATGCTGGCGGCTAACTTATCGCGCTATTCTAACGTAAAAGGGGACGACACCAATCCTCCTGAAAGTTCAGCTTTCTGCACAGGAAGCCGACTCAATAAAGCAGCTGGATGAAACAATTCTGCCTCGAACCGGATGATTCCCAACTGCCAACCTCTTTGGTCAACATCAAACACTTTGATGCCAGTTTCTGTCCCCACAAGGAGGGAAGCGAACTCTGTTGTGCATCAATATTCTGTTGGCACACAAATGCATTATTTGACAGTACAGTTAGTCCATTTAGGTCATTGAATGGTTATCAAGGTTTTTTGGGGGGAGGGCTTTTAAAGGATGGCTACAGCACGAACAGAAGCACCATCCATGCCAGTTAATCAGGCGCGCCCACTGCGAGGGACAATATTAAAAAATTCTTTTTCATTATTACGGGAGTTATGGAGGAGTGGAGCAGCTAATTGAAAGGAGACTCGCTGCAGCAGTAGGTGGTCTGAAATGTACTGATGCAAGCCCTCGGTAATATTTATGAGCCAAAAATCAACTCATAAACTCGGGAAACCTTGTTTTATTGACTGGGCTGAAACGAATTGGGATGGAGCCAGTCACGTGATTCAGGTGGATGCTGATGGTGCAGCTATAATAGCCGGCAGGCCGGGCTGAGTTTAAAGCCACTGGGATTCAAGGATGTGTGTGG
Source organism: Takifugu flavidus (assembly GCF_003711565.1). Classification (NCBI taxonomy): domain Eukaryota; kingdom Metazoa; phylum Chordata; class Actinopteri; order Tetraodontiformes; family Tetraodontidae; genus Takifugu; species Takifugu flavidus. Next base: position 5,018,897 of record NC_079531.1, on the reverse strand, counting down.
ACAAAATGAGCAGGCAGCTCACAGATGACGCCGCAAGGTCACACAACCTCTGAAACCAGCACAAGTCTGCGGACTCACGCGGTCTTTTCATTCAGACTTGTTGCTTGACTTCTTGTTTTTGCTTTAAAACACAGGTTTGGTGGACATGTGATATATGAGTCACTGTCGTTCTGCCAGTTAGTACCAGGGGGACCCTGGTACTTTGGATGTGCTAATGGCTGCGGTTTGAATTTATTAGCTCCGGTGTCCTGCTGAAACAACTCTGTCAACAACTTCCTGTCAACAGGGTCCTTTCACACCCTGCCTCACTTACTTCCAGGGTTTATGCGGCTGAAGCCGAAGAGCGGAGGATCTCTGTGGGGACTTTCGACAGGGACCTAGATGTTTTATTTCAAAATACTAATAAAAACTATGTAAAAATGTGGTGTGGAAAGCTATTCATCACCTTCAGAACACATCAGAGATAGTTTTAAGTGCAAATAGACCCACCTGTTGCTCCTGCCTGGGTCCCAGAACAGAGACAGAAGTGCAGCATTTCCTCACTTCCTGTTCTCTTTGCTCAGGAAACACATTTTACAACCATCTTGTCCACCTGCCTGTGCTGAACCATTTCAAATGAGGTTAAAGGTCACGAGGAGCAGACGCCGCATGAGTAAACACCACCAGACCGAAGCGCGCTATAAATACCGGCTCGATCGCAGGTGACCTTTTCCTGGCCGACCGTGTTCTCGGGATTCTGCGGCACAGCTCTCGCCTTCGCCTCCTTGATACCACCCACTCGTCTGTCTACAGGAATGGAGACAAATCCTGGCAAATATGCCACCGTTTGCTTCACCGGAGCAGGTTTCAGTGGAGCTGACCTGCTCCACATTTAGTGAGTTTGGATTAAATCCCTGACAGCAATGGGGGCCATTTAGTGTGATGCCGTGGCCTCCTCTTCAAACAATTCTCTATGAACTATGAAGGAAAATCCTAAAAATGCTGCTCTGTGAAGTCTTTCCGCTGTCAGAATGGTTTAAACGCTTTGGCAGAACAGACCTCCTCGCGACCACCATGCTGCCGAGAGTGAGCCCGCTGCTGTCAGACACAGACCCCTCGCTGTCACTGCTGTCTGACAGAGCGCCTCCTCCGTCTGCCGCATCTGATCCTCCTGCCAGCCGCCCGTCTTTGTCGCCAACTGACGACTGGTGGCGTTCCTGCTCCTGCGCCTTCTGAGAGGAGCAGGACTGGATCCAGGCCAGCACCTCTCGTCGGCAGCTCACCAAACGTCGCCTTTACTCTCACTGTACTTGATAAACTGCTTTATTTACCGCCACAAATACGGCATCAGGAGAGCAGAATTGATGGATTCTGCAGAGATGAGTTATTTCTAACCTCTGTGTCAGAGCTCACTGGTGCAGAACCTCAGGCGATATTTCGTACACATAATTGAAAGTTAATTCTTTCCAATAAATGAATCCCTGGAGCTGCCTGATTAAAGCCATTCCTCAAGCAGAGATTAATAGCGCACCTATTTTCAGTACTTTAAACAAAAGCCCCTCGTGGGGGCTGCTCATTTATCAATTGTTGATTTCTACCATTGTGAGCCAGAGAAAAAACATCAAGGTCAAACAGCGGTGAGATGAGTGGATGGATGGATGGATGTTTTTGGGTATCACTAAAAAAGAAATGATCGCATAATCCTTGTGACCGCAAGGTCTCCTTGGAAGAGATGTGCGATGAAAGTCTGATGGGACAGAATCCCCCTTCTGCACGGAGAGAAAGGTGGTTGGAGCCAATCCCTGTAAAAAGTTGCCTATTATTAAGTGCTTGCATAAAGATGGTTTAAAGTTCAGTGATACAATAAAATGGGTTGTACTGAAAGTTGCTGCAGGTTTTGACCTACAAAAGACAGCAGAATCTTCAATTTCATTATTAATGCAAGTGTGGGACTTCCAGACTGTGAAGCCATGTCCAGCTTTCAGCTTTTTTAGAGGCAGGAAAATCACAAAATGCAATATTTACAGCAAATGAAGCCCTTTTTGCACTTTGAAAATGTCTTCCCATACAAAACTAGTTCTCCATCCACACGTCATCAAACAGCAGTCATTCAGTGACTGGCAGGGCACATCTGCGCGTGCCCCCTCTGTACCTTTCAGGCTGCTCCAAAGAGACAACAGGTTCTTTATTCTGCAGAAGGAACCTGCACATTGCGCCATTATCCCAGTCTGTGGACTGGTGGCCGTAGTTTTGTTGGGCTCAGTGGGGGATAGAAAATACAGAAATCCACAAAAGCAGTGGAAAGGAAAGATAAAAATAGGTAGTTTAAGTTAGGATTATCTTTAACCACCTAAGATTACAGCTCTGGTTATACACTAAAAAATGAAACAGTTTAAAAGCAGATGGTACGGGTGTGAATAATCCCAAGGAGGTTTAAAACTCAGTTCACAATGAGGGCAATAATAAAAGGTCTAATAAGGCTCCATCAAAAGATGACTCATAATCACAATTTAATAACCATCATTAGTCACAAAATAAAACCAGAGATTATAAAAATTAAAATTATAGCGCTGATAGCGCTGAACAATCAAGAGTCAGTTGTCAACACATTTGTGTTTTGGGAGTTTGAAATGTTAAAATCCTATTGACTGACTGAAGCAGGAGGTGATCTGGCCGGCGACAGGAACTCAGAGGTGAAGACGGCCTCTGCGTATTCTCCCATAATGCTCTCAAACTCCTCTGCGACTTCCGCCAGAGCCTCTGACAGCAACTCCTCCGCCAGGCTGTGGGGCAACAATGGGAAATAAACGTTAAAAGGGCTTTGTGACGGGTGTTTGTGTCGGCTTTATTCTGGTTAATGACGCATAAACCTGTACTTAGAGCTTTAATTATTATCAACTGAATATAAACAGGCTCCTCAGGCTCCTTGGCTCTTTAAACAGAAGCTAAATGATGCATGGTTTTGGCTGGTGGAGCATCCGCCTCCAATGTCTCACAACCGGCATTTCCCAGCAGCCAGGCAGCAAACAGGATTCACATGAAAAACATAAATAACATATAGCTACGTCCTACAGCCGGCAGACAGAGGAGCATGAAATTTCCATCACAGTCTTTCTTGTGTTTTTGTCCTGACTACGCGAGTGGAGACACTTGTGTTGCACAAGGGCACAGTCATCCCAACTGCTCCGTGATTCCCATTTCCTCATTTTCAAACATTAGGGAAAACCCCTGCATGTGATTAACCCAGCTTTCCTCCGCCGGCAGTTCCATCAGTCAGGTCCCCATCTCCCACTTTGCCTCCACTTCTGGAAGACTCTTTGAACAGTTCCCTGGAATTTAATTCCCGGCCCTTCGGCCATAACATTTTCTTGACAGCTCTTTTTTTTGTATGTGTGTGTTCTGTAGTGGAATATCAGAGGGTATACTTCACAGCATGCAATTTTATCCCGATTTTTCTTCAGTTATTATGCTTGAAAACCAGAAACTGTCAAATTGTAGCACGATATAGCGTCTATATTTGTAAGTAATGGGAAATACTACAGGGCCACGGTGCAGTCCATCGCCTCTGGGTGATCCCTTTACAGTGAGAACTTCACAGCCAGCCAGGATAAGAAGCAGACAGAGAAACAAAGCATAAATATTCTTTTAAAAACACAGATATACCTGTCCGCTACAGCCCAGGGGTTGATGCTGCCGACAGCCTCGTGAGCCGCGGTGCGCAAGTAGGCCTCGTAATTTTCTCTGTACCGTCGGATGTTTTTCAGCGCGCTGCCTGGCAGGGAGATAACGGCCGTCCTGCTCCCCTCCGCAGGGCCTGGGAACGCAAGGCTGCTTCTGAGCTGCTGTTCATCTCGGGACGCTTCCTCTGACAAGCTGTTGTCCGACAACAAACTGTATCTGAGGAAACAGAGGATGTTCCAGTGACTTTTCCCCAGTTTATATAGAATGATAAGAGCAGCACAGAGATTGGCCAGAGACCCTCCCTGTGCCTGCGATGAGGCCAACCGTAAATCTATGAGGCTTGTCCGGAAGCAGGTGATTTTTCTCACCTTCCCTCTGTGTGAACGGAGTCGGGGGCTCAGCTGGGCTTTGCCGTGGTTTGGCATTTTAATCCTCTCTGTTTGGACAAATCATTCTGGTTCCTGAGATGGCGCTCTCTGTGCTATATTTAGCACCGCGCTCCCAAAGCAAAATGCCTCTCTGCTGTGCCGCTCCGCCTCGACGCAACTTGAATCTGGTTTGAGTGTGAGGGCTACAAACCACTGGAGACCCATGAATATCCAAGTGCCAAGACACTCTGTGAGTTTCTAGACCCCATTTCTGGTGTGAAATGGGGTGATATACAGTATGATGTGTGTCTGAGGACTGATGTGGTACCTTTCAAATCTGCACTAATGCTTTTTTTGTGCTGCATTCAAATGCGGCAGCCAGGATTCTTTCCTTGATAATAATTCCCAGGGAAAATCATCAGCAAGGTTGATGCTTTATATACAGTAATTGTAAAAGAGAATACTAAAATCACAGACTAACAGCAAATACTGGATGCGTGTTAGAGGTGTAATCTATCCTGCCTCTGGCCTAAAGGACAGTGAATATTAAAACCTTGTTTGTTCACGAGGGAGAGTGTTTGTTTCTTTATTTTGCCTGGATGAATCGCTCCTCTCCTCTATACATCAGATTTAACAGGCAAAATAGCTCAGCCCAAACACATTAGTAACGCCACTAAGACATCACATCGGTTTAATCCCTTAATATCTTGAGGACTGCATTAAAAAGTATGATGACACAGCAGAGGATAAACAGTGAAGGGACTCACACAGAGACCTCTTTACTTGTTTGGAGCATAAATATACTGAGCAGCACATCAGTTACTCGGTCTGCCACGCAGCAAACAAGGCAAAATGGGCTGGATTTTTTTTTAAAAGAATTCACTTTAATCATCATTGATTTGTCTGACAAGTAGATGGGGTCAAGCAGCAGACGGGGCAATCGGTATCTGTGCATCACGGGTACATAAATCTTATCTTCTGCTCCCCCCACTGTTCGATAAAACGTTATTAAACCTTTTGTGGAACTGTAAGAAATTGCCTTTGCGCAACAATAATGGAAAAGGTAAACAACCACCACCACACAATCTTCTATAACAATCCTCCATGAACAACGAAGCTGTTCGTAAATCGCTTACACTTGAAGACTGCCCCCCCAACCCCCCATTCCCACTCTTTAAACTCTAAAGAAAGCCACAGAGGTGCTATGAACACCAGCCCACCTGTGTCTCTATCAGTCACTGAAAACCCTCCAGCCATGTTTGCACATGCGGGGCATGAACACATGCATAATTCTGTTTTCCTGCAGCCCCCTCAGATGAAAATTCTGTGTTATGAACAATGACAAGAGACTCTGCACTACACCCCCGCGCACTGAAATCTCTCCATCTGCTACAGTACGCACCAAAGGAGTTTTAGCTCTTTTACAGAAAAAAGATGCAATTGGGGAGGATTTTTCTCTCTGATCCGACAGGGTTCCCTTTTAAAAATAGTGAAACTTAAACAATACATATATATCACCTTAACTGTTAGCAGCTGCCCAAATATTAGCATGAGCGCTGATAAACTTGACTAATTATCGCTTTGCATCAACAGTGTCATTAGACATTTGATCCAGACTCTCGTCTTGGACAGTAATGCGGCTCATTTCCTCAGGATGCAGATGGAGAATAACTGTCAGCTTTCATTTCTCAATTATCTGAACTGTGAAATTAAGATCTCATTACTTCTGGTGGAACTGACACGTTCTGATCTGTCCTACATGAGGGATACGTGTTGACAAATGCTTCAGTGTGCAGACAGCAACAAGCATGTTGGTTAGCATCAATTTGGTAAATGCAGCAGGCAGTCAGTTTTATTTTTTGTGGTAAATTGTTTTCTCTTCATTAGACATTGTCAGTCGGTAGTATTTCCCCAGGGAGAAATTTTTCCTTTGTGTATTTTGTTATGGAAAACACAATATCAGTTTAAGGCAGTGGGTTTCAAAGTGAGGGTCGTGGCCTAGTGGAGGGGGACACCAGGGGGCGCTAGAGGGATCCACGGAATTTAGGAGTGATAAAAATGCAGAAATTCACAGAATCGTGAATAAAATTAAGATAAGATATTTTGGATTGTGCAGTTGCACAGCAGATGTGCTGATCTCTTGAACATAAATATGTAATAAAGGGTTTCGTCGATGAATAGAGCTGAATTCAGGAAATGTATCCAGATAATTCTCCAATCGAAACAGGGCCCTCTCTTCTCTATTCTCATGTGAGCGATGCTACAGTCTGGGTGCGATGATAACAGAATTTTCATCAAACGTGAGATAGTTCAGATTGTTATGAAAAACTCAATTGGTTGCGCTGGTAGAGAACGTGTGATCTCAAGTAGAATTTCACAGGTTGAGTGTACAGTAAATGCAAAACATGCTCACCCAGTATCTACAGGCTTCTCCAGGATAATATTGGCAGCGGGGGTCTGCTGCAGCACTGGCATGGTGAGTCTTATTGGCTTAGGTGAGACTGTGTTGGAAGCTGGAGTACGGCTCTGTGCTCCTGGGGTTAACAAAGAAAGGATGAAGAGGAAGGTGAAGCAGAATGATGGGAGAGAGTTAGTCAGGATGGCATGCTCTCTTGACTGTAGCACTCTCTCTCCACCTACAGGACACATTGGGAAGTGATTTCTCTGAACACACCCGTTATGTTTTACCTGTTGCTCCTGGTGCGTCCCAGAAAAGAGGGTCCGAATACATTATAGAAGCACAGCGTCTCCTCACTTCATCCTGTTCTCTCTGCCCAGACACACAGAAGCAAATCTCAGGACCATTTCTCCCACCTGCCTGTAGTCAACTACTTCAAATGAGGTCACGAGGGGCAGCCGCCTTTATCACTAAACAACACAGGAGTGAAGCTGGCTGTAAATACCAGCTCGATCACAGGTGACCTTTTCCGGCCTTTTCCGGGCTGACCGTGTTGTCAGGGTCAGGATTCTGCAAAGTAGCTCTCACCTGCATCTCCTCAATACGGAGCAGCATGTTCTCCAGGGTGGGGTCCTGCAGACAGTCCAACTGTGTGTCTGGATCAAAACTCCACGTGTTCTTCACGAGGTCCCCTGGCAGGGCATGGCTCAGCTGCTCAACAGGCTCTGCCCTCTACGGAGAAGTACATATGTACCAAATATACAAGACTCATAATATAGAATTCTAGCCCATTTCTGCCCCCACCTCTGTGTTATTGACAACAGTCGTCTTTGCATTCGTGTCAGGTTGATTCCTCAGCGATTCCCGTGCGTCGTCCAGAAGAGGCTGAATCCTCTCTCTCACCTGCTGCTCAGCTCTCTCTGCCCACTGCGTTGGTGAAAGAACTTCAGACCTGTCAACCAAAATGCACGTTATGGAGCTTCTTACTTCCCAACTAGCATTACAACCCGAAACAAAGAAAGCTGTGGTGCGAAATATATTGTATAGTACATTACATCGAAAAACTAATTGAGATGACCGAAAAACAAAACATTTTTAACAAATTGGAAGAGAGAAAAAAATACAACATAGATTTCAGTGTCTAACATACCTAAAAGCTCCAGTTTAAAGTATATAAATAACATTTTCTTTGCTTCATAAACATATAGCTTTAAATCTGCCTTCTCTCTAATTCCACTTTATTTATACTCCACCTTAATTTCTGAACACATTCAGTGACTTCGTTATTCAGCTGGTTGAGCTGATCCAGTCTCTGCATCGTCATCTTTCCCAGCCAGGCCTCCCTGTGAGTCATCAAACCCCAAAGCAAAACTGAAGATCAGTTAACAACTTCCCATGCATACTGCAGGAGCCTCATCTGTAAAATCCAGCTGTGAGACCTTGATTAAATGCAGCACACGAAGGCAGGAATCCTGAATTGATTAATCAGAGTCGCTCAATCCGCGTGAAAACGGACAAGCTATTCTGATAAACAGAAACGGCTTCAATCAAGCAGCTCCCGGGATTGATTTATGGGAAATAATTAACTTTCAATTACGTGTAAAAAGATTGCCTGTGTAAGGCTGGAACATACTTGGTAGATACATTTGTATTTCATGTCAATGCTCTGGTCTCATTCCTGATATTTCTAAGATGAACAAAACAAAAATGAACCTGTGTGATATTAAAATATGTATGAGCACCACCTCAATGCTTCTCTGTGAGCCTGTTGCCTCGTTTCTGTGCTTAACGACAGCTGCTCGGTCTCTGATCCTGCAGCTTCCGTCTGCTTTGGCTGGCTGGTTGAAAGCTTTGTGGGGGAGAAAAGACACCGCGGCTCTGGTAGCCTCCTTGGAGGCGATCTGCACACATGAAGCGGAATGATTAAAATACTTTGACACTTCAACCCTTGAGGCAAGTCATTAGGGATGGTGGGGGAAATGCATCATGGGAAAATTCGGAAATTAATTATCAAGAAAGGTGAAGAGTTCATGATCACACAAAGAAGAGACAAGATTCTAGTTTACAGTATTTACATTATTTAGAGTAAAGGCCTACTTGCTACATATTTTTGACTGATTTGCATCATATCTAAGGTTATCTTGAGGCTTAAGTTCTACTCATACTACAGTTCAAACCTGGATTACACAATGTTCAAAGTGCAAATGAGGTTCCAGAGAATCTGATAATAAAAATAAAACTCTTACCTTTGCAGAGGAGGAGAATGAGGGGATGTGGGCTTCCATGGGACAGAACGCTCTTTTTGCGGGGGCTGGTTCACCCTGAGCTGAGACGAGACTGTAGCCTGCTGAAAACCTGCCGGCTGTTTCTGTTTAAAAAGTTGTAAATGTCTTCAGTGAACAATGGGGGTTCCTTCTCTACACAAGCCTAGAGTGTATCAGTTTGATTTTAATAATAAAGCACATTGCTTGTAGCAAAACACATGTATAATATAAGGCATCATTCATTCTTTGTCCATATTTACCTTCATATTTATGTCATGTTTGACAGCCAGAGGCTGTAACGTCACTTTTCTTTGCCGATTGTCTGAGCGAGCTTCTCTCTGCAGCTCCCTCTGGTGGACAAGCCACTCTACACCAGCCTGGAGGACCTTGCCTCTGTTGGGGTGCTTCTGAGAACTAGTTTTAGGCTTCCGTATGGTCACCTGTTTATCTGTTGAGATATAAATATAGAAATCCAATAGAAAGGTCAGGTCATTACATCATCCGTCATTACATTGGCGAGGGCTCTCGATCAGCACCTTTACAACTTGGTGGCCTCATTTTGTTTCCATGGAGTTTTAGATGCATTTAGAACTCACTCCAAGGGGCCTCTGTCTCAAGATGCCCCTTAAGTATAATAGGAGCCAGCAGGTAATACATGCTCAGAAGATTAAGCAGCAGGGGACAGAGTTCTTTATTTACCTGCTGTTCTTTCTTCATTTTATCATGATTTAAATACAAAGGGAGGCCAATAAATAAGAAAAACTCTAGATCTGAAGGAGCAGTTTTATGCAGTTTTGAAGTGTTGATTTAATCCTGCAACATTTCAGTATGTAATCTGTTACATGAGCAGAAACCAACAGCGTGATCACCTCTTCTGGAAGACGCGTGTTTACGAGCCTCTCGAACAGGTGACTTGCTGAGACTCCTGGGTGCACTCATGGGCGGGGAGCTGCGTCGTGGAGACTTCCTGTGTGGCGGACATGTTCGAACCTGCAGCCTTTTGATTTTAAACACTTGTTTACCAAGGGCAGAATTCAAAACCTGCAAGGAATAACAGCAAAGGAAATGAGAAAACCAAATAAGCTGCACATTGTCAATTAAATGAAATATCGTTAATTGCACCCCCACCTCAAGCTTTTGTATGACCTGGAGGGCTGATTCAGACAGAGCTGAACTGCCTTCTTCTTTGACCTGAGCTGAGCAGATAGAGAGCTGCTGAATCAGATGGACCAGCTCTCTGTGATATGAAGGCACTTTTCCATGATCTGAAAGCTGATGGATAATAACCCGCAAGGCTCTGAGTGTCCCACGGTGGAGGGCTGCAAGCCTGTTTATTATAATAGGCTGAGAGAATAGACACAGCATTCAATAATTTCACCACAACTATATATATCTAAGAGTTCAGAGAAGACTGTACCTTTTTATTCTCCCATACTTTCTGATATTGGAATTTTCTGACATCTGCCTGTACCTCATTCACCTTGGAAAAAATAAATACACATTGATATAATGTCACCGACACAGGATCAATTCAAATGATTTTGCCATACAAATACCTTTTGCTGGAGCACGTAGACGATGCGTGCTGAGTGAGCCACCTGCTTCTGTCTGCGAGTTTCCAGTTTTTGTTGCTCTTCAGGCTCCAGTGGTTCCTCTGGGATTGAGACTGTTTAAATAGCAATAATAGATTTTCTGAGAACCTGTGTTCATTGCATGAGGAAGACAGAGGTCCCATAAAACAGTTATTATGACTTACCTCTGTTGGTAAGGTCTTCCACTTTCTGGATAAAACCATCCAGCTCATTGAGCAGCTTTTGAACCTCCTGGCTTAAGGAGCCTGTTTTATCTACCTCTAACTGTGTTGGCCCAGGGTCTCTGGTTGGGGGTGAATAGTCAAACTGAAACATCGAAGAAACTGAGTTCTTCTGTGGTGTTTGCACAGACAATTTGGCTCCTAGTTGTCTTGGCTTGCTTTTTGCTCTCGAGGCCATTAATTCTGTTGTAGTTGGAGAGTTTGCCTGTTCCTATAATAGCAACAAAAGAAAAAACTGAGCCACTGACAGTTAAAGTGATGAGCAACATTTACCAATGCTTTAACAATAGATTATGAAGCTCTATATCAGCAGAAAAGTTACCTGATGCTCCTCTACCCCAGTTGTTTCTAGTAGGTCGACTTCCTGTGAGGCTTTGGCGGGAGATTTGGTCAGCGACTCCCGGTGCCATCGTCTCAGGTCTCGTTTAGCCAGTTTAACAGCAGCATTTAATCTCTCCTCGGACAGAAAGGAGAAGTGGACGGCGCTTCGGAGATTCTCCACGGTCTCCTCTTCATTTGGTGTTGGAAGCAGCCGCTCGATCAACACAGGATGGGTGACCCTTGGCTGAAGCTGCAGATCCCTCAGTTGGACAAGCCTCTGAAGCCCGGCCCAGTAGCTGTCAGAACTCGTGGGCTTTTCCTCACCCACATTCTCTATCACGATGGGGCCTGGTAAAGGTACTCGGATGGCACGGTTTCTGGGGTGTGCAGGGATGGCTTCATTAAACAATAGCTGTGGAGCATAATATACAAAATATTCCATTATGAGGCGAAAGACATTTCTGCGATCTTCACCCTTTCTCAACACTTAGTGATTCATCTAATTTGACCGCTATGGATTAAACATCAAATATGTGTAGTGGTGGTAATCTTAAAAAACACAAAATGCGCCAACTTCAACAGGAGTATTATTTACCTTAGTTTGTGACATTTGGGCTGGTAAATATCATGCGATTGCACGTAAATAATTCAAAAGAAGCAAACACGGAACCATTTTATACATTTTAAATCAAATTAAAAAGTTTTTTTCCTATTTTAGAACATGTTGCATACGCTTTCAAATGGAAGAAGACTTAATCTTGATAATAAAGCGAATTTCTTTCAAAACTTTTCGAAACGCCGCCGTGACAACAAACCGCCGCTATCCGGAAGTGGGTTGAACCAAGTACGGATCCTCCAAGAGGTCAAACATCCCAACAACCGCATTATGTTAAATCGCAAAAAGTTTATGGTGCTACTAAAATATTGATTTAGTATAAATTCGAAATAATGTTACTAAACCACGTAAACGTGTGTTTATATGATTAACGGAAGGGTGAAAATTGTAAATTGCGCTGCCACTTTAAGAGCCTTTGCACTTACCGGAAGTAGGGTAGGTATATTTGAGTCGTTCTACGCCGTGTCTAAGGAGTAAGTTTGCTGATGCAGTGAGTTTTTCACACTTGGACTTGAATTCTGCATTTGTTTATTAAGACAGCATTTGAAAAATGTCCCATTACGAAGAAGTTAACGTTCGTGGCTATGAAGAATTCTGCAAAGCCGTGACAGAAAGAGATGGAAAGAATATTTTTGCATATTTCTCTGGCGATAAAGACGATCATGGGAACAGCTGGTGTCCAGACTGTGTGAAAGGTGACTTAATCTAATTCACCATATGAGTATGTCCATATGAATGTCTTTTTGTGGTTTTTATCGAAATATTTGGTGTTGCGATTTTGTGTTGCAAAACCATGATCGTCACAGTTGTGGTTACACGTAGACGTCTTATTCAGTCAGAATTAATGCATGTTTGTTTTCATATTAAATTGTTTCACTCTGTTTTGGTTCCCTTCTAGCCGAGCCCGTGGTAAGAGGAGAACTGAAGCATCTTCCTGAAGGCTCTGTCTTCATTTACTGTCAAGTTGGAGGAAGAACTTAGTCAGTGTTTTCATTTATATTCCTGCATAACAAAAGTGTGATTTACTCAAATCATGTGCACTGATTTCCGTTTTTTAAAGTTAGGGTGATGTTCGTTATATATTACAATTACTATGTTTGTTGTTTGAGTTAATAATTTAAGAATTAAATATAGGTTGGTATCAATTTAGATTAAGCTCTAAACAATTATTAATATAGAAAAACAATTGTAAAACAGATAGAAATAAATGCAAAATGATGAAAAGAATTTATTTCAGTAATTTTTGCTGACCTCAGTCAAAATTGCAAAAACAACATATAAATTCAGAATCCAAATAATTGTTGATATTTGAAGAGATATTTTGAAAATCTGCATCATAAATTTTAGGCTGAAATCTATCTTCTCCATTCCCCAGACTAATTTCTTTTCATATTTTTCCCCACACTTCAGCTGGAAGGATCAAAATAATGACTTCAAGAAAATTTGGAAGTTGACTGGAGTTCCCACTCTGCTCAAATGCGGCACAGTAAGAGCTTTTTTTTGTGTGCTTTTCTGTCTTTTGACCTGATGGACGTCATTTACTAAGTTTGTCGTGCACTTGTGCTTATTAAACCTGTTTTAGCCTCAGCAGCTGGTGGAAGAGAAGTGCTTCAAAGCAGAACTAGTGAGGATGATGTTCACGGAGGACTGAGGGATCCTGCACTCTTTACATCATTCAGACTTTCAAAGTTTCTTCACCTAAAGAATAAATGTCAAAATTGTTTTATAATGTACTGCATCCTGTGAATAAAAATTTAAATGTGGAGTTTTGACTTTTTAAGCACTAATCGTTCATAAAATCATATTAAAAGCTTGAATAAACCTGCTGTAAAAATGATTTTTGTCAGGTTTGTGTGATTTCTCATGTCTTGCAGTTAAAGCCATTCTTTTTTCTAATAATTTGTCGCTTGTAACAATATTTCTAAGTTTGTAGTCTCACGGAAAATATTAAAACACTCAAACTAAAATGTTTCTTTTTGTCGTAACCCGATGCACTTCCTCACTGTGGCCACAAGATGTCAGCACATCCGCGGGGCAATGTGAAGGCGCGTCTGTGCGTTTGAATTGCACATTTTCTTCACATTTTCTCATCAAATCTTAATAAACCAAGACATTTGAAGCAGGTGGTAAGAATAAAAAGCCAAACAAGATATAAGCCTAAACAAATTCACTATTTTAACATGTGGTTTTATTTTATACTTTGAACAAACCTTACATTTAATTTATCTATGCCACGTAGGCCATATTAAAAATCCTTTGAGGCCTAGCTATTTATAATATTCATTCTCAAATGTCATGTTCTTGGTGTAGTGGGTGGGTGGTGGTGGTGGAGGGGGGAGTGCTGTAGCTGGAGTGATTAAGCGGAGAACATTCCTGCACAGAGCTCACACCGGAGGACGAGCAGCGGTGAGACGCTTCGCAGGGGCCGCCAGCGCGAACAAAATCCTCAAATTGGAGGTGAAATCGGTGCAGGGTGCCGCCTGAAGACAGCGGGTGCATGCATTTCAGCAGCCTCGGCTGACGGTAACGTTGTGTGTTCGGGGGCTGCGCGTTCGCGATGTCGGAGTTTCTGGTGAGTCTTCTCGGGGAGCGGCTCGTCAACGGCGAGAAAGCCGAGGTGGACGTGCAGGCGCTGGGCGCCAAGCTCTCCCTGGTCGGGCTCTTCTTCGGCTGCAGCCTGAACGCGCCGTGCAAACAGTTCAACGGCAGCCTGTGCGAGTTCTACAGCAGGTTCAAAAAGGCGTCGGAACATAAGGACAAATTGGAAATCGTCTTCATCTCGTCTGACCAGGACCAGAAACACTGGCAGGACTTTTTGCAGGAGATGCCGTGGCCTGCCTTACCTTTCAAAGACAGACATAAAAAGGTGAGTCTGCTTCTCCTGGATTAGTACTTATTCTCTCTTTTGGCCCTTTAAAGCGGTCTGTGCGCCTCCCGGGGGCCTCTGTCACCGCACAGGTGGAAATAGTTTCATACCGGGTGGTGAGTGTGGTTTCCCTTCCAGCTCTACAATCAGAGCAACTCAAGTCCAAAGTCAGCTTTATACAAACGGACTGAATGACCATTATAAAGTTGTGCAGAACACATCAGTCAGAATAGATTAAAATCAATGGAATTATCCACCACTAGATTACGATTAAAATTAAAGCTTTAGATTTAGGAGAAATTTTGATGAAGGGACCTAAATGTGGCTGTTTAGGTAATTCAGTAGAATAATAAACGTTTATTTATGCAAGTTCCATTGTTCAGGTGACAGTTTATTATTGATGTACTCAATCTGAAGAATGATTTTATTTAATTTGACTATCAGTGTTGACATCAGAGCTCAAGAATTTAGAGCTTCCAGCTTTGTCCTCTAACACTTTCTCGGGCTCTTTTTCAGAAATTAATACACCATAATTTGCCAAAAATAGATTTTTTTTATATATAGGCCAAGGTAAATATTTAATTTCTTTTCAAATAAAAATAGGAAAAAAGTCAAATTATAGGTAAAATCACAAAGCACGTATGAAGTCTCGTATCAAAGAAACAAACTGATTTGCTCAGAACACATTTTAAATGCAATTATCTAAAATATTTGGGGCTTCGCATTGACACTCCAAGGAGACCCAGTTTGCATTTTGTCTGTAAACACGCTGAAATCGCTGCATCTCTCCTGTCTCGCCACCTTTTGAGAGGTCATGCCGCCTGACCCCTTCTGCGCCTGGACGAGGCGGATTCTCTCGGCGATGATTTCAGTCGTAATGAGGTCTGGGAAGGGGGGGGGGCGGGTGGGGGGTTCTGCTGTTGTCTGAGGGTCGCAGTGCAACAGTGTTGTTCTCTGCAGGAAAACACCCCAGAACCATTGTTGCTGTGCTGGTTGTGGCTGACAGAATAGAGAGAAAAAAGCGTTGCAGCGTTGTGTGTGTGTGCGCGCATGTGTGTGTCGCAGAGGCCTGTAGTTGCCATTGTTACTGCCTGTTCTTTTACATTGTAGTCATCAACATCTATAGGCTACAACCGTCCCTCCATATACTGTACAGATTGTGTGTTATGACGTGTTCTGGCAGATGATTCGAGACCCCCCGTTGATTCCTCAACCTCTGGGGGCTTGTGAGGGCTATGGTGGCTGATGAGGGTCAGCACCATTTTAATGTTGACCCCCCTCCCCTGCTCGGCTCTGTTGACGTTCCGGGTCTTCAGAGACTAAAGGGTCCCCTCGCCTCTAGACTCGGGCTCTTCCGCGGCGGAAGGCCAAGCCCATCTCCTCCTCGCCCCGCATGTTTCAAAGCCCCACCGCCCAGCAGCAGCAGCGGGGAGAAGCCTGGACTGCGCCTCCCCTCTTCCACCCTCCTTTTCATCGCACAGGCTCGGCCTACCTCTCATCGGAGGCTTTTGTGCCTGACCGTGGGCTTTTTCCGTGGCAGGAAATGTCTGTTATTCCATGAAGTGGAGATAATATTCCTGATTAAAGACAGAAAGACAGGAGAGCCTTGCGCTCCCCTGAAACGAGGCCCGGCTTTAAGAACCGCTCGTCTCAGAAACGACACAATAAAAGGCGCATTTTGGGATTTTGAACGACATTTTTCCCATTGATAAGCTCATTTCTCATTCGATACTTCCCGCTCACGACCGATCAGGTTCCGCAGTGACAACACGCACAGGTGTTTGTCGAACCTTGACGGGCACGTTCTCCGCGAGTGAGAGGAGGTGTGCTTGATGTGTGGGGCTGGACGGCTGTCTGGCCCTTCTGGCACTGCACGAAACCACATTTCTCCCACACCCCCAGAAAACGTGTGTGTGTGTGTGTGTGTGTGTGTGTGTGTGTGTGTGTGTGTGTGTGTGTGTGTGTGTGTGTGTGTGTGTGTGTGTGTGTGTGTACGTTCAGGATAGTGCATGTTGTTGACCTGATGGTGTAGCTTGGATCTCTTCAGGAAGGTCCAGAGGTTGAGATTAGACACGTGAGGGTTGGGGAAACGTTCGCCAGGCGCCCCCTAAAAACCCATTTCCTGTTCCAGCTGCAGCAGAAACAGGAAGCGCTGAACCGGGACCGTCTCCCTGCGCTCTGCACCTTTGCCTTGTTCTCGGTTTCAGCCGGTCAGAGTGAAATTGAAGACAACAGACGCGGCTAATGTCTCTGGCACAGGCTGCGGTGACTCTTTCTCTCTCTTGCTTAACTTAGCAGCTAAATCATTCGAAACACGCAGAAATCACACAATATCGGTTCCTTTCCATGGAAAGAAGCCCAGAGTTGTTACTGCAGGTCATAAATCGCCCCCTCTCATGCTGCTGTCAGATCCAGAAGGCTCGATTCTCCTTTCTTCGGAGGGTTCTTGCTCCCGGACCCTCCCCCCACTCCATCCTCAGGTCTCTAATTGCCCCACGCCACAGCTCAGCCGTCCTCTTCCAACATAATAACAGCAGAGTTGCCCCGGGGGCATCCCGTCATCCAGAGCCGTCTTTCTTCCCCCTTTTGTTATCTCTCCTAGATTGAATGTTTCTTCCCTTTTGTGTTCCGCCATCATCACCACTGCTGATCGTGTTGCCCGAGTTAAACGAAAAGGACGGGAGGACGGGCGCCGGCTTTGAACCTCGGCGCTCTGCAGGTTCTCCTCTTATCTCTGGAAGGCGATGAAACCTATCTTCTCCTGGTTATCTGCTCCGTCAGTGAGCGCCACTGTCAATTTATGATGGAAATTTATTCATAGTATGAAAATTTCTGCCATCAAGTTTACCCCACATGATAACCCTTCAAATTCCATGCAACTGCACCCCCCCCACACACACACACACACACACACACACTTCATCCAAGTGTAAGAGCTGCCACAGCTCCTGCATGTGTCTGAAAAGAATCCCTCTGGACAAAAGAGACGGCTCGTACACAGAATTATGCCTTGCCTGCTGCAGGTGCATTGAGGAAAAATGATCTCGCTGATGTTGATTCAGCTTAAATAATGCCCCCCCCCCCCCCCCCCAGGTGTAAATACTTCCTTATTGTGTAACATAAAAGCTTACATTGGAATCGTGTATTCGAATTCCAAAAATGGCTGCACTTAGCTGCGATGGTGTGTTTTTAGAGCATAAAGAATGCACGCGCCCCCCCCCCCGCTCCTGTGACCTTTATGGGCATCTGTTCTGGCCCACATCTTTATAAAAAGATGCATTAGCGCGATATTGATGCTTTTATTCTAATCTTTATTTCATGTGGGCAGAATGTGAAACAATACAGTGGACTTTTAGCTTAGCACAGCGTGGAAAATGGCTAGCGGGATTGGTCCCGCGTTGATCACATAACCAATGAGATCCGGTGCCTACACAGGCGGCCGCTCTGAAAGGAAAAACCATCACGCTCGGGGAGAAGAATTTTAATTCTGGTTGAATCAGATCTCGTGACGTGCAGATTTGATACATTTCCACCTGCTTCCAGACCGTCGTTTCACACGCTGCACAGCATAATTCTGCGGACAAGTGGATGTGCTGATATTCTCCAGATGGTACCCGCGCGTGTTCGGGCACGCTGAGGTCACATGACTCCACGGCATTCGTGGGGAAGCCTCGAGGTCGTCGCTGGGTAATAAAATGTTGCCACGGCGTTGCCAAGAAACCGGTTTGTGCTGACGAGAAGGAACCGTTTGCTAAAAACAAAGTCAACACAACCTCTGCGGGGGGGGCGGCATGTTCCATTCCAGTGTTTGATCCACTCGTTTCCCTTCTGATATTAAGCAGCGATTAGCCTCAAACGCAGACTTGTTTTCAGGAAACAGGAAATCTGTGAAAGGATAAAGGCCGGAGCCTGTCGCATATCCCACTTTTTATTGTTGGGTTTTGAAAGAACGCTGCGGACCGGAGCGAATCCTGATGTTCAGCTGTGGAAGCGGAGAGGAGTACCTCTGGAGTTTTCCGACCTCAAACGGTGGAATAGTTACAGGAAAAACTCGCAAGGGCTTGGTTATGTGATTTCATGACGGGTGCTAAGGGGGGGAGAGACCCTCCATCAGCCGTCTCCTTTGTTCGGGTAAATAAACAGCTCAACGCCTCCTGTAGTTGTTCCAAGGAATGTGCTGGTGGGAAAAGACTCAAGCCATCAGACACGATCTCCGGTTGAGACATTCGGCCCCCTGCTGAGCTTGCGTGGCGGCTAAGCTTTTCCCTCTGCAATGGGGGCTAATCGTTGCTTTGATTACTTTTTTTAGCTGAATCTGTTTGCAAGGGGCCGATCACACAGCCATGTTGAATTAAAGGGTTTATCAGCTTAAGCCTGTTGTACGGACCAGCGGAGGTCTCATCCTTTCTAAGGAACCAGGGCGACACTCGGACACAAGTACACAAACAATTATAGATGCCGGCTTCCTCGAAGAGAGATTACGGATGCGTTTACTTCTCTTTTTAGCTTTCTTTGGTGCTTTTGATAGACGACGCAATCAACTGGAGCCAAAGCAGGGTTGGAAAACCCAAAAAAGAATGGGCCCAAGACCAGATTTGATTTCTGATCTGTTGTACAGTTCACGTTTTTAAACTGCAATAAAGCTATTTTTCATAAAAACAGTCGACGATACCACTCGTAACCACCCGTAACCATCGTGCAGAGACAGCTGGATACATCAATATTGGTTAATATTGATTTGCCAAGTTAGCTGCGCATCGCCAATTTTCATGATTCAAGAGCAATTTAGGACTTTTTCTTCATCTGAAGCCAAGAATAAATTTGCCTCCCACTTTTCAGTTCCACATGCAGAGTGCCAACCTGCGTGATCCTGAAATAGGACCATTTGTGCAGACGTAGGAGTCAATAGACTGAGTAAGGAGATGGTGCGAGCGTGGGAGTGGGCAAAGGCAGAATAAATAAGGGGGGGGTCCCTCTGGTCCTCGGCTCAGCGGCGCGTCACTCACCGCCTGCTCATTTGACAGCACTGCTGGTTTTGGAAGCAGCAGGTGTGCTCTGTGTACACGGTTCTACTCTGGCAACCGCAGCACTCCTTGGTCAGGATGCTTACTTTTTTCCGAAGGTGGACGACCAAGGTTAATAATCGAGTTCAAACCCCCCCCCCCATCCCTTCCCGTCGTCCTTGCTTTTAACGATACTTGCAAATTTGATGAAGTGAGGCAGAGAAATGAGATGAAGGAGCGCCAATGTTCCTGCCAAGTCATGTATGTTTCCCTCATCTCATTTTATCTGTAATTATGGTCTGCAGCGAGGGCCTCAGCCATATGAGGCGTCCTGAAAAGAAAGATGCTGATGATAAAATGAAAAGAATTGCTGTAAAATGGGGTTGTTGCTTTTATTTATTTTTTTACTCTAGTGTGAATTTAAAAAAAAAAAAAAGAAGAAAAGCAAAGAAGGCTTCAGAGGTGTGTTGCCCAGACTCTGTCCACGGGAGGACACGTGCCACGCCCCGTCCCTGTCAGATTTCCTCCTGGGAGCGGTGTGTTGCTAATTTGTCCCCAGGAGGTCTGAAAGCACGAGCAGCCAATTAAAATGAGCGAATGTTCAGAACGGAATGAGGTCGGATCCAAGTGTCATTTATTTTTAAGCATGTCAAGTCGTGTCAGTTATTGGAGAAGAATGTAAACAGCACATCAATGCCGTCGAGGCTACGACTTGCGCTAATTAATAGCTGTATTGTAGTGACGAGGGATGTGCTGCGACACGTCTTTGAGATTCCCACATCTGCACCGTCAGGGTAGGATCACGAGCTGTTTATAGAAGAAAAGCATCAGCACATATATTTATCACAGTTTATGGTTGCTGTCTGATGTGCACCAGTTCTTCCACTGGGGAGCTTTTAAATCTCCTCTCAAACGTCAAATCTCAGTCTGCAGCACAAGTTCTAGTGGTTCGACTGATTGGATCTATTGATTTCTGAGATAAAGGCATCGTTTTATAATGTTGCTGTCCAGAAGCTAGGGACCAGCCGAAAAGCCAACACCTGTAATAATTCCTCTGGTGTTTCTGAGTCCGCTCAAGGCTTTGTTGGTCCAGGTGCTCGTCGTCTGAGCAGCCGAGACGAACCTCGTCCTCACCCCCGTTTCAGAACCCAGCACCAGCCAGTCTCTCAAGGCTGAGGGACTCCTCACAGGTGCTTTATGGAATGCCGAGCGTTGGAATTGCTGAAGCTTGAGAGGGTTAACAGCGCGAGGGTCGCCGTGAGGGAGGGGGGGATCTTTTTTTAACAGGGTGGGGATGTGTTCGGCGCGTGTAATTACTCTGGTGATTGGCATCAAAGCAGGATCACAAGACATCAAAGCGGCGTTTTACATGAATTGTATCAGGCAATTAATCTCCTTTTTTAGAAACATTCCAGGTTGGTGCAGAGGAGGGAAAGCCCGCCGCGTTCATTCCTGAGAGGAGCGGCACCGAAGTCATCTGGAGGAGCAGCGTTGGTTTGCTTGTCCTCTCGGCTGCTGTTCCTCGCTCTCACTGCAGCCTGATGTTAAACGTGTGCGATTCCTGTTTCACGTCACTCGTCAGAGCTGACTATCAGCCAAAGGTTTTGGCAGCAGCAAACGATGTTTTAACCTTTTTCTTGCGGCCTTAAAGGAAGTTGAAACACGTAGCAAAACTGCGTGTATTCAGAACGGTCCCTGAGAAATGACCGTGTTCGCCTTGATGTTTCTTCAGACTTTGATACTTACATGCTGTGATTATGGCTGCAACTTCTGATTTCCTGCCTCGTCCGCTTCACAGGAGGCGCAAAGACCGCCGCTTATTATGCAAACGCATCGAACGCTTTATCTAAATGAGGGGAAATCTGTTCCAGGCGACGAGGAGGGGGTGGTGGCTTTTTTTGTGGAGGTGCCAGAATGCGCCGCTGGTTCTGGTGCAAGATAAAGAAACCAAACTTCATTCACGGTCTAATTTTATGTGTTTGTCCGTGCTGAAGTGTGAGCAGCTGTGGGCCGCTGAAATAATTACTGCAGCATGCTAGCTCAGGCGCTATCATGCGAGTGCAGCTGTTTTCGTCTTTGCTGGGGAGAGAAGTGTCGATGGAGTAACAGTCAGGATTTACTGGACTGTTGCACCATGTTGGAAAGCGGGTCAGTACTTCTGCCTGTGAGTCATTTCCAAGAAACCTGAATGCATCTCCGGCAAATGTTAACGTGTTGGGCTCAACAAAACATAGAAGAAAGCTCGGCCGCTACATTGCGGATGCGTTATGGTTTAAACTCGGTGGCGTTGCGATGGGTAGATTTTTTTGCCATTTGTCAGTATTGGGTGGGGCGCAACATGGTTTATGGATCCAGAATGTTGTGAAGGATGGCCAGCTCCCTTTTTTTTCTTTGAAAATTGAGAAAACCACGTACAAATACCAAAAAAAAAGCTTAAATGGTCAAAAAAGGATTGTGTGGAGACAGAAGAAAAATTGGCCTTTTTCATTTCCACTTTTCCCCTTTTTGTCCTTTTTCAATGGCAGCTCATCTTCATCGTGCGTAATCTCAGCTTAAGGACTTTGATAATTGCATTCACAGACACGGTGGGTTTTTGCCTCTGCGCTCAACTATCATCCCGCCCGGCCATTTTCCCCAGATGAGCAGCACTCTGTCATCTCTGCCTGCCAAAGGCAGCCACTGAAAAAAGGAGCCAGTCCAGCAGGCCGTCTCTTTGGTCAAATTATGCTAAAGACTCGGTTTATTTGAATAGCACATCGCTCCAGCCGTGTGTTTTGCTGCTCCCGTGCTGGGGACGGCCTGCAATCTTCCTGTATTTGTGCTCTGATGGAGACGTGACCATTAAGTCATTTTTGTGATTATGGGTGGCGAGCGCGCCCGACGTGCTGACCTGGATCTCAGTCACCTGTGTTTCATCTGAATGGACCGAGTTTCATTTCCTGCACGTGTTCCACCTCTTCTGCACACTCTCTCGGGCTCTAACGCCCTCATCACTGGCCCCGCGTAATCCCGTTTACCAGACACACACACACGTAAACACGCACAAATTCAACCTGTCCTCAGCAGCCCCCTCAACTGGCCACGCCCCCTGCTGTGCTCAGCGAGCATATTTAAGCATTTGGAAGTGCTGCGACGCTTCTTACTGAATACTTCACTGTTACCCTCATTCACCGTTACGCTTTATTCTGGAAGATCTACATTTTCTCCCCACATTGAATCGGTTGTTTGGGAGATATTGACTTTCTGTTCCTGGAGCTGTGCATACCATTTTCACTCACTCCCTAACCCAAAAAAATACTGTTTAGAAGTTCCGCTAATGTTGGGGTGGGTGGGAGATTCGCGTCACATCGGTGAAGTTCTTGCATTTTTGGCGTTAAACTCATGGTGTTGCTTAAAATCTAATCCTCAAACACGTCTGACGGCTCATGTTTGTTCGCCTATGTGTTCATAAAGCTGCCTTTAAAATAAAGGCAACACAGTTGTGTTGCGTACATGATTTCACACTCATTCAGGCTTCCAAGTAATTCCACACTTAATTACTCCCAGGGGTTGTAAACTGTCTGTTATAGCAGAGCCAAAGTAATTTTAAAAAAAAGATGCAAAATAATTATAAACAGCGGTGTGTAATAGATAACAGGGATGCAGTTATGCCTCTGTAACATCCACAGTGTCAAATATGTTGAATATATTTAGCAAATAGTCTTTTGTGTTGGTTGAGGTGTGTGAAAATATTCACAGCGGTAGGTGATGTGACCACTTCCTTGTTTAAAATTGGCTTTGATATTGCTTTGATATCGCTCATCATGGAATATTGGTTTTGACCAGACTTGAAGAGATGAAAAGTTGGGGTCTTTTTCTGATTTGGAAGACATAATTTCCCACATTGATACTTCAATCTTTTGGCTTTCATCACTTAATACTGTTGATGCTTGGGTGCAGATCAGCGTCTAATGCTTCCGATTATTTTTAAATTCCCGTCCTTGTCTGCTTCTTTTGTAGTGTTGCCACACTGTTTAGCGAGCATTTAAAAAAAATAATTAAAAAAAGCACTTTTAGCTAATTAGAAGTGTAATTATTCACCTCCTCGTGTAATGGGCATCCTTTTCACTAAGCAGAATGGCAACAGACGCGTGGTAATTGTAGATCAAAGGCTGGCTGCTGGGAGCCAGACGTTTGCAGGCTTTGGTCAGCGGTTCTTGGTCCTTCTCATGGTGGGAACCGAGGAGGAAAAAAAAAAAAAGAGAGCTGCTCATGAAGTCACTCTGAGCTTCTGTGGTGGTTAGCCTCTTGGAACAAGAGGCGCTCTTTTCATTCCTGCTCCTGCCGAGTGATTCATTCTCTCTGCTCCCGGGCTGCGACAGGCGTCACTGTCATTCCGCCTAAGTGAGTTAAGTTGGCGCTTGAGGAGGGCCGGAAAACCAGCGACGACCCAGAAATCCACTTCAAACAGCTAAATAGAGCATGCTGAAACATGGGGATAATGGGCTTCCACGGAGCGCAGAGGCAGCTCCAAGGCTGATATGCTGGTGATTATTAGCAGGGTGCGCCGCGCCGCTTGATGCATGCAAAGCTCTCTTGATGGGACCCGTTTCGCCTCAGCCGTGCACTCCTGCTGCAGGGCTTTAGTTCAGCATGGGCCATTACCATCGATGGTCACTTCTTTGTGAGTTCTGGCATCATTGATGGAGCCCCAGTTTGCAGCTTTCGAGAGATAAGGGTGAAAGATCTTGGAATATTTCCAATGCTTTACTGGCATTTGGAAATGATCGCACAAAATCCACGTGAAATATGCTTTTTGATTCACACGAGAGATTTATTCCGTTTTTCCTGCTCTGCCAGACACACGTCTTCATGTCTTTTAAACATTATCACTACAGTGAGAGGGACCTTTTGACGTGATGTGCCTTAATGGTACACAACACTGCAGCAATTGAGCAACCGGTAATCAAATAAACTGCCGCCCTCACGTACTTTTTTTTCTCAGAATGTTGAGCTGTGAGAAGATGTTACCGTTTGACTCCCTAAGGAAATCTAATAGAGTTACTCTTTTTTAATCAATAATAATAATTTGCATGTTTTTGGTTTAAAACTGTTAAGTTTTTCAGGCTCAGGTTTGAGTGTCAAGTCTACTATTCATTTGACAGCTCCGTAACCACGGCAACGTGTGATTGCATCTGTGCCACAGTCTCTGAGGACGGGACAATGACAAATAGCATTTACGCCTCTTTAGCACGCCAGTTTCACTCTGTCCATTCTTACGGGTGAAAACGCTGTCTGATGAATATTGTTTGTCCTTGTGCGTGGAGTTAAATATTTAAAACATAAATCACAGTATTTTCTTGTCCAAACACCCCACTGTCTCCAGTTTACAGTCTCTGAAATATAGGAATTGTGTAAAATATACTGTAGCTTCAGAAAAACGATGCAGCAGCAGCAGCTGGAGATAGAGAGAGACAGGAAATCATCATCCGGGCTGGAGATCTCTGTTGCTAAGGGGACCAGACTGCTGGGCTGAATGGACCCTGAGCTATTTTGGGCAATTACCTCACTTAATCATTAAGATCTGAAGAGGAAGGAGGGGAGAAGTGCTGTGGATGTATTGCAGGGTTGAAGCAGGGGGTGAGCTCTACTCTGAGACGGGAGGAAACGTATAAAAGCAGCGTTGCGACGCTTCGTCTTCACGAGTAAATCATGTAGACTGGAGGTGGAGGTTTTTTCATTTAGTTTGTTTTTGTTGTGCAATGTGCAGAACTGCTGACTCGCTCCCCTTCTGGAAACAATGACACAATTCCCGAGGCCTGCGTGCTAGTTAAAAACGAGGAAACGGCGGCATTGTCAGGCCCCTTTATTTCACCGGAGGGAGACAAGTTGGAGAGGGAAGACGTGTCCTGTACAAAAGTCCAATCTGGACTCAACCAGTTCAGTCTGGCCCATTTGTAGCTCACTTGGCCAGACCACCCAGACCGATGTGCACAAGTGAACATTGTATTCCTCTTGGGTGGGGGGGGTGTAAAGATGTACAACTGTTTGTCTGATTCAGGGACAAACCCGCGTTAATATAAACAGCCATTTGTGACAGAGGTGCAGGGAGCTCGTCGGAATCGGAGCTTTTCAAACTATAGGTAACTTAACAATGGATAAATTGAGCTACAGAACTGCGTCCTATAAGTGTCTTTTTTGATGGCTTCCAGCTATTCTGGTTAAATCCTGTATGTTCATGCATGCGCAATGATGAATATACTCTTCTGGGCACTCAATCATACAATGTTCGGGTTTATTCTGTCAGCTTGGGGGCCATTTACTTTCTACATGCAGTCTGAGAGAGCCCCAGCAAAGTCAAGCTGGTTTTAAAGTGGGCTGTTATGGTATTAAGTCACATGATATGGTAGGAAAGGGTTCAGGCCCATAAATTCTGCAGAGAACCCGTGCAAATTGCAGCGGCAGAGAGCGGCCTGCGCGGTCCACTCGTGCTAGATTATCTGCCAGAAATGCTAAATATTATTTCAGCAAGCTCATTCCTGGGGCAGCCGTCGCAGTCGGTCGCATTAAGCAGCAGGTGCCGAGCTGCACCAGTTGTTCTGTTGTCTCAACAAACGTGACTGACTCCATAAACAGAGATGGGGGGGTTGCAGTCGTGCAGCTGAGCTCCAAACTGGACCTCCAGGACACTTGGCCTGTTGTTTATCACGCGCTCTCAGCTCGGATGCCGTCACATTTTTCACTGCGAACGTTTAGCTCTGCAGCACTGACGCAAGGCGACGTCACTGACCGAGCGCCGCGGTGCAGCGAGAGTTGGCCCTCAGTCCTGCCTGTTAATTGTCCGTTTAGAGCTGTGAGCGAACCCGCACTCAGCACTCGGATTTGGTCGGTTTGTGTTGGAAAACGAACCGCGTGCAAACAGTGTGCTCTGCAGCCCACCGCGTACGCTACATGTTCGACACGCCGCAGTTTCCTGGTCGGTATTTGGCAGCGAGCGGAGTAAAACACCAGCTAGACGTGTCTGTATCCGAAGCCCTGAAGCAGGCGACAACAAACAAGAGAATAGATGAGGTTAAGACGAGGGAGGCGAAGCTAAATCTATAATTAAGCTGACGTGGGGAGGGACATTACAGGATACTCCTGGAGGAGAGCCCCTGCATAAATCCTCTAAAGCGGTTTCACTGTGGTGATACAGCTTCATGGCCATTATGCAGCTGCGGAGCCACAATGCCCGCTGGTCGTCTGCGTGCACAGGGCTCGCTTTCGCTTGCGATCCGTGCCCGGATGCATTACACCGAGTGCCAGTCACAGGCAGGAGGAAGTGGGCGGAAAGGTATAGATTCCCTCAATCCTGTCAATGTGGAACAGCATTTAATTAGATCCGCTCTATATCGAGCTGCATCAGACGGTGGGCTCCTCAAGAACATTGAGAGGCCACCTTATTTGCAGATTAGGGCCATTTCAACCAGGATTTGGATGTGGAACAGTCAACGCAGATAAAAGCCTTTCCTATTCCTCTTTATTTATGAGCCATCATTCCTTGTGGTGCCTGGAGGTGCATCATGTATGACAACAAACTGGGATTATGTGGGTTTTTTTAGAATTTTCCCGTTATCTGATTTCAATTTGCCCGCATTGACTTTCACTGTTGACTGTCGGTCACGTCGCGCCCACAGGGTGAAATAGAAACACCCACCACAAAATATTCCCCTGAAAACATCGCGCCTCCCACAGAATTTCTCTTTCAGTGTAAAAAGCAGGTAAAGGATGCTTTGTTGTATTGTGCAAAAACCAGGATGTACATAAAGAGAAAGCAGTGTGGCCCTTTTTACATTTCAAATGCCCCCAAAAAATAAAAACACGTGTAAATGCGGCGTGACCGTCTATTGTGTAACCCGTTACCTTTTCACCCCCTCCTCCCCTGACTCCTGCCACGCTCAATGCAACCCATTGCTGTCCTTCATTCGGAGTACAAAAAAGGGGGAGGGGAGAGGAGAAAAGGAAGGGAACAGAGGCCTTGAAAGATGACGAAAGCGGCAGAAAGCGAAAACCAGACGGATTTCTGTCTTGGTTAAGCTCCAGGTGCAGCAGATGCCAGCCTCCGTGCAACCGGGAGGGGAGACGCGAAGGCGGTGGGTGTGGAAACGCTGATCCCGATTGTTCCCATCAGTTGTGGAGCAGTCAAAACAGAAGCCCCATCCACAGCAACACACTGCCTGAGTCATTTCCAACCATTATACACACACACACACACACACAACACCATGCTGCCACTATCATGTGATGGCTGCTGGAGCTGAGACCGTTGCGTCTTTAAGCCGTTAAGTTAATTGAAAAAGCAGGTTTTTGTGGTTCCTTTTGTGGGGGTCGACATTTGTTTTTTTGTTCACACAGAAAACATCCGGGCTGTCAACAAGCCAGTCCATGGTGTGATTTCAGCAAAAAAAGGTGTCATCGCCAACACAGCGGCGATGGAGCGGGATGTTTTATGTGCGGTTCTGTAAACAATGACATTAATTTCATCCTGTTTCACTCATGACCTGAACTGAAGGATACAGCAATGGTCCGAACCAAGGAATGCAAACTGATCCGTGAGCCACTCTCTGTGGTTTTCAGTCTCTATATAGCCTGTTATCTACTCTAAGATCACGCTGTTTCTCCCGGCCTTTGAGCCAAAGTTAGCTCAAATAAATGAGTTCACTTCCAACCACCACAGTTGGTGGTAGCATTAGCCTAAACCTGATATCAGCAGTTGGTCTGACACTTTGTGTACCTTTTTATGCAATGGCCTTACATAAGTGTTGGGTTTTTGGTGCCACTGAAGGGGTCAGACATCTGGCAGCACCGTCTGACTGGATTACACAAGTATTGATTGATTTTTAAAGGGACCAAACGCCACTTACTTCACCCACAAAGCACCACACTACCACCTTGTCTCCACCTAAAGGTCGCTTTGACTGTTCTAGGCAGCAGCCCCATGATGCAGGGTCTGTCGGGATCAGGATCGCCACGTCCTTACGTCTCCACCGAGATGCCGACGCTGTAACTGGGAGGGCGGCGCGCTCGCGCCGTCGAGCGGTCCGTCTTAGAACAGCAGTGCCTTTTGTGTCTGACAGTTATTTATAAACCCAGTTAACCCGCGGCACATTCCAGGCAGCCACAGGCGCAGGGAGAGCACCTCACCCAATGTGTGTCCTCTTTGTCTCCGAGCTCCATCCAGGCCGTCGGGATCGCTAATGGCATTAACCGCTGCGGCTCGCATTTGCGTTAATGAAGGAGAAGAAGGCAGAAAGCTGATGATTACCTTTCATGCCTGTTGCTGGGAAACCTCCCCCTCCCACCTTTTTTTTTTTTTTGCTTTTAATCTGCTGTTGGCTGTTGCATTTTTTCGACCGCTGCTTGTGGTCTTCCATGACTCATTCTAATGGGAAGGCCTTGGTTCTCAGTTAAAATGTTGGCCTATTTCTGACTCCTTTTTTGTTTGAAGTACAACAGCTCATCTGTCTGCCTGCGTAACTGTCCAGGACTTCCTCTTCTAAGTGGAAAACATTATAGCATTTCCCTGGAAAACTTTTCAAAACCAGCACAGAACAGCAAGGTTTCCCCATTAGTCCGATTATACTGTATATTTATACAGATAGAAGATTTAGCATGACATTCATCCTAATGGTTTGATCTATTTTACTATTGTTTTGCTATACGTGAGCAGCTCTGGAGTCTTCCTCTTCCTCTGTTTTGTTTGCAGTAATGTGCAAATTTCCTGCACAGAAATTCCATCAAAGGACCCCCCCCCCCCCCGTCACTATTTTGTGTGAATCCTAATTTTTTTTCAGTGATTTGATTTCAGACTTTTTCCTGCTTCACCTTTCCTCCAGACACCGTTGTGTATTTCAGCCGTAGCGGCTCAGAGATGGTACAGATCTGTCTCTCCGGCTCACGTTTGTGCCCGGTTCTCCTCCTGCCTGTAAAAGGAATAAACAGATTCTCAAGACAAATCCGCAGCACGTTTCTTCCATTACCTTCCCTGATGGCAAATATTAAGAATTCCCCCCTCTATTCTAAACACGGAGGCCGATTAGAATCCTGGTAGTCTGCCTCGCTCTCAGAAATGTACAAAACGGGTGCTCATTTTAACTACAGGCTGGTTATTGCAGGAGTCCTGGAGACGATCACCGATATTTCCTAACTGATAATAGAAAAAAAATGAAGAGGGAGATCCTGGATTTTGCCTCTGTAAAAGTGAACGCGAGGAACGACGGCGGGAATGAGACTTCTGTGGGAAGCGGAGGTTTAGCGGGGATGGGTGACCCCTGCCTGCGTCTGTGGGCGGCCTCAGATCTGTCTGTCACACCCGTGGAGCTGAATTACAAACGCACCGGCAGGCGCGCCTGTCCCTCTGATGCCGCTCCGTCTTCGCAAGGCGGCGGAAACTTCAAGTGCACAGAGAACCGTCGTCTTTGTCTCTGTGACCGAGGATGTTATAGTTTCATTCTTAGCTACTGTTCTGTTCCTTGCTGATGTGGCGAAGACAAATCCCATTTTAAGACGGCTCGCCGTCTTGAAGAGGGCGCTCATTTGTGTCTGTTGGTTCATTTAAAAGCCGACACATCTGGTTTTAGCGCAAATGAAAGGGCCTGTTTGTGATAGCCTTCAACTCCAGTGCAGTTAATTAGAAGTAGTTATGTGTTGGGGGCTTTAAATCCACCAGTGGAGAACAGCTACTATGGTTCATCATGGCAAATTGGAAATGTACAGCAGAAGCTGGAGCATTCATTTGTAATCCATGTAGCCATGAGGAAGCGACGCCAGAGAGTCAGCTTGATGGGGATGGCTGTGTAACATGCCACTTTTAAAAATTAATATAGTGATTCTGAGGAAAGACGATGGTTTTCTGTCACTGTATCAATATTTTATCCCATTTCTATCGCTTGTACCTTCCAGTCTTGGAAAATATAGCCTATAGATTTAGTTCGTATTCATATATTATCATTTGCATGCTGCAGTCGGGTCATTTACTCCATTCTGTTTGACCTCTGTTGCCTCTCCAGCTCCGTGGGTGGATTTTATCCCTCTGCTACCTAACGGGTTTAAGAATACGTTAGCCGACGCGGAGCTTAGCTGCAACTGAAAACCAAAAGTTTCCCCTAATCTCAGGTTTTGGCAAAAGAAAAAACCCTGCTCTCTGAAACAGTTGCCGGGGGTCTCCCAAAGGTTAAGCGCGAGCAGATGACATGAAGGCTGCGCTGTTGTAGCGAGACTTTTAAAGGCTTGAACTCTGAACCCGAGTCCCTCCTTGATGATCGCAGCCCACCAATGGGGGATCTGACCCTGAAAATTGACACTTGGGTCTGCTGCCTTCCTCTCTGGGTGATTTGGACTGTCTTGTCCTTTACCAACAGTTTAGCGGAATGTAGTAGTTTAATGACTTTACAGTATTTTAAGGTTTAAGCTAACCATGTGTGAAAAGCAGCCCAGTGCATATTTAAAGGTTTAAAACACTGCTTGTTTGAATTTCAATCTAAACAGCCTCAACAGTTCTCATATTAATGCGCTTCCATGTGTTTGAAATCACATCTAAAGTTTTCTTTATTTTTTGGGATATATTTTTTTAAATGGTTTGGCTGGGGAAAAAGGGAATATTCTGAATACTTACTGATATTTTGAAGTGGTTTGTAGCTGATTATTTATGGGAAGAACACTCAACATTCTTGTTTTTGAATGTGTTTTCAAACGGCTTGGCTCCACACCACAAATATGTACTATAAAAACTATAAAAACTAAAATAGAAGAGGTATGATTTGAGATAAGGTTGTTATTGTTGGTACCAATATATGTGGAGGGTTTTTTTTTGGACCAGTTAGTCTTTTTGGTGGACCTGTTTAGTATAATAGAATTATTCTAATTTAATGTGTTTTTTAATGTAAAGTTATATTTGATGTGTTAATCACACAAGAACCACAACTGGCTACATACAATTTTGGTGCATATATTATTAACAGCAACAATCACAAAGTTCATATGAATAAGCAACTTTGCAGTTGTGTACCTAAAAACTTGTGGTGGTGGTTGACTTATTTTGGTGTAAAAGTAGCTGTTCTGACCTGGTCCATGATGCAAACCCCTCCCCCCCCCCCCCAAACATTTTGAATTGCATCCCGTGCGAGTGACTATGGATAAAATCAATTTCCACCATAAGGTGCGCAAATCCCGGCCCCGGAATTCCACAGCCGTGCTGTAAACGCGATGACGTCCGTCTGCTAACCCCAACCACGAGGCGTGCTACTGTCGAAAACGTTCTCTGGACTGCATTAGAGGGCTGGAACAATCGGCATACTCGATACGGCTCTCGCGGTCCCGCTAGTTGGAGCGCACGTTGGCCAAGAATGTAATGGTTTTGTCCACTCATAGGTGAATATTTTTGCTGGTTTTGTCAACCCTCTACCACATGCCAAAGTGGATAGAATGTCGAAGGATTTTAGATTATTACTCAGAGATTTGTCCAAATGTAATGCTGGAGTGAGGCTGCAACAAATTATATAATGTGACAACACATTGTTTCAATATGTTAAATGGAGCCTGGCCAGATGGAACTCCAAAGAGTTTCTGGAGGGATGAGCTTTGGGAGGGAAGTCGAAGACAGTGGAGTCACTGTGCTGCCTGAGCAGCCTTGACCTAATGGATCTCGGAAATTGAGGCATGTTTATTTTGCGGCTCAGTAGGGGTCTGGCTCCGAGCTGCACATCGGGCTGTTTTATAACATCTTTGTTGCCTGGTGGGGTGATCGCAGGGCTCCTGCTGCAGAAGGTGACCTCTTGTTTGCTGTCCAGGCTCCTCATGCCTGCAGACCTGACACCAGCCAGATGAGCAGTCCCTCTTAAACTGCCTCTGATGTCATCGTCCCAATAGGATACGTTTTGATTTTTTTGTCTTCAGTGTTTCATTGTGCTTTTCCAAACCTCTTTGTGTCTTCGATTTAAACCACCAATTCCAGCATTTCTTTGATTTGCTTTATCTACTTTAAGATTATTCACTCACTGTGAGGCATTGGACACGCTATAAATATTGTGAAATTCCATCCCAGTCCTCCTAATTAATTTCAAGGTGAAGACACCTATTGATTACATACCTTTATGTCATATTAAATGGTTATTGTTTGGCACTACAAGGTCTTCAGCAGTGCATCCCATCTCACTTGGCCCAGGCTTGATGAATATTTGATTTGTATGACATTTTATACAAAACTGAATCCAGATAAAATGAAATCTCTGCCCCGCAGTCTCTCTCCAACAGGCCCGCATGGACTGATTATATTTGAGAAGGAGCTCGTGGGAATTGCCATCACGTGAAAAGTGTTGGAGGGGTGGTGGCAGGCGGAGGATGAGCTGAGCATAAAGCACGTCTGGGCTAAGGCGGGTGGCTGGGGGACAGACAGAGCTTCCAGATGTAGCACGGTGGGTTTTGTCTGCAGTAGTCAAACAGATGTGGCTTTAGAAGAGAGTAGGACTTAAGGAAGAAATGGACTAATGGGTGGATTTAAGCTTACACTGTGTAAACAGTTGCCACCAGAGAGCTGCGTGCAGCTCAGGTAATAGGTGAACCATTTCCAGCTTACATGGCAGGTTGGTGGTGGTGGTGAAAAGGCCTTTATGTATGTGTGTGTTCTCCTGCTGAGGCCTCGGACCACTTATGTCTGCTTTTATGAGGCGCACCAGACGCGAGGTGTCACTGTGATTTATTTGACTCCTTGCAGGCGGTGGAGGGTACAATTGGAGCTATCCTGACATCACATAGTGTATATCATGTTGTTACTGTCCTTGGCACAGCATGTGCTGGGAGCATATATAGGAAGTATGTGAATAAAGGCTCACCGGTGGCATTATGACACGTAGGGAACACCAGCACAATGACATCGTCTCAGGGCAGCTGACTTGTTTGCAAAGGACGAGGAGGCGCTTATTTTACTGCAGCAGATTATTAAAAGGGGGAACAGGTATTCTATCTTCTCTTCCATCCTTTGGATATTGTCTACAGTTGCAAACAGTCATTTTATACATTTTTTGCATGCTCTTATTATGTGTGCTCATTTTATGCACTGTTTAATCCAATAAGAGCAAGCCCGCCATATAACTATAATGATATGTTGGGAAGATTGCTATATGTGGAAGCCAGTTCCTCCTGATTATGCACACATCACCGTTAGCATGTCTGAAACATTTCCCTCCAATTTCCATACATATTAATGTCCCCCCTTGTGATGGGATCAGGGACTTAGCCGAAGACTTCCATGGGCTCCGGCGCGGGGAGGAGCGGTGGGAGCTAAATGTGAGGTCAAATGGAGGTTACAAGAGGGGAAGCAGTCTGAGCCCCTCCTCCAGCTCCCTCTGCCAACTCTCCAGGAAACTGGGGTATCTGCACAACGGCAGTGTGGATGCTTATGGGTAGTCGCTGCGGGTCTGTTTGCAGAGTGCAGCTAAATTAGCTGCATGTGCACAAAGATGTAAAGTCAAGTTGTGCTTAAAGGCTCATTCTTGTGTGTTTTGCACAACTATTAATATGTAATCGACACCCACAATTTTCCAGAGCGCACAGCTTAATCAAGGATTTAATGAGCAGACTTTCACAGAGATTTCTCTGTAAATCTCAGACGAGTAATTCCATTCTTTATTGGATTACAGCTGAGGGACTGTGCTGTATTACCTTTTGGCACAGATGTGATTTAAAAAAAATAAAAATCTTAAAAATGCACAGAGCTCTCCAGGTCAGCAGTTGGCCAATCGCTGCGAGTACATAATGCCCGTCTCAGAGGTTCACGCCGAGGTAACTGATAAAGCAGGTCCAACTGGTCCAGCGCCAGACCAGCTCGGCTTTATCGTCTCTATCTGGCTGTCTGTTGGACCCTGCAGGCCTCCACTTGATGAAATGCAGGCTGATGGTATAAATGTGTGAGTTATAGCTAACTGAGGAACCAGGATGGTGGAATCATCAGTGGTACCCAGTTAAAGCCAACTAAGGTTGTAATTAAATGCAGATAATTTTCCAAAATTACATTTCAGAGACTATACATATTGTATATCTGCATGTAAATCCTCTAAAATTAGAAGTTACAGTAGTTCACTCAAACGATGCACAATGGCTTCTCCCATCTTCATGGAATGAAATCGAATCTTCATTCCACCCAGTAAAATGGTAAAACCACTGGATTCTGACATTTTGAGAAGGTAATATTACGCAACTTTTGTTACACAAAAATCTGCTATTTGTCCAATAACAGTTTCAACATAACAGCCCTTATATGACAAACGTATCACTTTAAAAATATAAAAAAGGAGCTTTTAAATGACGTGGAGGTTTGTACGACCTTTACTATATCTGCAATGTTTTATTGAGCCGCTGGCACCCGCTACAGCATGTCTGCAGCGCTTGCTTCCACTCTTTTGACAGGGAAAGTGAGCTCAACAACTTAGAGATTCTTAAAAATGCACGACATGACAGCCAGATGTCTTTGGCGGGTTTCGTTTTCGGCCTCGTAAGTGGAGATTTTGCTGAAAAAGCATATTTGTGGTCAAACAAGGGTGAGACAATAAAGCGCAGAGACGCAATTTACATTTTTTCCACATTAGCGCATCTGCGTGTGTGCAGAAGGGTGACGCTTTTTGTGATGTACCAGATGGAACTACAGGAGGGGATAGCTGATAGAGAGAGAGAACAGTAAGGATATGGGGGCAGGGATGCAGGCAGACTGCTCTAAACACCACTGGGATTTAGGAATGCACCCCCTACTGTTCTGACCTTTGGCCCCGCTGAATGTAGCCCTCCAGGGCCAGCCCACGCCTGTAGAGAGACAATGCTGCAGATACCTATTGAGCCCTGGCTTTTTACTCCTTTACAACCCTCCCTTTCCTTTTTATGCCACATTCTTCACGACATAAAAACTTTTTGCTGTACAGGGTCAAGTTTGGATTTAGAGCCTGTATTCAGGACATCGCTTTTGTCCTGAAAAGACTGAAAAGAGAGATTCTCTCTCGCCCTTTCTTTCTGCCCCTCTCTCTCTCTTTCTCTCTCGCTGACATTCAGCCAACTGCTGCTCTCAAAGAACCATTAATTTATCACTGAATTATTAACCAAGAGCTCACAATGTGTCTGGCACTCAATGACCAGTCCTGACTTTGTGTTTGTCTGATCGGGTGGGGGGCGTTGCCTTGACAACAGGGGGTCTTTATCAGAAAAGCAATTTAGCCAGTGTGCCCCCCGCCTGCATTCTGAAATATCCGCCACCGAGATGAGCCTAACAGGGGATGAATAGAACACTCTCAGGCAGCATGAGAGGAACCTGCTGGGTTTTTTTTTTATTGTGTTTTATTTAAAATTTAGAGCAGATATTACCCAAATCATCGATCAAACTCCAGTTCCAATTCCAATTTCTTCTGTGAGCTTTTTATTCATTTAAGCAGTCGAATTCTAAATTCTTTGCCTGTTTCTAGACACGTTTTAAAGAGAAAGATGCTTCTGAAAGGGATGGAGAAAAAGTTAAGAATAGTAAGATTTCCCCTCCTCTTTATCATAACAATATTCTTCAAATCCACAATTTGTCTGGATTGATTTCACCAAAACTGGGCATTTTCTTCCCTTGTTGTTTATCCTGGTAGACTTAAGCTGCAGTTGGTGGATTTAAAAAAAAAAAAAAAATGAAGCAGAGATGTGTTTTTTCTTTTAAAAAAAAAAGCACCATGAGAACATGTTAGCCTGGTTTTTAGGAGGTAGGGTTTAGCCCGGGGAGAAGGCATCCGCTCCGCAGCTGTCCCGGGATTTAAGCTCTATGGACGTTTGACAGCGTAAAGTGATAGCAACACACGTGGAAGTGTGCAGTAACATGTAGCCGGTGTAGTGTTTGCTGAAATCCCGGTAGGAGTGTGACAGTTGTATGACTGAAGAGCGGCAACAGGCTTTTGAAGCGGTGACAGACGGTCACCGAGAAGCTTGTGAGCGGATTGAACAGCGGTTTGTGCCACATGGTGGACGGGACGTCTGCTGGGTCAAAGGGGATGAGAAAGTTGTTTCACCCTCGTCAGTGATGGTAAAATGTGAAATATTCAATGGTAAATGTGTCATCCTCATTTTAATTTTATTGCGAAAGGCAGCTCTAAACTCTACTGCTGAGTTAATGCGGAAAACATTCATTTTCCCCCAAACTGTGCTTTAAAAAAGAATCTCGATTCAAACCAAAGACAAAAATTCTTCTTTTGTGCTACAGAGGAGACCTCAAATGACACAGTTCTAGTCTCTGAATCCGGTGAAGTGAACATTTTGAACCAGACCGTCACCATCCTTAATGGAGTGGTGAAACATTAAAGGCTGCTCTCAGCGTCGCAGCGGCTCTCATGTCCTCAGTGGTGCCCGTATTGGAGCAAAGCAGCAACTCGGAGCACCTGAAAAATATCTCGGGCCTGACCGGGCCAGTGAAATCCGACCTGGGAGTAGATGAATCTGGGGCAATCGCCGGTGAATTGGAGGTGTAGAGTGATGAAATTGCTTCCATTCTACAGCTCTCAACAGGGAGGATTCACTGCAGGAACCTGCTACTTACTGGCAGAATTTCACCGCATGGGGTTCTCGAGATCTCTTAAGGGCCTTCTTCGTGAGCTAGCCTCCTCCAAGGCCGCAGTGTTGCCATCTAGCGCAAAGAGGCAGCGATTGGGAGCGTGCTGTTTACCCGTTTCTTTAGCTGAGCTACAGTTGAAATAATCAGTATTTTGGTGATCATTGCCTCGATTTCATTTCCAGTCCTGGCTTATTCCACCAGCCCCAGCAGTGGGCATACCCGCGTGTCTTCTGGATGCAGATCCGCAGTCATGCGTGATCCAATTAGCACGATGCACTGAGCTTAGCGCGGCGCCAACGCCAGCCTCTCTGACGGAGGAAATGGACTGTCACAACAGATTCCCACCTCTCCCTAAATTGACAGTTGATGGGCCCTCCCACCAGGGGTTATTGGTATAAAACGTGTGCCTAAATAGCCCAATTTGCTGCACCGGTGCATGTTTTTACACTCCAACGATAATGAAGAGAAAGGGCTGAGGGAAAGCCAGTGCAAGCTCGATGTGATTAGTGTGGTCTGTAAGTAGTTTGCTGTATATGATTGCTCAGCTGTAAGTATTCTTAACATATGTGCACAACAGTAAAAATGGTCTTTTATCATCATCATTTCAGGGGTTAACTTAAGGGCAGCTCGCACGGGTCTGTAGCCTGTAAGGGTCTGGTCCATGCTGGGGCAAGGAAAATGAGAATCAAGTGAGTGGGATGAGTCAGCGGCCCAGTTGGATTCGATCAAGTTCCCAAACAAATCTCACGAGAATCTCCTCATTCGAAATGCACCAAATCTTGACCCACGGCAGAGAAACGTAATACTTTTTCAGCGTGTTGATGTTTAAATCACGCAAGAACAATGTAAATATTGAGAGAGTTAGAGAGGAATTGTGCCAATACTGTAATTAAACTGGGGAATTTTGATACTGCCAAGAACGAGAGCCGTCTTGACAGGCTGATTTACATGTGCTGTTGGCACAACACATCACATCAGATCCTGCCAT
The DNA here is from genome assembly GCF_003711565.1 of Takifugu flavidus. Taxonomy (NCBI): domain Eukaryota; kingdom Metazoa; phylum Chordata; class Actinopteri; order Tetraodontiformes; family Tetraodontidae; genus Takifugu; species Takifugu flavidus. The sequence continues at coordinate 4,981,022 of NC_079531.1, read as the reverse complement.
TATTGTCTCTGATATAATCGGCAGCCTGCGGCTCTTGACAATGAAACGCTGTTTCAGGCGAACCGCGTGGCTACGGAATGCGATCCTCATGTGTTCTCTTTGTGAGAAGGCAGCAGCATTGTTGTTGTGAAGGCGCTGTCATTTTACGAGTTTGGCGGCAAAGAAATTCCTTTCCAACCCTCCACGGAAAATGAATTCCTGTTTTTCGGTGTGCAAACATTGATTTTGTTCTCTTTGTGACAGGCTACCAGGACATTTTGCTTTGGACAGTACAAGGTCCAGAACCCCCCTCCCCCCCTCCCTGAAATCATAGCAGGCCTTTCATTCTAAAAGCAGATATGAACCCTGACAGGGTTCAGCATGTGGGACCACTCTGACCTGCAGATGTGATGTGATGTTGTCGTTAATTATTAACAAGACAAAGAAGAAGCGCCGCGTCTACCTCTGAGGTCGCTCCGTGCAGCGTTGTCCGCCTTTTAAAGCAACATCCTCTTAGCAACGGGCGTGTTGAATATTTCAACAGTGTGGGTCCTGCAACAGAGTCAGAAACACGCGAGTGTAAAAAAAAACAACAGAAAAACAAATAAACCAACAAGTCGAACAGGGCTCGCGGGCGTGTTCGCCGTCTTTATCGTTCTGCTCCAACACGACATAGCGGCTCATCTGGCTTCAGATTTTTTGGTCCAAGTTCGGTGACATCGGTTTGTCGTAATCTTGATTGGCACTACCCGCCAGTTTGCCTCCATTCCTGTGAATTCTCGTGGGTCTTGATATGGAATAACTGAGTGTTAATCAGAGCTGTCAGCAGATCACTGTCCTTTTCCCTGATGCTCCTCTGAAGGTCCCTTTGGGCTCAGTCTGACTCTCTTGGATTAACAATCTGGATTACAGAGGCCATCTGATCAAAACGGCCTCTATGCACGTCAGCTCTCGGAGACACTGAGACAACGCCTACAAAAACCCCTTTGACTGAGTTTCCCGAGCGGCGCGGCCGGTGCGGTAAATCTGTTGACAGTGGCAGACGCTGCCTTTGACAAACCTCCAGACCAACGTTGTAATGAGGCTCCGGGCAGTCTTGTCCGTGTGACGGAGCGTCTGACCTCTGCTGTCACGGGGGACCGTGTGGTCACCATCTGAAGACTGTATAAAGCTGTGTTTAACCCGCGGAAAAGGGAGACGCGCCATAAAGAATCGGCCTTCTCGGACGGCTCCAGCTGTTACGATGGAGTGTTTCCACAAAAAAAGCAACAAAACTTTATTGTCCTGGAAATCACTCGTGTCAAAAATGATATATATTATATTTTATATTACAAGTGTATCATTATTCCTTACCTCCAGAAGATGGAAGCTTGTCTTATTATTCCAGCTCTTGTGTCTCTTGAAGACAGCTTTTCAAGGTGTGTACAAGAGTGTGTTGTTTATTATCCTGCTGCTGTTTAGGTGCATTAGTGCCACCTCCAAAATTGGAGTTTATTTTTGACTTGGCACGGTACTGATAGGAGATTTTCACAGCAGGGGTGATAACGCTAAAAAAAATTTATTTATCCGGCGTTATACATTTCAAAAACCTTTATAAGCAGACCAGACTCTTCATGGAGACCTGCTTTTATGTGCAAGAAGATGAAAACAATTCATTGAACCCTGAAGGCTGCAGAAGTGGGTTTAAATAGAAGATGGTGACAGAAATCATGGTGACATTTGATTTCTGAACACAGCTGTTCCTCTTTGGCTCTGAAACTTTTTTTTCTTGCTGAAGCTGCATTGTACGCTGCTGATTGCCACTTTTTACAAGAGACAGCTCTTTTTATATTCTGCGTAGGACCCCTCCCTCTGATATGGAAAGTGACTCTGGGATATGCGGAATGCTTGATCTGCTTTTTTTTTTTTTTTTGAATGTTCAGGACTTGACTGATCTCTGAACTCCATTAACGCTGTGGGTCTATCCCCACATTTCAGCCCATAGAGACCCTTTGGGATTTCATGAGGCTGTATTAATACGAAGCTTCGTATCAGACGTTTAATGATAACTTTAAGACCTTTGGATTCTCAGAAGTTCCTATGAAAATAAGAATAGACTGTTAAAGGTCCAGTAACACACAGGGCTCAATTTTCTTTACTGCAGATCAAAGGAAGCTCTTTTTTTTTAGCTTTCACTTTAGTCTGGACGAAGCAAAGAAAGACGTGCCCCTGAGCTGGCTGATACTTCACCTCTGTGCAGACCGCATTCCTTTATTTTTATGATTCTGTTCTCCGGAGCCTCTTTAAACAACACTGAGAGCATTTGTCCTATAAACTTTATTGTTACTGCGCACAAGATGTGGTTGTTGCCTCGGCTGATTCTCCGATCTTAAATATTCCTGCCTAATTCTTTTCCAGATGAAGCTGTGGAACAAGTACAAGGTGACCAGTATTCCCTCCCTGGTGTTTGTGGACACGGTGACGGGGAAGGTCGTGTGTCGAAACGGTCTACTGGTGGTCAGAGATGACCCTAAAGGTGAGGACACGCGCATTCTTTTAGTTAAGGCACCACTACGGCCCTTGACCTCAAGGTCTGACCTTAACCGTCGAACACGAGCACCGGTCATTAAACTCCAAAAGCGCCGCTGTTTACCAAGAGGTCAGGAAGGCAGGAAAACAGTTCATTTTCTCACACATTTGTCTGCAACACTAGTCTAATTTAATTCTTTGAATTCATGGTGTTTTTAAGTGTCTGTGACCTTTGGGTCATGGAATTGGAGTTTCCCTCAAAGTGAGAAGAATATGGAATGTAACTGAAACACAATTTGCGCAATAGTGCTGTCCTCTAGATATTAGATAAAGATGGACTTTAAAGAGCAGGATTTTAGTCCCTTTAATAGAAGAGCCAGGATTTATCTTGCTTTGGACAATAACTTATAGGGAGGGAACAGCAGGTCTGTTTTTAATTCTTTAAGTAATATTAAAGTTGATTAAATTGACATTGGACAAGTTTCTAGTTCATCACATTCCAGGGAGTTGAACATGAGGTGTCCAGAAAGCAATCCCACATCTGTCAATCACCATATTTCCTCCCAATTCAATAGCAGCAATTAATAAAGAGCTGCAGTAACTTAAATCATCTGAAAGACGGACCGCTGCACCTCTAACATGTGCGGACAGAATGACGCAGTGATGCAGTGATGTATCCTAAACTACAGTGCTGCTCTCACCAAACTCCCTCCCCCCCGAGGATGTTCCCTCAAGAGAAACTTGGCCTCTGCCGAACATGTTGGAAGCAGGAATCGAACTTACAGGATTGCAAAATCCAGTCTGTGAAGTTTTGTGTGAAGTTTTGCAGCCAACTTAATAAAAGCCACTCTAGTCAGTGGTAATATAAACTATTGATTTAGTGTCCTGACAAACAGAAGGGAGGTTCATTCCTGGCCTCTGACAAAGACCAGTACGGCCTTAAATGCGTGCGTCGGCCTTTATCAGAGATTTTGATCTTTCCCGTTCCCAGAGGTAGCTCTGCTGTGACAAATCAATTTGGCTATATTAGCCAGAGTTTAAGTGAGGAAAGGGAGCAGAGAAATTGGGCTGGGAAGGGGCAGCGGAACGAATCAGAACCCTGTGCCTTTCACTCACTAAAGCCCGACTTGAGTGGCAGCAGCCGAGCCTGCGGCGGCACGATGGAGAGCACTTTTCCAATCAGAACAACAATAAAATGCTGCGGCAGTGCAGTGCAGACGTGTCGCTCCTGCCTAATGAAGCCCTCGACAATCAGGCCTGCATAAAGAGGCCATTATGAAGCAGCCATAGCCGGCTTTATTTACGATTACCACATGTTTAATCCGGCCGGACCAAATGGATCTCTAGAGGAAGCAACAATGACAACTGCCTGAAACGTAGAAGCAGTGTTTTGGGGTTTTATTCCCTTTTTTTCTCCCCAGCCTGCACATACTGTATATTAATAAATCATGGACATTTATAAGCATTCCATTTTAAAAAGGTTAACTGCTTTGGGTTATACAGTAATTTTCTGTATAATTTAATGAAACAAATGTGATGAACATGATTAATAGTCACTTGCTCCACCTTGCCATTTTTGTGGCAGGACTGGAGTTCCCCTGGGGACCAAAGCCTTTTGCAGAGGTAGTAGCGGGACCTCTGCTGAGGAACAACAGGCAGACGACCGACAGCAGCTCTCTGGAAGGGCACTACGTGGGAGTCTACTTCTCTGCACACTGGGTGAGCACAGAAAGGCTTTTTAGATGTTTCTGCTGTTCTCCGTGCGTGGCGATGTGAGGAAAAATGGACGTCGTCAGCAAAGCAGAGGAGGAAAACAGAGTGGAGACAGATAAGACAGAGGAACAGGAGGGTGTAGGCGAGGCTATTGTTTGCGCCTGTTTACATTAACAGCGGTTAACTGTGCCCATCCATCTTTTCACCGCCACCCCTGGGCTTTGGTCTGCGTGTGTGCGTCGCTAACCATGCACCGCTGACATCATCGCCATTGTCTCGTTCCCCACCGGAACGTCCATCATCCAGTAAAGGTCGCGAGGCAGAGGCGCATGAAAGGGACTGTATCAGCGGATGGCTCCTGATGAGATGCAGCTCGAACTCTTCTGAGACCAGTCGGCGTGGCAGATGCCAAAGTCGTCACCTCGGAGACCAGTTTCTCAGAGCAGCGACGCCTGGAGCTGAGAGCCTCACAAAACTGGAAAGGGCGGGTCGCAGGAGCCTTTACGGCTGTTTATTGGCAGAGGTTTAACACGTTCCTGCTACTAAATCTTGTGGAAATATAAACAATTCTATGTGTAAGAAATGTCAATTTCTGGAACCTGAAATAGCTTCAAATATATACAGCTGCCTCAGGGTTTGGTTCTGGAGACAAATAAGCCCAAGAAGGTGTCTGCATTTATAACCTCACATTTATTAATAATATGCATCAAAATCAACCCCGTATATCTGGAAAATGTCATGTTTGCTTTGCTTTATAGTTCACCATTAGGAAAGCCAGCAGAGATGATACAGGCATTGGCAATTTCACCCTGTGCCGTGTTTTCCTTCACGCTGCCATGACACTCTGACGTCATCGTAATGCTAGCCATACCATCGCCCTTCCCCTGACAGGAGCACGCGCACAATCGCACACAGGCCTGTCGGATTAGGGTTTGAAAGGGATCCAGGAAATACCTAAAGCGATCGAGTCGAATTGTTCAGTCACATATTTGCTGTGTAAGTCACTCACGGTCCTCCTCTCTCATCTCTCTCTCTTTCTCTCTCTCCCTCCCTCTCTCCATCAGTGCCCCCCTTGCCGGAGTTTGACACGAGTTCTGGTGGAAACTTATCGAGCCGTCAAGGAATCAGGACAGAAGTTTGAGATCGTGTTTGTCAGTGCCGACAGGTAGAGGTCATGCTGTTGACTTGGAGATCATCAATCTCCCAGATCACCAAAATCACCATCTGCTTTGTCTCTCCCTCCCTCTCTTCCTCTCTCTCTCTCTCTCTCTTCTCTCTCTCTGGTGCCTTCCAATCTCATCCAGGTCTGAGGAGTCATTTAAGCAGTACTTTAGCGAGATGCCGTGGCTGGCAGTGCCGTATTCAGACGAAGCCCGGCGATCACGACTCAACAGACTCTACGGAATACAAGGTAAGCTCCTGCAGCTGCACCGGCATCCTTGGAGCCGAGGAGAGAGGGTTTTCTGATGGGGTTTATGTTGCTAAATGAAAGCACGATAGCCGACAGCTGCCTGTGCCGAGCAGTCGCATGATGGAAAACACAAAACGCTCTGAAGCCTGAGGAATGCTGCCCCCCCCCCGATTTGTCTCGATTTGTCCCTTTTTCGATGACCGAGGATGATGTCGTCAATGGTCGGCGTTCTATCTCCCTCTTGCCCCTCCCGTAAAGAATGTGAAGAATGCGGGGAGAAACGAGCCTGTGCCGTTCCCCTCCCGCGCTCTGGACTTTCCGTGCGGGCCTCCAGCATTTGTTGATTTCAGTTCACGTGTGCAGCACCGGTGCTGGAAACAAGTGGGACTGTCAGGATTGGTAGCAGACTGACAGACAATAGAGGAGCAAACCTTTGAGCTCCTTCCTTCCCCTACCGGTTTAACCCTTCCCCCTTATGTTTCAGGTATCCCGACGCTGATCCTGCTGGACGCAGAAGGGCACATGATCACGCGACAGGGCCGTGTGGAAGTTCTGAACGACCCAGAGTGCCGCCTCTTTCCCTGGCACCCTCGGCCTGTGCTGGAGCTGAGCGAGTCCAACGCCGTGCAACTTCACGAAGGGCCCTGCCTCGTCCTGTTCGTGGGTGAGTCTGACGTAATGGAGGCGAACCGCGGGGTCCGCAGAAATATATTCCGCTCAATTCGGTGCAACCGGTCGGAATTCATGCCGTGGATAAACCCGAATGCCGCCCCAGTGTGATCACAGTCACCTCTCCTTTCTTTATTGCCACTTGAGTCATTTTTCTCGCCCCAGGCGTCGTCTTCTCTCCTCTTTGAACGTACTTCTGTCTCCTTCAGATGCTGAGGAGGAAGGTGAATTGGAGCCAGCCAAAGAGCTCATTCAGCCTATAGCAGAGAAGCTTATGGCCAAGTACAAAGCCAAGGAGGAGGAGATGCCGCTGCTGTTCTTTGTGGCTGGAGAGGTGAGATAAGCCACTCGAGGCAGTAAAATACCATCGTGTGCATGTTCTCATGGCTGTTGTTGGCCTGTAGCTCATCTGTCATTGTTTCCTTGCAATTTAATAGTTAATCGCTTGTTTGAACACTTATTCTTCCACTATCTCTATATTTTTCTGTTCATATGGGGTCCACCAATACCTGTATTATGGTTATATGCACAGGGTTTGTTTAAGGATCATATTCATCAGCTGGCCGTCTTTATAATGAATCTTCATCTCTAAAGATCCACCACTCCTCCCCCCATCTCTTTCTTCATCTGCTCCCACGTCTTCCCCAGAGTTTTTATAACTCTTATTATCTCCTGTTGTTCCATCTTGACATTTACAATGCTCCGGGTTGAGACGATTGCCAGATTAGCTGCCCAGATCTCCTCCTTCCCAGCAGTCTGCACAAACCGTGCTGGTTTTCTCATCGCACGTCAGGACCCGGCTCGGGTTTCGGCCGCGGGGTCTGCGCACATGTGCTATCTGTCTGACTTTCGGCTCATTCTCGGCAGAGGGGTCAGCCTTGAAAAGTCGAGCCTGTGCACAGCAAAAAAAAAAAAGCTCCAATCCTGCATTTCATGTTGACCTAAACACAAAAAACCACTGTATTTCTGAGGACTGTGCCTTTATTTTTGTTGCTGCAGTCTATTTTTACAACCATGTGTGAATTCTGGCTGGATTTAGATCCTCAGGTTTTTCTTTTTTGAGATCAGGGGGATTTCAGAGTTTCAAAAGTCCCTAGACTCGGTCTTGTTTCCTCGGGCGTTTGTTAGCAGTGGTAGCTGTACAGTCGATGCCAGCTGCTGGGTTTTTGGTGTCCATGCGGTAGCACTATGTTGGCAGTCTCAGTGGGCCGTATGCAGCTAAACGACGCTGGAGCGAATTCCGATTTCTTGATGCAAACATTAAAAAATAACTGGTTTTCTCTTTAATTTCTTTTTCCTTTCACTGGCTGTTACAATGCTAAACTGTTAAATCAACTGTGATATTATCCACCTTTGAGGGGATGAAACAAAGGCTTCTGCCTGCTTTTTGCTTCTGCACTTTTCTTTGTTTTCCAATGTTCAATTTTGCATGGAAAGTTCAATGAATATTTTTAGAAGCGTGCTAGCAACGTGGCCTTGGGGGCAGCAGTGTCGGCCTGTCTGGACGGCGTCCACCGTCTTTGATGGTCCCCTGACTTTTCCCTCTTGCTCCACCATGAGGTTCACATTTGCGGGTTTGATTTGAGGATGGATCACATTAACATTCGGTGCAGGCATCTGTGACGCCCTGTCAATAAGCGCGAATCAGATTTAGATAATCATAATTATGATAAACATAGTTTTCAAAACAAAGGGCCATGTTAAACACACATGTGAAATCACTGGGATCGCTGAGGACGTCCGTCAGCATTCCCTGCAGGGGTTTATCATTTGGAATGTCTGTCGATTTCCTTTTATTGTTTTACTGTTCAAAGAATTGAACTGGTCGGTTTAATAGCGTTATTAAATAAGTAGGTTAGAGGATAACACCCGCATAGATGAGCTAACATGCTAACTGTTAAAGGCGAGGTTGATGAAAACTTGTTGAATCTTGAACTTTGCAGCTTCTGGCTTGTTTCCCAACCATTCAGCTAAAGCTAAAAAAAAAAGGAAACATGAAAACTATGTAAATTTTTCCTACACACGCATGACGTTTTCGCTTGAGCAATATAAACCAGCAAGTAACTGTCGTTGCAAATCGCCAAAATCGTGGATTTTCCCCAAGGCGTGAAAGTCGTCCAGAGAAGGGTGTCAAGGTTGGCCCGGCTCGCCCATCATCGGAGTGAGCATGACACGGAGCGGCAGGTTCCACATGGTAAACACATGCTAAGCCTCATCACAGCTGCAAGTGCAGGCTGGGGCGAAGAGGCCCTTTGTCTGTTTTGTTCCGAGCTCCAGAGGGTGGGGGACTCTGGTACGGCTGCACTTCACTAGGAAAGGTTTATACAAGCTGAGAAGGCAAACAAAAGAAGACGCATGACTTCCTACTGTGTCAAAGACCAATGGAGAGATTGTTATCAGCTCATATCAAAGAGGCTGCAAAGGCCACAGACTGTGGAATTTTCCCTCTGTGCGCCTGGACGACCCACATCGACGATTTCTGCGGCGTAAGGCGAACAGCGGGATTGTCCACGCCATCGTAGCTTCTTGCCTCTGTGACAAAGTGGTTTATGTGTAGGGAACCGCTGCAGTGGGAGATGGGCTTCAGTCACAGGAAGTGTATAAAGTACGCACTGCTGCTCATCTGTACCATGGGTTTCATCTTGGCATACTTATCCTTTTTAGGTAGCAGCCAAGTTGATTCATGACATGGTTTGCGTGTGTTTTAATGCATTAAGTAGAAATAGCTGCAGATGTTCTGATAGAAGAGCTGAAGTATAAAAAGGCCTTAAAGTAAATATAGCAGGAAATCCATCCAAAGTTGCTTTATCTTTTATTTTATTATGACAAACCTCACAATAGCGCATAAATCAGTACCAGATCAGAGGCCCGGCGTGTGTGACAGAGCCAGTTTTTTTATTGCAGCGCCGCCATCTGGCCAGTTTTAGTTCTGCATTGGGATCTAATCTTTTCCATATGAAACTGATCTTAAAACCCAGCAAGTTTCTGTGAGACAGCAGACTGAAATTAGGGGAAGTCAGGTCATGAGGGAAGAGGAGAATGCCTCGGCATATATCTAATAAGTGAACTATGCAACATTTTATCAAGTATCAACACATGATATCCATTTGAATTAGAGGAAATATGGTGCCAAAAACAAACCTTTTAAAGCTGATATACTTTTTTTTTTTTTTAGAAGACATGCAGTCATTAAATTTCAAGAACAATAATAGGTTTATTGTCGTGGTGTGTTTCAGGGGTGAGGGGGGGAAGGGAGGGGGTTGTTGGACCCCCACCTGGTTCCTTCCTCTTCACGCTGCAGGATGTGTGACTAAATCCCGGCTCTCTGAGCTCTCCAGGCTGGCTGGATGAAGGATAGCGTTTCCAATTCCCTCTTGAGAAGCGTGATTTTAATAAAGATTGTGTCAGACGCTGCTGAATGTTGTCTGGTAATTTTAATGAAGCTCGGATCGAATAATTCCGCTGCCCTAGATTCCTTTGCCAAAAGCAGCTGTGAAATGAGGAGCTATGGGGGAAAATAGCCTGATACTTTTTAATGTTTAATATCTGCAATGTTTGCCTGTTTAGGATTAGCCTTCGTCTGCATCACCTGTCACGTGTGCAGACGTTACCGTTCTCTCTTTTTAATCTCAGGATGACATGACCGAGTCCCTGCGAGACTACACCAACCTCCCCGAAGCGGCGCCCCTGCTCACGATCCTAGACATGTCGGCCCGTGCCAAGTACGTGAGCGACGTGGAGGAGATCACGCCAGCTGTAGTGGATCAATTTGTTAGTGACTTCCTGGCTGATAAGCTGAAACCAGAGCCCATCTGAAGAGGAAGTCTAAAGATAAAAGTGGACATATTATACGGGACTGCCTCCATTGTGGAAACCCTCACCTGTCTCTCCCTCCGATTCTGTCAGACTGTTAGAGAGATCTCTCACTTTAACTGACATTTTACATTTTTTTTAGACATATTCCTCTTTCCATGGAATCCTCTTTCTCCTTTGGTGCCTTGCTTTGATGCCAGTCCCTACAGTAATATATATGGAGATTATGTTGGTCTTTGTAAACCCCCACCTCCTCCTTCCCCTCACTCAATAGCTTTTCTAGAGCAAAACCAGAGAAATACCTTATGGACCTACTTCTTATCAGCTGATCTCTCTTTGCTTTGGGTGCAAGATCCTTGATATTTTGCCTTCTGAATGTTGATAAAGAATAAAATGCATTTTTTAACCAGTTGTAATTCACGTGTAGTGCAACTATCCTAAACCTCCGTTGGATGTAGCCGTAAGCCTTTATAGCCCTATTTAAAAGACAAAACAGCTGCACATAGAGCAAAGATCACAAATGTGCATGTATGAGACGTGCGCTGATATCGTGGGACCCCAGCCGCGATGTGTCGGTGTGTGCCGTGTGAACAAAAGTCCTCTCATGCCAGTTTTTAAAGGTGGTTCTCATCTCAAAGTCACCAAGGATGTTCCACATAGGATCCCAGATGAGGATCTACTGACGGCACTACAATGGAAAAGCTATGAATGTACAAAAAAAAAAAATCCCTCATTTGCTGTTGCATCATTCTTCACCTCTCACACATTAAACATTCACTGGCAAACAGAGTTTTGTTTTTTCCTTTTATGTCCTGGTTTACGTTCTTACAGTCGATCAAGCATAGATTCACATTTTGCATTGACTATGCAGAGTTCTGGACATTTATGTTCATATTTTATGTTGCATTTCCATTTTACAAGTGAAAGAAAACTGACTTTATACAAAAGGAGAAAAGAGTTTAGACCTTAGACGTTTGTGTTCTTTTTAGCAGCTGCCTTCTGCCCTCAAACAGAAGGATACTAGCAGCCATGGCTGAGTTTAAACTGTCTACGTCTGGGCTGATGGGAATATACAATCGGTGACCGCCTGTTTTCTCAGCCAACTGGGCCGCTTCCGCACTCAGGCCGTGCGTCTCTCCACCGATCACAAGAGCAGCGGGACCCCGTGCCCAGCTCTCGTGGTATATCTTTGTGTCTACTGTGGGATGATGTTCCTCATCTTCCCAATCAGAGTCAGATTCATAATCCTCATAGCGCATGTTCTTGTTTTTGCCCCTTGTGCTGATCCAGCCGTAGTCTCCTGCCCTGGACGGCTTGCGAGAAGCTCCGACTTGAGCACCTGACACTTTTTGAGTGGCGTTGGAGCTGCTGCTGTCGGCGATGTGTACAGTCACGGGTTTAGGGAGGCGTCTTTCAATATCATCCCATTCTAAACTGGGCAAGACAGGAAGGCGGAAATGTGCACCCATGGCTGCACGCAACACTTTTGGTTCCCACACATCGACACAGCCTGTCAATTTTAAAAAAGGGATTCATTTCAAGCAACTGTCAAGAGGGATTTTGACTTTCTTGCTCTTTTATCTGACAGCACGTACCTTTCGTGAGCAGAACATCGTGGCAGCCAGCTGCCGCAGCACATCTCAGCATTGTCCCGAGGTTGCCAGGGTCTCGGATGTTATCGCATATCAAGGACAACGGCACCGAATGTTGTCGGCCTGTGAAATTAATTTCCAAAGGATCGGGCCGAGAAAATATAGCTGCAGAGTGAAACAGTCAACGTCAGCAACAGCTGAGGAGCATTCGTCTTAAATATATTTTAAAACGTGACCCTTACCAATCACCCCCTGTGGAGTTACAAGATCAGACCAGACCTTAATGTCCTCAAATCTGACCTTGATGAGCGTGGCCCTTCTCAGCTTGTCTAAAGGCAGCTCTCTGAGTCGATCGGCTGTGCTGAAGAACACCATCTGCGGGACGGCTCCTGCATCCAGGGCATCGCAGATCAGGCGGCGGCCTTCCAGGAGGATTTTACCCTGGTGCTCCCGAAATGTCCTGGAACGGGCTACACTCACCAATCTCCTGAAATTCAGACGAGGAGACGTAGCTCAGAGGGGGAGGCATGTGTTTTTGATCACCTTGCAGCTATGCAAGTTTTGAACTGATGTTTACCCGAGTCTTTTATCTCCAGCCGAAGCCCTCTCGTAGCGAAGTCCGTCAACCTGATCCTTCGTGGCGGGAACATAGACGTTCTTTGCAGTGCTTTTAGTCCCGACAAAGTCATGTTCTGGAGCACGTCTTGCCTGAGCTGCAGGCTTTACATCCGTCTTGCTCTTGACGCTTTGCCCTCCCGGATTAGATCTTGGGGTGTCTTTAGGGATTTTATCCGGCTCGCTGTCTGGAAATATAACGCTTACTGGTTTCCTCCTGAGTCCGCGCACATATCGCCTTGATTCCACAGCAATAGAAGTCCCTCTTGCTGCGCAGAAGTGGCGCTCAAAATCAATTATACGCCTCACGCTTCTCATGTAAGCTGCCATATTTGCCTCCCGTTTTCTTCTCTCGTTTGTCCAAAACATTGGGCCCAAAGCTACCGCCCCCTGCTGGAATAGAAGGATACCAACATTTAGGCTCTGTTTAAAACGCAGCGGTAAAATTATCGTCAGATTTTAACAACGACGCAATCTTACCTTAGTGTAAGACCTGTCTGTGCATAAAATGCATATGAATTAAATTTACAACACTCCTATTACGTCATTCTTGCGCAAGATTACAACCTATTAACGGTTAACACCACTTAACGGAATGAAAATGATGTGAGATGTCTGTGATAAAAAGATAAAATTTAATATAAACAATGAATGATTAGGGTAATGCATGTCAACTAACTTTGTGTTTGTAGCTGACTGTCACGCCTTTCATTTTCTAGTGATTTGTGGTATTCCTCGTTAATCGACAACAGAATAATCGATGAGCAGGTTGATTAATCGTTCCTCGATTGTAAACAAAAGCGTTCCTGTCAAGAATTATGGCACTGAGACGGGCGCTGCATTTCGTTTTTAAAATTGGCGACAGGGCTAAAACAGCCACATTCTATCGCGATGTTCTTGGAATGAAGGTAGGTGTTTTTGATGTTAATTTAACGGTGAGAACTGAAACAATTCAGCTGACGCCTTAACTTATGTACAGCTCGAATCAGAAAACGTCTGGTACGTGTCACGTTGTTACTTAAGGTTTTTTCTTCTTCTTTAAACGTACCGTTTAAGAAAACAAATGCCTCATTAATCACTAGGTTTTACGCCATGAAGAATTTGAGGAAGGCTGCAAAGCGTCATGCAATGGGTATGTGCGTCATCCATAACTGCACTGAATCCTTGCAACATTTTATATAACATATATTTGGTCACATTCTGCATCAACGCAGCCCTTACGACGGAAGATGGAGCAAAACGATGGTTGGATTTGGTCCCGAAGATGACCACTTTGTTGTTGAGCTGACCTACAACTACGGTGTTGGAGAGTATAAACTTGGCAACGATTTCAGGGTGCGTTAAATTTGTTTGAATCTCTTGCAAAGGTCAACGTGTTATGTTTGACTGTGTTTTCATTTCACGCCAGGGAATCACTCTGCAGTCCAGCAGCGCTGTGAGCAATGCCAAACGTCTTGGCTGGCCTCTCACCGAGGTGGGAGAGGCTCTGTATCTGATCCATGCTCCAGGAGGGTACCCTTTCTACCTTGTGGATAAAGAACAGCCTTCCACTGGTGAGTGCCATTGCCTATTTTCACTATCTCTTTGTGGAGCAAGGCAAAAATGTATTGATATAAAAGATGTTTTTGCAACCAAAATGGACTTCATCAGTTACGTTGCACTATTTTACAACATCTAGATCCCGTGCAGAAGGTTTGTCTCGGAGTATCAGACCTTCACAGATCAACACAATACTGGGCCACTCTCTTGGGCATGAAAGTTATGGAAAAGAATGAGTTAAAGAAAACCATCCTGCTGGGATTTACAGACACTCAAGTGAGTTTTGTTTGTGATTTTGTGTTTGGTTTTATTCTACATCATTCAATGACATTTAAATTAAATCCAAACGGGGGTTTTTTGTCCCGTATTTATCCTTTTTATAGTGTAAGCTTGAGCTTCACGATGTTGGGGGAACAGTAGATCATGCAACAGCCTTTGGAAGAATAGCATTTTCATGTCCACGAGAGCAGGTAAAATAATACTTTGTGGCTATGAAATGGTGTGTTTCCTGCTTTATAATTCAACATTTACATTTTCGGCATTGTGTTACATTCCCCAGCTGCCTGAGCTTGAAGCCTTGATAAAAAAGGAAAGTCAGAAAATTCTCACTCCGTTAGTCAGCCTGGACACTCCAGGAAAAGCCACAGTGGAGGTTGTTATTTTGGCTGACCCAGTAAGTGGACTGGATCGCCAGTATGAAACCTTAATCATAACTTTACTTTTAGATGAAAATGCTAACGGGATGATTTTAATTTCAGGATGGTCATGAGATCTGCTTTGTTGGAGATGAAGCCTTCCGGGAACTGTCTGCAACGGACCCCAAAGGAAATGACTTGCTTGATAAGGTTCTTGCAGCAATTTCCTTCTGTCAAACATGCAAAAGGGACAGAATTTTAAACTTTTCTCTCCGTGTGCCTTTACATTTCTAGGCCATGGCTGAAGATAAGAGCGACGAGTGGTTTGCCAAACACAACAGACAGAAAGCCACTGCCTGAGCTGTTGAACTTGCATCAAAACATTCACACCATCAGTTTTTCACCACTTTATTTAACCACAAATTGCTGTATGAGGCACTAAATTTGCAAATTTTTATTTTTCTCTGACAGGCTCGCATTAAGTACTGATTTTAGTACCACTTGTTATATGTTATGTTGTGACCAATTGCTGACCAATTTTTCCAATTCTAATATATCACTGGATTCCTTTAATTTAACAACTTTTCTTTGAGAAAAAAATTATACTGTCATGCAAAAAAGTACTTTAAATAAAAAATATTTACCATTGCAAGTTCCCTATGTTTCTCGCCATATGTTTAATCAATCACAGAGCAGCGTATGTGTGAATCTGTTTGGTTTTTAAACTGTAGTCGGATCCATGAAAACCGTATTAGGAAACAGTGAAATACTGTGTGCATTTTCTTTGCTCTGAAAATATAAAATCTTTCAGGAAAACTAGAAGTTAAGCGAGTTGTTCCCAATGCAGATTTGTTAACATTTCAACAATCTAACCTAAAGGCAAAATATACTGTCATACAAATTGCAAAAGACATTAATGCATAAAAATACATTCAATATTAGACAAACCAGGATATGACATGCTCTTTTTTTTACATTTCAAAGTGAACAATGGGAAGGAAGGAAATGAGTGACTATATTTTTTCCTCTCTTTCTCTATAGCATGCAAAAAAAAACACACCCGGCTTCCACATAACTGAGGAACATTTTTTGTAGTCCAGTCTATTTTGTTAATCCCAATTTAAGTGCCACAAATTACGTCATTAACATCCGCCGTCGCATAATGACGTAGAGCAGGTAAAGTGCCGTAGGTGCCACTTTTTTACAACACGGTTATTTTCTCCTAATTTGCCATGGAATCTCGTTCAGACATGACTCCACCCGATGAAGCCCTGCACCAACGGTAGAGTAACGTAGACGGCGAAAGCAGACAAAAAGCAGGATTCTACTTCAGTGCCAGTCTTGGAGCTAACTCATCT